>NW_027364081.1:0-324687 GCF_046119375.1 Phyllobates terribilis | reverse complement strand
AAAATCAATGAATATTGTAAATGCACAAACAGTAATTTCTCCGCATTGCAAGGTGCAATTCTGAAATTTTTTGCTTTTTCCTGCTCCTCTTAGCATGATAAAGAAGATTCAAAGAGAGTGAGATGCCAGCTCCTTTCATTCAGTCAGTAGCTTCAATCATTTCTGGATGTTTTTCAATGGCAAAAGTCAATGAATATTGTAAATGCACAAACTGTAATTTCTTCGCATTGCAAGGTGCAATTCTGAAATTTTTTGCTTTTCCTGCTCCTCTTAGCATGATAAAGAAGATTCATAGAGAGTGAGATGCCAGCTCCTTTCATTCAGTCAGTAGCTTCAATCATTTCTGGACGTTTTTCAATGGCAAAAATCAATGAATATTGTAATTGCACAAACAGTAATTTCTCCGCATTGCAAGGTGCAATTCTGAAATTTTTTGCTTTTTCCTGCTCCTCTTAGCATGATAAAGAAGATTCAAAGAGAGTGAGATGCCAGCTCCTTTCATTCAGTCAGTAGCTTCAAACATTTCTGGTATATGAATAACATGATGTTTTTCAATGGCAAAAATCAATGAATATTGTAAATGCACAAACAGTAATTTCTCCGCATTGCAAGGTGCAATTCTGAAATTTTTTGCTTTTTCCTGCTCCTCTTAGCATGATAAAGAAGATTCAAAGAGAGTGAGATGCCAGCTCCTTTCATTCAGTCAGTAGCTTCAATCATTTCTGGACGTTTTTCAATGGCAAAAATCAATGAATATTGTAAATGCACAAACAGTAATTTCTCCGCATTGCAAGGTGCAATTCTGAAATTTTTTGCTTTTTCCTGCTCCTCTTAGCATGATAAAGAAGATTCAAAGAGAGTGAGATGCCAGCTCCTTTCATTCAGTCAGTAGCTTCAATCATTTCTGGACGTTTTTCAATGGCAAAAATCAATGAATATTGTAAATGCACAAACTGTAATTTCTCCGCATTGTAAGGTGCAATTCTGAAATTTTTTGCTTTTTCCTGCTCCTCTTAGCATGATAAAGAAGATTCAAAGAGAGTGAGATGCCAGCTCCTTTCATTCAGTCAGTAGCTTCAATCATTTCTGGACGTTTTTCAATGGCAAAAATCAATGAATATTGTAAATGCACAAACAGTAATTTCTCCGCATTGCAAGGTGCAATTCTGAAATTTTTTGCTTTTTCCTGCTCCTCTTAGCATGATAAAGAAGATTCAAAGAGAGTGAGATGCCAGCTCCTTTCATTCAGTCAGTAGCTTCAAACATTTCTGGTATATGAATAACATGATGTTTTTCAATGGCAAAAATCAATGAATATTGTAAATGCACAAACAGTAATTTCTCCACATTGCAAGGTGCAAGTCTGAAATTTTTTGCTTTTTCCTGCTCCTCTTAGCATGATAAAGAAGATTCAAAGAGAGTGAGATGCCAGCTACTTTCATTCAGTCAGTAGCTTCAATCATTTCTGGACGTTTTTCAATGGTAAAAATCAATGAATATTGTAAATGCACAAACAGTAATTTCTCCGCATTGCAAGGTGCAATTCTGAAATTTTTTGCTTTTTCCTGCTCCTCTTAGCATGATAAAGAAGATTCAAAGAGAGTGAGATGCCAGCTCCTTTCATTCAGTCAGTAGCTTCAATCATTTCTGGACGTTTTTCAATGGCAAAAATCAATGAATATTGTAAATGCACAAACAGTAATTTCTCCGCATTGCAAGGTGCAATTCTGAAATTTTTTGCTTTTTCCTGCTCCTCTTAGCATGATAAAGAAGTTTCAAAGAGAGTGAGATGCCAGCTCCTTTCATTCAGTCAGTAGCTTCAATCATTTCTGGTAAATGAATAACATGATGTTTTTCAATGGCAAAAATCAATGAATTTTGTAAATGCACAAACACTAATTTCTCCGCATTGCAAGGCGCAATTCTGAAATTTTTTGCTTTTTCCTGCTCCTCTTAGCATGATAAAGAAGATTCAAAGAGAGTGAGATGCCAGCTCCTTTCATTCAGTCAGTAGCTTCAATCATTTCTGGACGTTTTTCAATGGCAAAAATCAATGAATATTGTAAATGCACAAACAGTAATTTCTCCGCATTGCAAGGTGCAATTCTGAAATTTTTTGCTTTTTCCTGCTCCTCTTAGCATGATAAAGAAGATTCAAAGAGAGTGAGGTGCCAGCTCCTTTCATTCAGTCAGTAGCTTCAAACATTTCTGGTATATGAATAACATGTTTTTCAATGGCAAAAATCAATGAATATTGTAAATGCACAAACAGTAATTTCTCCGCATTGCAAGGAGCAATTCTGAAATTTTTTGCTTTTTCCTGCTCCTCTTAGCATGATAAAGAAGATTCAAAGAGAGTGAGATGCCAGCTCCTTTCATTCAGTCAGTAGCTTCAATCATTTCTGGACGTTTTTCAATGGCAAAAATCAATGAATATTGTAAATGCACAAACAGTAATTTCTCCGCATTGCAAGGTGCAATTCTGAAATTTTTTGCTTTTTCCTGCTCCTCTTAGCATGATAAAGAAGATTCAAAGAGAGTGAGATGCCAGCTCCTTTCATTCAGTCAGTAGCTTCAATCATTTCTGGACGTTTTTCAATGGCAAAAATCAATGAATATTGTAAATGCACAAACTGTAATTTCTCCGCATTGCAAGGTGCAATTCTGAAATTTTTTGCTTTTTCCTGCTCCTCTTAGCATGATAAAGAAGATTCAAAGAGAGTGAGATGCCAGCTCCTTTCATTCAGTCAGTAGCTTCAAACATTTCTGGTATATGAATAACATGTTTTTCAATGGCAAAAATCAATGAATATTGTAAATGCACAAACAGTAATTTCTCCGCATTGCAAGGTGCAATTCTGAAATTTTTTGCTTTTTCCTGCTCCTCTTAGCATGATAAAGAAGATTCAAAGAGAGTGAGATGCCAGCTCCTTTCATTCAGTCAGTAGCTTCAAACATTTCTGGTATATGAATAACATGATGTTTTTCAATGGCAAAAATCAATGAATATTGTAAATGCACAAACAGTAATTTCTCCGCATTGCAAGGTGCAATTCTGAAATTTTTTGCTTTTTCCTGCTCCTCTTAGCATGATAAAGAAGATTCAAAGAGAGTGAGATGCCAGCTCCTTTCATTCAGTCAGTAGCTTCAAACATTTCTGGTATATGAATAACATGATGTTTTTCAATGGCAAAAATCAATGAATATTGTAAATGCACAAACAGTAATTTCTCCGCATTGCAAGGTGCAATTCTGAAATTTTTTGCTTTTTCCTGCTCCTCTTAGCATGATAAAGAAGATTCAAAGAGAGTGAGATGCCAGCTCCTTTCATTGAGTCAGTAGCTTCAATCATTTCTGGACTTTTTTCAATGGCAAAAATCATTGAATATTGTAAATGCACAAACAGTAATTTCTCCGCATTGCAAGGTGCAATTCTGAAATTTTTTACTTTTTCCTGCTCCTCTTAGCATGATAAAGAAGATTCAAAGAGAGTGAGATGCCAGCTCCTTTCATTCAGTCAGTAGCTTCAATCATTTCTGGTATATGAATAACATGATGTTTTTCAATGGCAAAAATCAATGAATATTGTAAATGCACAAACAGTAATTTCTCCGCATTGCAAGGTGCAATTCTGAAATTTTTTGTTTTTTCCTGCTCCTCTTAGCATGATAAAGAAGATTCAAAGAGAGTGAGATGCCAGCTCCTTTCATTCAGTCAGTAGCTTCAAACATTTCTGGTATATGAATAACATGATGTTTTTCAATGGCAAAAATCAATGAATATTGTAAATGCACAAACAGTAATTTCTCCGCATTGCAAGGTGCAATTCTGAAATTTTTTGCTTTTTCCTGCTCCTCTTAGCATGTTAAAGAAGATTCAAAGAGAGTGAGATGCCAGCTCCTTTCGTTCAGTCAGTAGCCTCAATCATTTCTGGACGTTTTTCCATGGTAAAAATCAATGACTATTGTAAATGCACAAACAGTAATTTCTCCGCATTGCAATGTGCAATTCTGAAATTTTTTGCTTTTTCCTGCTCCTCTTAGCATGATAAAGAAGATTCAAAGAGAGTGAGATGCCAGCTCCTTTCATTCAGTCAGTAGCTTCAAACATTTCTGGTATATGAATAACATGATGTTTTTCAATGGCAAAAATCAATGAATATTGTAAATGCACAAACAGTAATTTCTCCGCATTGCAAGGTGCAATTCTGAAATTTTTTGCTTTTTCCTGCTCCTCTTAGCATGATAAAGAAGATTCAAAGAGAGTGAGATGCCAGCTCCTTTCATTCAGTCAGTAGCTTCAATCATTTCTGGTATATGAATAACATGATGTTTTTCAATGGCAAAAATCAATGAATATTGTAAATGCACAAACAGTAATTTCTCCGCATTGCAAGGTGCAATTCTGAAATTTTTTGCTTTTTCCTGCTCCTCTTAGCATGATAAAGAAGATTCAAAGAGAGTGAGATGCCAGCTCCTTTCATTCAGTCAGTAGCTTCAATCATTTCTGGACGTTTTTCAATGGCAAAAATCAATGAATATTGCAAATGCACAAACAGTAATTTCTCCGCATTGCAAGGTGCAATTCTGAAATTTTTTGCTTTTTCCTGCTCCTCTTAGCATGATAAACAAGATTCAAAGAGAGTGAGATGCCAGCTCCTTTCATTCAGTCAGTAGCTTCAATCATTTCTGGATGTTTTTCAATGGCAAAAATCAATGAATATTGTAAATGCACAAACAGTAATTTCTCCGCATTGCAAGGTGCAATTCTGAAATTTTTTGCTTTTACCTGCTCCTCTTAGCATGATAAAGAAGATTCAAAGAGAGTGAGATGCCAGCTCCTTTCATTCAGTCAGTAGCTTCAATCATTTCTGGACGTTTTTCAATGGCAAAAATCAATGAATATTGTAAATGCACAAACAGTAATTTCTCCGCATTGCAAGTTGCAATTCTGAAATTTTTTGCTTTTTCCTGCTCCTCTTAGCATGATAAAGAAGATTCAAAGAGAGTGAGATGCCAGCTCCTTTCATTCAGTCAGTAGCTTCAAACATTTCTGGTATATGAATAACATGATGTTTTTCAATGGCAAAAATCAATGAATATTGTAAATGCACAAACAGTAATTTCTCCGCATTGCAAGGTGCAATTCTGAAATTTTTTGCTTTTTCCTGCTCCTCTTAGCATGATAAAGAAGATTCAAAGAGAGTGAGATGCCAGCTCCTTTCGTTCAGTCAGTAGCTTCAATCATTTCTGGACGTTTTTCAATGGCAAAAATCATTGAATATTATAAATGCACAAACAGTAATTTCTCCGCATTGCATAGTGCAATTCTGAAATTTTTTACTTTTTCCTGCTCCTCTTAGCATGATAAAGAAGATTCAAAGAGAGTGAGATGCCAGCTCCTTTCATTCAGTCAGTAGCTTCAATCATTTCTGGTATATGAATAACATGATGTTTTTCAATGGCAAAAATCAATGAATATTGTAAATGCACAAACAGTAATTTCTCCGCATTGCAAGGTGCAATTCTGAAATTTTTTGCTTTTTCCTGCTCCTCTTAGCATGATAAAGAAGATTCAAAGAGAGTGAGATGCCAGCTCCTTTCATTCAGTCAGTAGCTTCAATAATTTCTGGACGTTTTTCAATGGCAAAAATCAATGAATATTGTAAATGCACAAACAGTAATTTCTCCGCATTGCAAGGTGCAATTCTGAAATTTTTTGCTTTTTCCTGCTCCTCTTAGCATGATAAACATGATTCAAAGAGAGTGAGATGCCAGCTCCTTTCATTCAGTCAGTAGCTTCAATCATTTCTGGACGTTTTTCAATGGCAAAAATCAATGAATATTGTAAATGCACAAACAGTAATTTCTCCGCATTGCAAGGTGCAATTATGAAATTTTTTGCTTTTTCCTGCTCCTCTTAGCATGATAAAGAAGATTCAAAGAGAGTGAGATGCCAGCTCCTTTCATTCAGTCAGTAGCTTCAAACATTTCTGGTATATGAATAACATGATGTTTTTCAATGGCAAAAATCAATGAATATTGTAAATGCACAAACAGTAATTTCTCCGCATTGCAAGGTGCAATTCTGAAATTTTTTGCTTTTTCCTGCTCCTCTTAGCATGATAAAGAAGATTCAAAGAGAGTGAGATGCCAGCTCCTTTCATTCAGTCAGTAGCTTCAATCATTTCTGGATGTTTTTCAATGGCAAAAATCAATGAATATTGTAAATGCACAAACAGTAATTTCTCCGCATTGCAAGGTGCAATTCTGAAATTTTTTGCTTTTTCCTGCTCCTCTTAGCATGATAAACAAGATTCAAAGAGAGTGAGATGCCAGCTCCTTTCATTCAGTCAGTAGCTTCAATCATTTCTGGACGTTTTTCAATGGCAAAAATCAATGAATATTGTAAATGCACAAACAGTAATTTCTCTGCATTGCAAGGTGCAATTCTGAAATTTTTTGCTTTTTCCTGCTCCTCTTAGCATGATAAAGAAGATTCAAAGAGAGTGAGATGCCAGCTCCTTTCATTCAGTCAGTAGCTTCAAACATTTCTGGTATATGAATAACATGATGTTTTTCAATGGCAAAAATCAATGAATATTGTAAATGCACAAACAGTAATTTCTCCGCATTGCAAGGTGCAAGTCTGAAATTTTTTGCTTTTTCCTGCTCCTCTTAGCATGATAAAGAAGATTCAAAGAGAGTGAGATGCCAGCTACTTTCATTCAGTCAGTAGCTTCAATCATTTCTGGACGTTTTTCAATGGTAAAAATCAATGAATATTGTAAATGCACAAACAGTAATTTCTCCACATTGCAAGGTGCAATTCTGAAATTTTTTGCTTTTTCCTGCTCCTCTTAGCATGATAAAGAAGATTCAAAGAGAGTGAGATGCCAGCTCCTTTCATTCAGTCAGTAGCTTCAAACATTTCTGGTATATGAATAACATGATGTTTTTCAATGGCAAAAATCAATGAATATTGTAAATGCACAAACAGTAATTTCTCCGCATTGCAAGGTGCAATTCTGAAATTTTTTGCTTTTTCCTGCTCCTCTTAGCATGATAAAGAAGATTCAAAGAGAGTGAGATGCCAGCTCCTTTCATTCAGTCAGTAGCTTCAATCATTTCTGGATGTTTTTCAATGGCAAAAATCAATGAATATTGTAAATGCACAAACTGTAATTTCTCCGCATTGCAAGGTGCAATTCTGAAATTTTTTGCTTTTTCCTGCTCCTCTTAGCATAATAAAGAAGATTCAAAGAGAGTGAGATGCCAGCTCCTTTCATTCAGTCAGTAGCTTCAATCATTTCTGGACGTTTTTCAATGGCAAAAATCAATGAATATTGTAAATGCACAAACAGTAATTTCTCCGCATTGCAAGGTGCAATTCTGAAATTTTTTGCTTTTTCCTGCTCCTCTTAGCATGATAAACATGATTCAAAGAGAGTGAGATGCCAGCTCCTTTCATTCAGTCAGTAGCTTCAATCATTTCTGGACGTTTTTCAATGGCAAAAATCAATGAATATTGTAAATGCACAAACAGTAATTTCTCCGCATTGCAAGGTGCAATTATGAAATTTTTTGCTTTTTCCTGCTCCTCTTAGCATGATAAAGAAGATTCAAAGAGAGTGAGATGCCAGCTCCTTTCATTCAGTCAGTAGCTTCAAACATTTCTGGTATATGAATAACATGATGTTTTTCAATGGCAAAAATCAATGAATATTGTAAATGCACAAACAGTAATTTCTCCGCATTGCAAGGTGCAATTCTGAAATTTTTTGCTTTTTCCTGCTCCTCTTAGCATGATAAAGAAGATTCAAAGAGAGTGAGATGCCAGCTCCTTTCATTCAGTCAGTAGCTTCAATCATTTCTGGATGTTTTTCAATGGCAAAAATCAATGAATATTGTAAATGCACAAACAGTAATTTCTCCGCATTGCAAGGTGCAATTCTGAAATTTTTTGCTTTTTCCTGCTCCTCTTAGCATGATAAACAAGATTCAAAGAGAGTGAGATGCCAGCTCCTTTCATTCAGTCAGTAGCTTCAATCATTTCTGGACGTTTTTCAATGGCAAAAATCAATGAATATTGTAAATGCACAAACAGTAATTTCTCTGCATTGCAAGGTGCAATTCTGAAATTTTTTGCTTTTTCCTGCTCCTCTTAGCATGATAAAGAAGATTCAAAGAGAGTGAGATGCCAGCTCCTTTCATTCAGTCAGTAGCTTCAAACATTTCTGGTATATGAATAACATGATGTTTTTCAATGGCAAAAATCAATGAATATTGTAAATGCACAAACAGTAATTTCTCCGCATTGCAAGGTGCAAGTCTGAAATTTTTTGCTTTTTCCTGCTCCTCTTAGCATGATAAAGAAGATTCAAAGAGAGTGAGATGCCAGCTACTTTCATTCAGTCAGTAGCTTCAATCATTTCTGGACGTTTTTCAATGGTAAAAATCAATGAATATTGTAAATGCACAAACAGTAATTTCTCCACATTGCAAGGTGCAATTCTGAAATTTTTTGCTTTTTCCTGCTCCTCTTAGCATGATAAAGAAGATTCAAAGAGAGTGAGGTGCCAGCTCCTTTCATTCAGTCAGTAGCTTCAATCATTTCTGGTATATGAATAACATGATGTTTTTCAATGGCAAAAATCAATGAATATTGTAAATGCACAAACAGTAATTTCTCCGCATTGCAAGGTGCAATTCTGAAATTTTTTGCTTTTTCCTGCTCCTCTTAGCATGATAAAGAAGATTCAAAGAGAGTGAGATGCCAGCTCCTTTCATTCAGTCAGTAGCTTCAATCATTTCTGGACGTTTTTCAATGGCAAAAATCAATGAATATTGCAAATGCACAAACAGTAATTTCTCCGCATTGCAAGGTGCAATTCTGAAATTTTTTGCTTTTTCCTGCTCCTCTTAGCATGATAAACAAGATTCAAAGAGAGTGAGATGCCAGCTCCTTTCATTCAGTCAGTAGCTTCAATCATTTCTGGATGTTTTTCAATGGCAAAAATCAATGAATATTGTAAATGCACAAACAGTAATTTCTCCGCATTGCAAGGTGCAATTCTGAAATTTTTTGCTTTTACCTGCTCCTCTTAGCATGATAAAGAAGATTCAAAGAGAGTGAGATGCCAGCTCCTTTCATTCAGTCAGTAGCTTCAATCATTTCTGGACGTTTTTCAATGGCAAAAATCAATGAATATTGTAAATGCACAAACAGTAATTTCTCCGCATTGCAAGTTGCAATTCTGAAATTTTTTGCTTTTTCCTGCTCCTCTTAGCATGATAAAGAAGATTCAAAGAGAGTGAGATGCCAGCTCCTTTCATTCAGTCAGTAGCTTCAAACATTTCTGGTATATGAATAACATGATGTTTTTCAATGGCAAAAATCAATGAATATTGTAAATGCACAAACAGTAATTTCTCCGCATTCCAAGGTGCAATTCTGAAATTTTTTGCTTTTTCCTGCTCCTCTTAGCATGATAAAGAAGATTCAAAGAGAGTGAGATGCCAGCTCCTTTCGTTCAGTCAGTAGCTTCAATCATTTCTGGACGTTTTTCAATGGCAAAAATCATTGAATATTATAAATGCACAAACAGTAATTTCTCCGCATTGCATAGTGCAATTCTGAAATTTTTTACTTTTTCCTGCTCCTCTTAGCATGATAAAGAAGATTCAAAGAGAGTGAGATGCCAGCTCCTTTCATTCAGTCAGTAGCTTCAATCATTTCTGGTATATGAATAACATGATGTTTTTCAATGGCAAAAATCAATGAATATTGTAAATGCACAAACAGTAATTTCTCCGCATTGCAAGGTGCAATTCTGAAATTTTTTGCTTTTTCCTGCTCCTCTTAGCATGATAAAGAAGATTCAAAGAGAGTGAGATGCCAGCTCCTTTCATTCAGTCAGTAGCTTCAATAATTTCTGGACGTTTTTCAATGGCAAAAATCAATGAATATTGTAAATGCACAAACAGTAATTTCTCCGCATTGCAAGGTGCAATTCTGAAATTTTTTGCTTTTTCCTGCTCCTCTTAGCATGATAAACATGATTCAAAGAGAGTGAGATGCCAGCTCCTTTCATTCAGTCAGTAGCTTCAATCATTTCTGGACGTTTTTCAATGGCAAAAATCAATGAATATTGTAAATGCACAAACAGTAATTTCTCCGCATTGCAAGGTGCAATTATGAAATTTTTTGCTTTTTCCTGCTCCTCTTAGCATGATAAAGAAGATTCAAAGAGAGTGAGATGCCAGCTCCTTTCATTCAGTCAGTAGCTTCAAACATTTCTGGTATATGAATAACATGATGTTTTTCAATGGCAAAAATCAATGAATATTGTAAATGCACAAACAGTAATTTCTCCGCATTGCAAGGTGCAATTCTGAAATTTTTTGCTTTTTCCTGCTCCTCTTAGCATGATAAAGAAGATTCAAAGAGAGTGAGATGCCAGCTCCTTTCATTCAGTCAGTAGCTTCAATCATTTCTGGATGTTTTTCAATGGCAAAAATCAATGAATATTGTAAATGCACAAACAGTAATTTCTCCGCATTGCAAGGTGCAATTCTGAAATTTTTTGCTTTTTCCTGCTCCTCTTAGCATGATAAACAAGATTCAAAGAGAGTGAGATGCCAGCTCCTTTCATTCAGTCAGTAGCTTCAATCATTTCTGGACGTTTTTCAATGGCAAAAATCAATGAATATTGTAAATGCACAAACAGTAATTTCTCTGCATTGCAAGGTGCAATTCTGAAATTTTTTGCTTTTTCCTGCTCCTCTTAGCATGATAAAGAAGATTCAAAGAGAGTGAGATGCCAGCTCCTTTCATTCAGTCAGTAGCTTCAAACATTTCTGGTATATGAATAACATGATGTTTTTCAATGGCAAAAATCAATGAATATTGTAAATGCACAAACAGTAATTTCTCCGCATTGCAAGGTGCAAGTCTGAAATTTTTTGCTTTTTCCTGCTCCTCTTAGCATGATAAAGAAGATTCAAAGAGAGTGAGATGCCAGCTACTTTCATTCAGTCAGTAGCTTCAATCATTTCTGGACGTTTTTCAATGGTAAAAATCAATGAATATTGTAAATGCACAAACAGTAATTTCTCCACATTGCAAGGTGCAATTCTGAAATTTTTTGCTTTTTCCTGCTCCTCTTAGCATGATAAAGAAGATTCAAAGAGAGTGAGATGCCAGCTCCTTTCATTCAGTCAGTAGCTTCAAACATTTCTGGTATATGAATAACATGATGTTTTTCAATGGCAAAAATCAATGAATATTGTAAATGCACAAACAGTAATTTCTCCGCATTGCAAGGTGCAATTCTGAAATTTTTTGCTTTTTCCTGCTCCTCTTAGCATGATAAAGAAGATTCAAAGAGAGTGAGATGCCAGCTCCTTTCATTCAGTCAGTAGCTTCAATCATTTCTGGATGTTTTTCAATGGCAAAAATCAATGAATATTGTAAATGCACAAACTGTAATTTCTCCGCATTGCAAGGTGCAATTCTGAAATTTTTTGCTTTTTCCTGCTCCTCTTAGCATAATAAAGAAGATTCAAAGAGAGTGAGATGCCAGCTCCTTTCATTCAGTCAGTAGCTTCAATCATTTCTGGACGTTTTTCAATGGCAAAAATCAATGAATATTGTAAATGCACAAACAGTAATTTCTCCGCATTGCAAGGTGCAATTCTGAAATTTTTTGCTTTTTCCTGCTCCTCTTAGCATGATAAACATGATTCAAAGAGAGTGAGATGCCAGCTCCTTTCATTCAGTCAGTAGCTTCAATCATTTCTGGACGTTTTTCAATGGCAAAAATCAATGAATATTGTAAATGCACAAACAGTAATTTCTCCGCATTGCAAGGTGCAATTATGAAATTTTTTGCTTTTTCCTGCTCCTCTTAGCATGATAAAGAAGATTCAAAGAGAGTGAGATGCCAGCTCCTTTCATTCAGTCAGTAGCTTCAAACATTTCTGGTATATGAATAACATGATGTTTTTCAATGGCAAAAATCAATGAATATTGTAAATGCACAAACAGTAATTTCTCCGCATTGCAAGGTGCAATTCTGAAATTTTTTGCTTTTTCCTGCTCCTCTTAGCATGATAAAGAAGATTCAAAGAGAGTGAGATGCCAGCTCCTTTCATTCAGTCAGTAGCTTCAATCATTTCTGGATGTTTTTCAATGGCAAAAATCAATGAATATTGTAAATGCACAAACAGTAATTTCTCCGCATTGCAAGGTGCAATTCTGAAATTTTTTGCTTTTTCCTGCTCCTCTTAGCATGATAAACAAGATTCAAAGAGAGTGAGATGCCAGCTCCTTTCATTCAGTCAGTAGCTTCAATCATTTCTGGACGTTTTTCAATGGCAAAAATCAATGAATATTGTAAATGCACAAACAGTAATTTCTCTGCATTGCAAGGTGCAATTCTGAAATTTTTTGCTTTTTCCTGCTCCTCTTAGCATGATAAAGAAGATTCAAAGAGAGTGAGATGCCAGCTCCTTTCATTCAGTCAGTAGCTTCAAACATTTCTGGTATATGAATAACATGATGTTTTTCAATGGCAAAAATCAATGAATATTGTAAATGCACAAACAGTAATTTCTCCGCATTGCAAGGTGCAAGTCTGAAATTTTTTGCTTTTTCCTGCTCCTCTTAGCATGATAAAGGAGATTCAAAGAGAGTGAGATGCCAGCTACTTTCATTCAGTCAGTAGCTTCAATCATTTCTGGACGTTTTTCAATGGTAAAAATCAATGAATATTGTAAATGCACAAACAGTAATTTCTCCACATTGCAAGGTGCAATTCTGAAATTTTTTGCTTTTTCCTGCTCCTCTTAGCATGATAAAGAAGATTCAAAGAGAGTGAGGTGCCAGCTCCTTTCATTCAGTCAGTAGCTTCAAACATTTCTGGTATATGAATAACATGTTTTTCAATGGCAAAAATCAATGAATATTGTAAATGCACAAACAGTAATTTCTCCGCATTGCAAGGTGCAATTCTGAAATTTTTTGCTTTTTCCTGCTCCTCTTAGCATGATAAAGAAAATTCAAAGAGAGTGAGATGCCAGCTCCTTTCATTCAGTCAGTAGCTTCAATCATTTCTGGACGTTTTTCAATGGCAAAAATCAATGAATATTGTAAATGCACAAACAGTAATTTCTCCGCATTGCAAGGTGCAATTCTGAAATTTTTTGCTTTTTCCTGCTCCTCTTAGCATGATAAAGAAGATTCAAAGAGAGTGAGATGCCAGCTCCTTTCATTCAGTCAGTAGCTTCAATCATTTCTGGACGTTTTTCAATGGCAAAAATCAATGAATATTGTAAATGCACAAACTGTAATTTCTCCGCATTGTAAGGTGCAATTCTGAAATTTTTTGCTTTTTCCTGCTCCTCTTAGCATGATAAAGAAGATTCAAAGAGAGTGAGATGCCAGCTCCTTTCATTCAGTCAGTAGCTTCAATCATTTCTGGACGTTTTTCAATGGCAAAAATCAATGAATATTGTAAATGCACAAACTGTAATTTCTCCGCATTGTAAGGTGCAATTCTGAAATTTTTTGCTTTTTCCTGCTCCTCTTAGCATGATAAAGAAGATTCAAAGAGAGTGAGATGCCAGCTCCTTTCATTCAGTCAGTAGCTTCAATCATTTCTGGACGTTTTTCAATGGCAAAAATCATTGAATATTGTAAATGCACAAACAGCAATTTCTCCGCATTGCAAGGTGCAATTCTGAAATTTTTTACATTTTCCTGCTCCTCTTAGCATGATAAAGAAGATTCAAAGAGAGTGAGATGCCAGCTCCTTTCATTCAGTCAGTAGCTTCAATCATTTCTGGTATATGAATAACATGATGTTTTTCAATGGCAAAAATCAATGAATATTGTAAATGCACAAACAGTAATTTCTCCGCATTGCAAGGTGCAATTCTGAAATTTTTTGCTTTTTCCTGCTCCTCTTAGCATGATAAAGAAGATTCAAAGAGAGTGAGATGCCAGCTCCTTTCATTCAGTCAGTAGCTTCAATCATTTCTGGACGTTTTTCAATGGCAAAAATCAATGAATATTGTAAATGCACAAACAGTAATTTCTCCGCATTGCAAGGTGCAATTCTGAAATTTTTTGCTTTTTCCTGCTCCTCTTAGCATGATAAAGAAGATTCAAAGAGAGTGAGGTGCCAGCTCCTTTCATTCAGTCAGTAGCTTCAAACATTTCTGGTATATGAATAACATGTTTTTCAATGGCAAAAATCAATGAATATTGTAAATGCACAAACAGTAATTTCTCCGCATTGCAAGGAGCAATTCTGAAATTTTTTGCTTTTTCCTGCTCCTCTTAGCATGATAAAGAAGATTCAAAGAGAGTGAGATGCCAGCTCCTTTCATTCAGTCAGTAGCTTCAATCATTTCTGGACGTTTTTCAATGGCAAAAATCAATGAATATTGTAAATGCACAAACTGTAATTTCTCCGCATTGCAAGGTGCAATTCTGAAATTTTTTGCTTTTTCCTGCTCCTCTTAGCATGATAAAGAAGATTCAAAGAGAGTGAGATGCCAGCTCCTTTCATTCAGTCAGTAGCTTCAAACATTTCTGGTATATGAATAACATGATGTTTTTCAATGGCAAAAATCAATGAATATTGTAAATGCACAAACAGTAATTTCTCCGCATTGCAAGGTGCAAGTCTGAAATTTTTTGCTTTTTCCTGCTCCTCTTAGCATGATAAAGAAGATTCAAAGAGAGTGAGATGCCAGCTACTTTCATTCAGTCAGTAGCTTCAATCATTTCTGGACGTTTTTCAATGGTAAAAATCAATGAATATTGTAAATGCACAAACAGTAATTTCTCCACATTGCAAGGTGCAATTCTGAAATTTTTTGCTTTTTCCTGCTCCTCTTAGCATGATAAAGAAGATTCAAAGAGAGTGAGATGCCAGCTCCTTTCATTCAGTCAGTAGCTTCAAACATTTCTGGTATATGAATAACATGATGTTTTTCAATGGCAAAAATCAATGAATATTGTAAATGCACAAACAGTAATTTCTCCGCATTGCAAGGTGCAATTCTGAAATTTTTTGCTTTTTCCTGCTCCTCTTAGCATGATAAAGAAGATTCAAAGAGAGTGAGATGCCAGCTCCTTTCATTCAGTCAGTAGCTTCAATCATTTCTGGATGTTTTTCAATGGCAAAAATCAATGAATATTGTAAATGCACAAACTGTAATTTCTCCGCATTGCAAGGTGCAATTCTGAAATTTTTTGCTTTTTCCTGCTCCTCTTAGCATAATAAAGAAGATTCAAAGAGAGTGAGATGCCAGCTCCTTTCATTCAGTCAGTAGCTTCAATCATTTCTGGACGTTTTTCAATGGCAAAAATCAATGAATATTGTAAATGCACAAACAGTAATTTCTCCGCATTGCAAGGTGCAATTCTGAAATTTTTTGCTTTTTCCTGCTCCTCTTAGCATGATAAACATGATTCAAAGAGAGTGAGATGCCAGCTCCTTTCATTCAGTCAGTAGCTTCAATCATTTCTGGACGTTTTTCAATGGCAAAAATCAATGAATATTGTAAATGCACAAACAGTAATTTCTCCGCATTGCAAGGTGCAATTATGAAATTTTTTGCTTTTTCCTGCTCCTCTTAGCATGATAAAGAAGATTCAAAGAGAGTGAGATGCCAGCTCCTTTCATTCAGTCAGTAGCTTCAAACATTTCTGGTATATGAATAACATGATGTTTTTCAATGGCAAAAATCAATGAATATTGTAAATGCACAAACAGTAATTTCTCCGCATTGCAAGGTGCAATTCTGAAATTTTTTGCTTTTTCCTGCTCCTCTTAGCATGATAAAGAAGATTCAAAGAGAGTGAGATGCCAGCTCCTTTCATTCAGTCAGTAGCTTCAATCATTTCTGGATGTTTTTCAATGGCAAAAATCAATGAATATTGTAAATGCACAAACAGTAATTTCTCCGCATTGCAAGGTGCAATTCTGAAATTTTTTGCTTTTTCCTGCTCCTCTTAGCATGATAAACAAGATTCAAAGAGAGTGAGATGCCAGCTCCTTTCATTCAGTCAGTAGCTTCAATCATTTCTGGACGTTTTTCAATGGCAAAAATCAATGAATATTGTAAATGCACAAACAGTAATTTCTCTGCATTGCAAGGTGCAATTCTGAAATTTTTTGCTTTTTCCTGCTCCTCTTAGCATGATAAAGAAGATTCAAAGAGAGTGAGATGCCAGCTCCTTTCATTCAGTCAGTAGCTTCAAACATTTCTGGTATATGAATAACATGATGTTTTTCAATGGCAAAAATCAATGAATATTGTAAATGCACAAACAGTAATTTCTCCGCATTGCAAGGTGCAAGTCTGAAATTTTTTGCTTTTTCCTGCTCCTCTTAGCATGATAAAGGAGATTCAAAGAGAGTGAGATGCCAGCTACTTTCATTCAGTCAGTAGCTTCAATCATTTCTGGACGTTTTTCAATGGTAAAAATCAATGAATATTGTAAATGCACAAACAGTAATTTCTCCACATTGCAAGGTGCAATTCTGAAATTTTTTGCTTTTTCCTGCTCCTCTTAGCATGATAAAGAAGATTCAAAGAGAGTGAGGTGCCAGCTCCTTTCATTCAGTCAGTAGCTTCAAACATTTCTGGTATATGAATAACATGTTTTTCAATGGCAAAAATCAATGAATATTGTAAATGCACAAACAGTAATTTCTCCGCATTGCAAGGTGCAATTCTGAAATTTTTTGCTTTTTCCTGCTCCTCTTAGCATGATAAAGAAAATTCAAAGAGAGTGAGATGCCAGCTCCTTTCATTCAGTCAGTAGCTTCAATCATTTCTGGACGTTTTTCAATGGCAAAAATCAATGAATATTGTAAATGCACAAACAGTAATTTCTCCGCATTGCAAGGTGCAATTCTGAAATTTTTTGCTTTTTCCTGCTCCTCTTAGCATGATAAAGAAGATTCAAAGAGAGTGAGATGCCAGCTCCTTTCATTCAGTCAGTAGCTTCAATCATTTCTGGACGTTTTTCAATGGCAAAAATCAATGAATATTGTAAATGCACAAACTGTAATTTCTCCGCATTGTAAGGTGCAATTCTGAAATTTTTTGCTTTTTCCTGCTCCTCTTAGCATGATAAAGAAGATTCAAAGAGAGTGAGATGCCAGCTCCTTTCATTCAGTCAGTAGCTTCAATCATTTCTGGACGTTTTTCAATGGCAAAAATCAATGAATATTGTAAATGCACAAACTGTAATTTCTCCGCATTGTAAGGTGCAATTCTGAAATTTTTTGCTTTTTCCTGCTCCTCTTAGCATGATAAAGAAGATTCAAAGAGAGTGAGATGCCAGCTCCTTTCATTCAGTCAGTAGCTTCAATCATTTCTGGACGTTTTTCAATGGCAAAAATCATTGAATATTGTAAATGCACAAACAGCAATTTCTCCGCATTGCAAGGTGCAATTCTGAAATTTTTTACATTTTCCTGCTCCTCTTAGCATGATAAAGAAGATTCAAAGAGAGTGAGATGCCAGCTCCTTTCATTCAGTCAGTAGCTTCAATCATTTCTGGTATATGAATAACATGATGTTTTTCAATGGCAAAAATCAATGAATATTGTAAATGCACAAACAGTAATTTCTCCGCATTGCAAGGTGCAATTCTGAAATTTTTTGCTTTTTCCTGCTCCTCTTAGCATGATAAAGAAGATTCAAAGAGAGTGAGATGCCAGCTCCTTTCATTCAGTCAGTAGCTTCAATCATTTCTGGACGTTTTTCAATGGCAAAAATCAATGAATATTGTAAATGCACAAACAGTAATTTCTCCGCATTGCAAGGTGCAATTCTGAAATTTTTTGCTTTTTCCTGCTCCTCTTAGCATGATAAAGAAGATTCAAAGAGAGTGAGGTGCCAGCTCCTTTCATTCAGTCAGTAGCTTCAAACATTTCTGGTATATGAATAACATGTTTTTCAATGGCAAAAATCAATGAATATTGTAAATGCACAAACAGTAATTTCTCCGCATTGCAAGGAGCAATTCTGAAATTTTTTGCTTTTTCCTGCTCCTCTTAGCATGATAAAGAAGATTCAAAGAGAGTGAGATGCCAGCTCCTTTCATTCAGTCAGTAGCTTCAATCATTTCTGGACGTTTTTCAATGGCAAAAATCAATGAATATTGTAAATGCACAAACTGTAATTTCTCCGCATTGCAAGGTGCAATTCTGAAATTTTTTGCTTTTTCCTGCTCCTCTTAGCATGATAAAGAAGATTCAAAGAGAGTGAGATGCCAGCTCCTTTCATTCAGTCAGTAGCTTCAATCATTTCTGGACGTTTTTCAATGGCAAAAATCAATGAATATTGTAAATGCACAAACAGTAATTTCTCCGCATTGCAAGGTGCAATTCTGAAATTTTTTGCTTTTTCCTGCTCCTCTTAGCATGATAAAGAAGATTCAAAGAGAGTGAGATGCCAGCTCCTTTCATTCAGTCAGTAGCTTCAAACATTTCTGGTATATGAATAACATGATGTTTTTCAATGGCAAAAATTAATGAATATTGTAAATGCACAAACAGTAATTTCTCCGCATTGCAAGGTGCAATTCTGAAATTTTTTGCTTTTTCCAGCTCCTCTTAGCATGATAAAGAAGATTCAAAGAGAGTGAGATGCCAGCTCCTTTCATTCAGTCAGTAGCTTCAATCATTTCTGGACGTTTTTCAATGGCAAAAATCAATGAATATTGTAAATGCACAAACAGTAATTTCTCCGCATTGCAAGGTGCAATTCTGAAATTTTTTGCTTTATCCTGCTCCTCTTAGCATGATAAAGAAGATTCAAAGAGAGTGAGGTGCCAGCTCCTTTCATTCAGTCAGTAGCTTCAAACATTTCTGGTATATGAATAACATGTTTTTCAATGGCAAAAATCAATGAATATTGTAAATGCACAAACAGTAATTTCTCCGCATTGCAAGGTGCAATTCTGAAATTTTTTGCTTTTTCCTGCTCCTCTTAGCATGATAAAGAAAATTCAAAGAGAGTGAGATGCCAGCTCCTTTCATTCAGTCAGTAGCTTCAATCATTTCTGGACGTTTTTCAATGGCAAAAATCAATGAATATTGTAAATGCACAAACAGTAATTTCTCCGCATTGCAAGGTGCAATTCTGAAATTTTTTGCTTTTTCCTGCTCCTCTTAGCATGATAAAGAAGATTCAAAGAGAGTGAGATGCCAGCTCCTTTCATTCAGTCAGTAGCTTCAATCATTTCTGGACGTTTTTCAATGGCAAAAATCAATGAATATTGTAAATGCACAAACTGTAATTTCTCCGCATTGTAAGGTGCAATTCTGAAATTTTTTGCTTTTTCCTGCTCCTCTTAGCATGATAAAGAAGATTCAAAGAGAGTGAGATGCCAGCTCCTTTCATTCAGTCAGTAGCTTCAATCATTTCTGGACGTTTTTCAATGGCAAAAATCAATGAATATTGTAAATGCACAAACTGTAATTTCTCCGCATTGTAAGGTGCAATTCTGAAATTTTTTGCTTTTTCCTGCTCCTCTTAGCATGATAAAGAAGATTCAAAGAGAGTGAGATGCCAGCTCCTTTCATTCAGTCAGTAGCTTCAATCATTTCTGGACGTTTTTCAATGGCAAAAATCAATGAATATTGTAAATGCACAAACAGTAATTTCTCCGCATTGCAAGGTGCAATTCTGAAATTTTTTGCTTTTTCCTGCTCCTCTTAGCATGATAAAGAAGATTCAAAGAGAGTGAGATGCCAGCTCCTTTCATTCAGTCAGTAGCTTCAAACATTTCTGGTATATGAATAACATGATGTTTTTCAATGGCAAAAATCAATGAATATTGTAAATGCACAAACAGTAATTTCTCCGCATTGCAAGGTGCAATTCTGAAATTTTTTGCTTTTTCCTGCTCCTCTTAGCATGATAAAGAAGATTCAAAGAGAGTGAGATGCCAGCTCCTTTCATTCAGTCAGTAGCTTCAAACATTTCTGGTATATGAATAACATGATGTTTTTCAATGGCAAAAATCAATGAATATTGTAAATGCACAAACAGTAATTTCTCCGCATTGCAAGGTGCAAGTCTGAAATTTTTTGCTTTTTCCTGCTCCTCTTAGCATGATAAAGAAGATTCAAAGAGAGTGAGATGCCAGCTACTTTCATTCAGTCAGTAGCTTCAATCATTTCTGGACGTTTTTCAATGGTAAAAATCAATGAATATTGTAAATGCACAAACAGTAATTTCTCCGCATTGCAAGGTGCAATTCTGAAATTTTTTGCTTTTTCCTGCTCCTCTTAGCATGATAAAGAAGATTCAAAGAGAGTGAGATGCCAGCTCCTTTCATTCAGTCAGTAGCTTCAATCATTTCTGGTAAATGAATAACATGATGTTTTTCAATGGCAAAAATCAATGAATTTTGTAAATGCACAAACAGTAATTTCTCCGCATTGCAAGGCGCAATTCTGAAATTGTTTGCTTTTTCCTGCTCCTCTTAGCATGATAAAGAAGATTCAAAGAGAGTGAGATGCCAGCTCCTTTCATTCAGTCAGTAGCTTCAATCATTTCTGGATGTTTTTCAATGGCAAAAATCAATGAATATTGTAAATGCACAAACAGTAATTTCTCCGCATTGCAAGGTGCAATTCTGAAATTTTTTGCTTTTTCCTGCTCCTCTTAGCATGATAAAGAAGATTCAAAGTGAGTGAGATGCCAGCTCCTTTCATTCAGTCAGTAGCTTCAATCATTTCTGACGTTTTTCAATGGCAAAAATCAATGAATATTGTAAATGTACAAACAGTAATTTCTCCGCATTGCAAGGTGCAATTCTGAAATTTTTTGCTTTTTCCTGCTCCTCTTAGCATGATAAAGAAGATTCAAAGAGAGTGAGGTTCCAGCTCCTTTCATTCAGTCAGTAGCTTCAAACATTTCTGGTATATGAATAACATGTTTTTCAATGGCAAAAATCAATGAATATTGTAAATGCACAAACAGTAATTTCTCCGCATTGCAAGGTGCAATTCTGAAATTTTTTGCTTTTTCCTGCTCCTCTTAACTTGATAAAGAAGATTCAAAGAGAGTGAGATGCCAGCTCCTTTCATTCAGTCAGTAGCTTCAATCATTTCTGGACGTTTTTCAATGGCAAAAATCAATGAATATTGTAAATGCACAAACTGTAATTTCTCCGCATTGTAAGGTGCAATTCTGAAATTTTTTGCTTTTTCCTGCTCCTCTTAGCATGATAAAGAAGATTCAAAGAGAGTGAGATGCCAGCTCCTTTCATTCAGTCAGTAGCTTCAATCATTTCTGGACGTTTTTCAATGGCAAAAATCAATGAATATTGTAAATGCACAAACAGTAATTTCTCCGCATTGCAAGGTGCAATTCTGAAATTTTTTGCTTTTTCCTGCTCCTCTTAGCATGATAAAGAAGATTCAAAGAGAGTGAGATGCCAGCTCCTTTCATTCAGTCAGTAGCTTCAAACATTTCTGGTATATGAATAACATGATGTTTTTCAATGGCAAAAATCAATGAATATTGTAAATGCACAAACAGTAATTTCTCCGCATTGCAAGGTGCAAGTCTGAAATTTTTTGCTTTTTCCTGCTCCTCTTAGCATGATAAAGAAGATTCAAAGAGAGTGAGATGCCAGCTACTTTCATTCAGTCAGTAGCTTCAATCATTTCTGGACGTTTTTCAATGGTAAAAATCAATGAATATTGTAAATGCACAAACAGTAATTTCTCCGCATTGCAAGGTGCAATTCTGAAATTTTTTGCTTTTTCCTGCTCCTCTTAGCATGATAAAGAAGATTCAAAGAGAGTGAGATGCCAGCTCCTTTCATTCAGTCAGTAGCTTCAATCATTTCTGGACGTTTTTCAATGGCAAAAATCAATGAATATTGTAAATGCACAAACAGTAATTTCTTCGCATTGCAAGGTGCAATTCTGAAATGTTTTGCTTTTTCCTGCTCCTCTTAGCATGATAAAGAAGATTCAAAGAGAGTGAGATGCCAGCTCCTTTCATTCAGTCAGTAGCTTCAATCATTTATGGTAAATGAATAACATGATGTTTTTCAATGGCAAAAATCAATGAATTTTGTAAATGCACAAACAGTAATTTCTCCGCATTGCAAGGCGCAATTCTGAAATTTTTTGCTTTTTCCTGCTCCTCTTAGCATGATAAAGAAGATTCAAAGAGAGTGAGATGCCAGCTCCTTTCATTCAGTCAGTAGCTTCAATCATTTCTGGACGTTTTTCAATGGCAAAAATCAATGAATATTGTAAATGCACAAACAGTAATTTCTCCGCATTGCAAGGTGCAATTCTGAAATTTTTTGCTTTTTCCTGCTCCTCTTAGCATGATAAAGAAGATTCAAAGAGAGTGAGATGCCAGCTCCTTTCATTCAGTCAGTAGCTTCAATCATTTCTGGATGTTTTTCAATGGCAAAAGTCAATGAATATTGTAAATGCACAAACTGTAATTTCTTCGCATTGCAAGGTGCAATTCTGAAATTTTTTGCTTTTCCTGCTCCTCTTAGCATGATAAAGAAGATTCATAGAGAGTGAGATGCCAGCTCCTTTCATTCAGTCAGTAGCTTCAATCATTTCTGGACGTTTTTCAATGGCAAAAATCAATGAATATTGTAATTGCACAAACAGTAATTTCTCCGCATTGCAAGGTGCAATTCTGAAATTTTTTGCTTTTTCCTGCTCCTCTTAGCATGATAAAGAAGATTCAAAGAGAGTGAGATGCCAGCTCC
Organism: Phyllobates terribilis; assembly: GCF_046119375.1. Lineage (NCBI taxonomy): Eukaryota > Metazoa > Chordata > Amphibia > Anura > Dendrobatidae > Phyllobates > Phyllobates terribilis. The sequence goes on along the minus strand of NW_027364081.1, from coordinate 301,899 downwards.
TTTCATTCAGTCAGTAGCTTCAAACATTTCTGGTATATGAATAACATGATGTTTTTCAATGGCAAAAATCAATGAATATTGTAAATGCACAAACAGTAATTTCTCCGCATTGCAAGGTGCAATTCTGAAATTTTTTGCTTTTTCCTGCTCCTCTTAGCATGATAAAGAAGATTCAAAGAGAGTGAGATGCCAGCTCCTTTCATTCAGTCAGTAGCTTCAATCATTTCTGGACGTTTTTCAATGGCAAAAATCAATGAATATTGTAAATGCACAAACAGTAATTTCTCCGCATTGCAAGGTGCAATTCTGAAATTTTTTGCTTTTTCCTGCTCCTCTTAGCATGATAAAGAAGATTCAAAGAGAGTGAGATGCCAGCTCCTTTCATTCAGTCAGTAGCTTCAATCATTTCTGGACGTTTTTCAATGGCAAAAATCAATGAATATTGTAAATGCACAAACTGTAATTTCTCCGCATTGTAAGGTGCAATTCTGAAATTTTTTGCTTTTTCCTGCTCCTCTTAGCATGATAAAGAAGATTCAAAGAGAGTGAGATGCCAGCTCCTTTCATTCAGTCAGTAGCTTCAATCATTTCTGGACGTTTTTCAATGGCAAAAATCAATGAATATTGTAAATGCACAAACAGTAATTTCTCCGCATTGCAAGGTGCAATTCTGAAATTTTTTGCTTTTTCCTGCTCCTCTTAGCATGATAAAGAAGATTCAAAGAGAGTGAGATGCCAGCTCCTTTCATTCAGTCAGTAGCTTCAAACATTTCTGGTATATGAATAACATGATGTTTTTCAATGGCAAAAATCAATGAATATTGTAAATGCACAAACAGTAATTTCTCCGCATTGCAAGGTGCAAGTCTGAAATTTTTTGCTTTTTCCTGCTCCTCTTAGCATGATAAAGAAGATTCAAAGAGAGTGAGATGCCAGCTACTTTCATTCAGTCAGTAGCTTCAATCATTTCTGGACGTTTTTCAATGGTAAAAATCAATGAATATTGTAAATGCACAAACAGTAATTTCTCCGCATTGCAAGGTGCAATTCTGAAATTTTTTGCTTTTTCCTGCTCCTCTTAGCATGATAAAAAAGATTCAAAGAGAGTGAGATGCCAGCTCCTTTCATTCAGTCAGTAGCTTCAATCATTTCTGGACGTTTTTCAATGGCAAAAATCAATGAATATTGTAAATGCACAAACAGTAATTTCTCCGCATTGCAAGGTGCAATTCTGAAATTTTTTGCTTTTTCCTGCTCCTCTTAGCATGATAAAGAAGTTTCAAAGAGAGTGAGATGCCAGCTCCTTTCATTCAGTCAGTAGCTTCAATCATTTCTGGTAAATGAATAACATGATGTTTTTCAATGGCAAAAATCAATGAATTTTGTAAATGCACAAACACTAATTTCTCCGCATTGCAAGGCGCAATTCTGAAATTTTTTGCTTTTTCCTGCTCCTCTTAGCATGATAAAGAAGATTCAAAGAGAGTGAGATGCCAGCTCCTTTCATTCAGTCAGTAGCTTCAATCATTTCTGGACGTTTTTCAATGGCAAAAATCAATGAATATTGTAAATGCACAAACAGTAATTTCTCCGCATTGCAAGGTGCAATTCTGAAATTTTTTGCTTTTTCCTGCTCCTCTTAGCATGATAAAGAAGATTCAAAGAGAGTGAGGTGCCAGCTCCTTTCATTCAGTCAGTAGCTTCAAACATTTCTGGTATATGAATAACATGTTTTTCAATGGCAAAAATCAATGAATATTGTAAATGCACAAACAGTAATTTCTCCGCATTGCAAGGAGCAATTCTGAAATTTTTTGCTTTTTCCTGATCCTCTTAGCATGATAAAGAAGATTCAAAGAGAGTGAGATGCCAGCTCCTTTCATTCAGTCAGTAGCTTCAATCATTTCTGGACGTTTTTCAATGGCAAAAATCAATGAATATTGTAAATGCACAAACAGTAATTTCTCCGCATTGCAAGGTGCAATTCTGAAATTTTTTGCTTTTTCCTGCTCCTCTTAGCATGATAAAGAAGATTCAAAGAGAGTGAGATGCCAGCTCCTTTCATTCAGTCAGTAGCTTCAATCATTTCTGGACGTTTTTCAATGGCAAAAATCAATGAATATTGTAAATGCACAAACTGTAATTTCTCCGCATTGCAAGGTGCAATTCTGAAATTTTTTGCTTTTTCCTGCTCCTCTTAGCATGATAAAGAAGATTCAAAGAGAGTGAGATGCCAGCTCCTTTCATTCAGTCAGTAGCTTCAAACATTTCTGGTATATGAATAACATGTTTTTCAATGGCAAAAATCAATGAATATTGTAAATGCACAAACAGTAATTTCTCCGCATTGCAAGGTGCAATTCTGAAATTTTTTGCTTTTTCCTGCTCCTCTTAGCATGATAAAGAAGATTCAAAGAGAGTGAGATGCCAGCTCCTTCCATTCAGTCAGTAGCTTCAAACATTTCTGGTATATGAATAACATGATGTTTTTCAATGGCAAAAATCAATGAATATTGTAAATGCACAAACAGTAATTTCTCCGCATTGCAAGGTGCAATTCTGAAATTTTTTGCTTTTTCCTGCTCCTCTTAGCATGATAAAGAAGATTCAAAGAGAGTGAGATGCCAGCTCCTTTCATTCAGTCAGTAGCTTCAAACATTTCTGGTATATGAATAACATGATGTTTTTCAATGGCAAAAATCAATGAATATTGTAAATGCACAAACAGTAATTTCTCCGCATTGCAAGGTGCAATTCTGAAATTTTTTGCTTTTTCCTGCTCCTCTTAGCATGATAAAGAAGATTCAAAGAGAGTGAGATGCCAGCTCCTTTCATTGAGTCAGTAGCTTCAATCATTTCTGGACTTTTTTCAATGGCAAAAATCATTGAATATTGTAAATGCACAAACAGTAATTTCTCCGCATTGCAAGGTGCAATTCTGAAATTTTTTACTTTTTCCTGCTCCTCTTAGCATGATAAAGAAGATTCAAAGAGAGTGAGATGCCAGCTCCTTTCATTCAGTCAGTAGCTTCAATCATTTCTGGTATATGAATAACATGATGTTTTTCAATGGCAAAAATCAATGAATATTGTAAATGCACAAACAGTAATTTCTCCGCATTGCAAGGTGCAATTCTGAAATTTTTTGTTTTTTCCTGCTCCTCTTAGCATGATAAAGAAGATTCAAAGAGAGTGAGATGCCAGCTCCTTTCATTCAGTCAGTAGCTTCAAACATTTCTGGTATATGAATAACATGATGTTTTTCAATGGCAAAAATCAATGAATATTGTAAATGCACAAACAGTAATTTCTCCGCATTGCAAGGTGCAATTCTGAAATTTTTTGCTTTTTCCTGCTCCTCTTAGCATGTTAAAGAAGATTCAAAGAGAGTGAGATGCCAGCTCCTTTCGTTCAGTCAGTAGCCTCAATCATTTCTGGACGTTTTTCAATGGTAAAAATCAATGACTATTGTAAATGCACAAACAGTAATTTCTCCGCATTGCAAGGTGCAATTCTGAAATTTTTTGCTTTTTCCTGCTCCTCTTAGCATGATAAAGAAGATTCAAAGAGAGTGAGATGCCAGCTCCTTTCATTCAGTCAGTAGCTTCAAACATTTCTGGTATATGAATAACATGATGTTTTTCAATGGCAAAAATCAATGAATATTGTAAATGCACAAACAGTAATTTCTCCGCATTGCAAGGTGCAATTCTGAAATTTTTTGCTTTTTCCTGCTCCTCTTAGCATGATAAAGAAGATTCAAAGAGAGTGAGATGCCAGCTCCTTTCATTCAGTCAGTAGCTTCAATCATTTCTGGTATATGAATAACATGATGTTTTTCAATGGCAAAAATCAATGAATATTGTAAATGCACAAACAGTAATTTCTCCGCATTGCAAGGTGCAATTCTGAAATTTTTTGCTTTTTCCTGCTCCTCTTAGCATGATAAAGAAGATTCAAAGAGAGTGAGATGCCAGCTCCTTTCATTCAGTCAGTAGCTTCAATCATTTCTGGACGTTTTTCAATGGCAAAAATCAATGAATATTGCAAATGCACAAACAGTAATTTCTCCGCATTGCAAGGTGCAATTCTGAAATTTTTTGCTTTTTCCTGCTCCTCTTAGCATGATAAACAAGATTCAAAGAGAGTGAGATGCCAGCTCCTTTCATTCAGTCAGTAGCTTCAATCATTTCTGGATGTTTTTCAATGGCAAAAATCAATGAATATTGTAAATGCACAAACAGTAATTTCTCCGCATTGCAAGGTGCAATTCTGAAATTTTTTGCTTTTACCTGCTCCTCTTAGCATGATAAAGAAGATTCAAAGAGAGTGAGATGCCAGCTCCTTTCATTCAGTCAGTAGCTTCAATCATTTCTGGACGTTTTTCAATGGCAAAAATCAATGAATATTGTAAATGCACAAACAGTAATTTCTCCGCATTGCAAGTTGCAATTCTGAAATTTTTTGCTTTTTCCTGCTCCTCTTAGCATGATAAAGAAGATTCAAAGAGAGTGAGATGCCAGCTCCTTTCATTCAGTCAGTAGCTTCAAACATTTCTGGTATATGAATAACATGATGTTTTTCAATGGCAAAAATCAATGAATATTGTAAATGCACAAACAGTAATTTCTCCGCATTGCAAGGTGCAATTCTGAAATTTTTTGCTTTTTCCTGCTCCTCTTAGCATGATAAAGAAGATTCAAAGAGAATGAGATGCCAGCTCCTTTCGTTCAGTCAGTAGCTTCAATCATTTCTGGACGTTTTTCAATGGCAAAAATCATTGAATATTATAAATGCACAAACAGTAATTTCTCCGCATTGCATAGTGCAATTCTGAAATTTTTTACTTTTTCCTGCTCCTCTTAGCATGATAAAGAAGATTCAAAGAGAGTGAGATGCCAGCTCCTTTCATTCAGTCAGTAGCTTCAATCATTTCTGGTATATGAATAACATGATGTTTTTCAATGGCAAAAATCAATGAATATTGTAAATGCACAAACAGTAATTTCTCCGCATTGCAAGGTGCAATTCTGAAATTTTTTGCTTTTTCCTGCTCCTCTTAGCATGATAAAGAAGATTCAAAGAGAGTGAGATGCCAGCTCCTTTCATTCAGTCAGTAGCTTCAATAATTTCTGGACGTTTTTCAATGGCAAAAATCAATGAATATTGTAAATGCACAAACAGTAATTTCTCCGCATTGCAAGGTGCAATTCTGAAATTTTTTGCTTTTTCCTGCTCCTCTTAGCATGATAAACATGATTCAAAGAGAGTGAGATGCCAGCTCCTTTCATTCAGTCAGTAGCTTCAATCATTTCTGGACGTTTTTCAATGGCAAAAATCAATGAATATTGTAAATGCACAAACAGTAATTTCTCCGCATTGCAAGGTGCAATTCTGAAATTTTTTGCTTTTTCCTGCTCCTCTTAGCATGATAAAGAAGATTCAAAGAGAGTGAGATGCCAGCTCCTTTCATTCAGTCAGTAGCTTCAAACATTTCTGGTATATGAATAACATGATGTTTTTCAATGGCAAAAATCAATGAATATTGTAAATGCACAAACAGTAATTTCTCCGCATTGCAAGGTGCAAGTCTGAAATTTTTTGCTTTTTCCTGCTCCTCTTAGCATGATAAAGAAGATTCAAAGAGAGTGAGATGCCAGCTACTTTCATTCAGTCAGTAGCTTCAATCATTTCTGGACGTTTTTCAATGGTAAAAATCAATGAATATTGTAAATGCACAAACAGTAATTTCTCCGCATTGCAAGGTGCAATTCTGAAATTTTTTGCTTTTTCCTGCTCCTCTTAGCATGATAAAAAAGATTCAAAGAGAGTGAGATGCCAGCTCCTTTCATTCAGTCAGTAGCTTCAATCATTTCTGGACGTTTTTCAATGGCAAAAATCAATGAATATTGTAAATGCACAAACAGTAATTTCTCCGCATTGCAAGGTGCAATTCTGAAATTTTTTGCTTTTTCCTGCTCCTCTTAGCATGATAAAGAAGTTTCAAAGAGAGTGAGATGCCAGCTCCTTTCATTCAGTCAGTAGCTTCAATCATTTCTGGTAAATGAATAACATGATGTTTTTCAATGGCAAAAATCAATGAATTTTGTAAATGCACAAACACTAATTTCTCCGCATTGCAAGGCGCAATTCTGAAATTTTTTGCTTTTTCCTGCTCCTCTTAGCATGATAAAGAAGATTCAAAGAGAGTGAGATGCCAGCTCCTTTCATTCAGTCAGTAGCTTCAATCATTTCTGGACGTTTTTCAATGGCAAAAATCAATGAATATTGTAAATGCACAAACAGTAATTTCTCCGCATTGCAAGGTGCAATTCTGAAATTTTTTGCTTTTTCCTGCTCCTCTTAGCATGATAAAGAAGATTCAAAGAGAGTGAGGTGCCAGCTCCTTTCATTCAGTCAGTAGCTTCAAACATTTCTGGTATATGAATAACATGTTTTTCAATGGCAAAAATCAATGAATATTGTAAATGCACAAACAGTAATTTCTCCGCATTGCAAGGAGCAATTCTGAAATTTTTTGCTTTTTCCTGCTCCTCTTAGCATGATAAAGAAGATTCAAAGAGAGTGAGATGCCAGCTCCTTTCATTCAGTCAGTAGCTTCAATCATTTCTGGACGTTTTTCAATGGCAAAAATCAATGAATATTGTAAATGCACAAACAGTAATTTCTCCGCATTGCAAGGTGCAATTCTGAAATTTTTTGCTTTTTCCTGCTCCTCTTAGCATGATAAAGAAGATTCAAAGAGAGTGAGATGCCAGCTCCTTTCATTCAGTCAGTAGCTTCAATCATTTCTGGACGTTTTTCAATGGCAAAAATCAATGAATATTGTAAATGCACAAACTGTAATTTCTCCGCATTGCAAGGTGCAATTCTGAAATTTTTTGCTTTTTCCTGCTCCTCTTAGCATGATAAAGAAGATTCAAAGAGAGTGAGATGCCAGCTCCTTTCATTCAGTCAGTAGCTTCAAACATTTCTGGTATATGAATAACATGTTTTTCAATGGCAAAAATCAATGAATATTGTAAATGCACAAACAGTAATTTCTCCGCATTGCAAGGTGCAATTCTGAAATTTTTTGCTTTTTCCTGCTCCTCTTAGCATGATAAAGAAGATTCAAAGAGAGTGAGATGCCAGCTCCTTCCATTCAGTCAGTAGCTTCAAACATTTCTGGTATATGAATAACATGATGTTTTTCAATGGCAAAAATCAATGAATATTGTAAATGCACAAACAGTAATTTCTCCGCATTGCAAGGTGCAATTCTGAAATTTTTTGCTTTTTCCTGCTCCTCTTAGCATGATAAAGAAGATTCAAAGAGAGTGAGATGCCAGCTCCTTTCATTCAGTCAGTAGCTTCAAACATTTCTGGTATATGAATAACATGATGTTTTTCAATGGCAAAAATCAATGAATATTGTAAATGCACAAACAGTAATTTCTCCGCATTGCAAGGTGCAATTCTGAAATTTTTTGCTTTTTCCTGCTCCTCTTAGCATGATAAAGAAGATTCAAAGAGAGTGAGATGCCAGCTCCTTTCATTGAGTCAGTAGCTTCAATCATTTCTGGACTTTTTTCAATGGCAAAAATCATTGAATATTGTAAATGCACAAACAGTAATTTCTCCGCATTGCAAGGTGCAATTCTGAAATTTTTTACTTTTTCCTGCTCCTCTTAGCATGATAAAGAAGATTCAAAGAGAGTGAGATGCCAGCTCCTTTCATTCAGTCAGTAGCTTCAATCATTTCTGGTATATGAATAACATGATGTTTTTCAATGGCAAAAATCAATGAATATTGTAAATGCACAAACAGTAATTTCTCCGCATTGCAAGGTGCAATTCTGAAATTTTTTGTTTTTTCCTGCTCCTCTTAGCATGATAAAGAAGATTCAAAGAGAGTGAGATGCCAGCTCCTTTCATTCAGTCAGTAGCTTCAAACATTTCTGGTATATGAATAACATGATGTTTTTCAATGGCAAAAATCAATGAATATTGTAAATGCACAAACAGTAATTTCTCCGCATTGCAAGGTGCAATTCTGAAATTTTTTGCTTTTTCCTGCTCCTCTTAGCATGTTAAAGAAGATTCAAAGAGAGTGAGATGCCAGCTCCTTTCGTTCAGTCAGTAGCCTCAATCATTTCTGGACGTTTTTCAATGGTAAAAATCAATGACTATTGTAAATGCACAAACAGTAATTTCTCCGCATTGCAAGGTGTAATTCTGAAATTTTTTGCTTTTTCCTGCTCCTCTTAGCATGATAAAGAAGATTCAAAGAGAGTGAGATGCCAGCTCCTTTCATTCAGTCAGTAGCTTCAAACATTTCTGGTATATGAATAACATGATGTTTTTCAATGGCAAAAATCAATGAATATTGTAAATGCACAAACAGTAATTTCTCCGCATTGCAAGGTGCAATTCTGAAATTTTTTGCTTTTTCCTGCTCCTCTTAGCATGATAAAGAAGATTCAAAGAGAGTGAGATGCCAGCTCCTTTCATTCAGTCAGTAGCTTCAATCATTTCTGGTATATGAATAACATGATGTTTTTCAATGGCAAAAATCAATGAATATTGTAAATGCACAAACAGTAATTTCTCCGCATTGCAAGGTGCAATTCTGAAATTTTTTGCTTTTTCCTGCTCCTCTTAGCATGATAAAGAAGATTCAAAGAGAGTGAGATGCCAGCTCCTTTCATTCAGTCAGTAGCTTCAATCATTTCTGGACGTTTTTCAATGGCAAAAATCAATGAATATTGCAAATGCACAAACAGTAATTTCTCCGCATTGCAAGGTGCAATTCTGAAATTTTTTGCTTTTTCCTGCTCCTCTTAGCATGATAAACAAGATTCAAAGAGAGTGAGATGCCAGCTCCTTTCATTCAGTCAGTAGCTTCAATCATTTCTGGATGTTTTTCAATGGCAAAAATCAATGAATATTGTAAATGCACAAACAGTAATTTCTCCGCATTGCAAGGTGCAATTCTGAAATTTTTTGCTTTTACCTGCTCCTCTTAGCATGATAAAGAAGATTCAAAGAGAGTGAGATGCCAGCTCCTTTCATTCAGTCAGTAGCTTCAATCATTTCTGGACGTTTTTCAATGGCAAAAATCAATGAATATTGTAAATGCACAAACAGTAATTTCTCCGCATTGCAAGTTGCAATTCTGAAATTTTTTGCTTTTTCCTGCTCCTCTTAGCATGATAAAGAAGATTCAAAGAGAGTGAGATGCCAGCTCCTTTCATTCAGTCAGTAGCTTCAAACATTTCTGGTATATGAATAACATGATGTTTTTCAATGGCAAAAATCAATGAATATTGTAAATGCACAAACAGTAATTTCTCCGCATTGCAAGGTGCAATTCTGAAATTTTTTGCTTTTTCCTGCTCCTCTTAGCATGATAAAGAAGATTCAAAGAGAATGAGATGCCAGCTCCTTTCGTTCAGTCAGTAGCTTCAATCATTTCTGGACGTTTTTCAATGGCAAAAATCATTGAATATTATAAATGCACAAACAGTAATTTCTCCGCATTGCATAGTGCAATTCTGAAATTTTTTACTTTTTCCTGCTCCTCTTAGCATGATAAAGAAGATTCAAAGAGAGTGAGATGCCAGCTCCTTTCATTCAGTCAGTAGCTTCAATCATTTCTGGTATATGAATAACATGATGTTTTTCAATGGCAAAAATCAATGAATATTGTAAATGCACAAACAGTAATTTCTCCGCATTGCAAGGTGCAATTCTGAAATTTTTTGCTTTTTCCTGCTCCTCTTAGCATGATAAAGAAGATTCAAAGAGAGTGAGATGCCAGCTCCTTTCATTCAGTCAGTAGCTTCAATAATTTCTGGACGTTTTTCAATGGCAAAAATCAATGAATATTGTAAATGCACAAACAGTAATTTCTCCGCATTGCAAGGTGCAATTCTGAAATTTTTTGCTTTTTCCTGCTCCTCTTAGCATGATAAACATGATTCAAAGAGAGTGAGATGCCAGCTCCTTTCATTCAGTCAGTAGCTTCAATCATTTCTGGACGTTTTTCAATGGCAAAAATCAATGAATATTGTAAATGCACAAACAGTAATTTCTCCGCATTGCAAGGTGCAATTATGAAATTTTTTGCTTTTTCCTGCTCCTCTTAGCATGATAAAGAAGATTCAAAGAGAGTGAGATGCCAGCTCCTTTCATTCAGTCAGTAGCTTCAAACATTTCTGGTATATGAATAACATGATGTTTTTCAATGGCAAAAATCAATGAATATTGTAAATGCACAAACAGTAATTTCTCCACATTGCAAGGTGCAATTCTGAAATTTTTTGCTTTTTCCTGCTCCTCTTAGCATGATAAAGAAGATTCAAAGAGAGTGAGATGCCAGCTCCTTTCATTCAGTCAGTAGCTTCAATCATTTCTGGATGTTTTTCAATGGCAAAAATCAATGAATATTGTAAATGCACAAACAGTAATTTCTCCGCATTGCAAGGTGCAATTCTGAAATTTTTTGCTTTTTCCTGCTCCTCTTAGCATGATAAACAAGATTCAAAGAGAGTGAGATGCCAGCTCCTTTCATTCAGTCAGTAGCTTCAATCATTTCTGGACGTTTTTCAATGGCAAAAATCAATGAATATTGTAAATGCACAAACAGTAATTTCTCTGCATTGCAAGGTGCAATTCTGAAATTTTTTGCTTTTTCCTGCTCCTCTTAGCATGATAAAGAAGATTCAAAGAGAGTGAGATGCCAGCTCCTTTCATTCAGTCAGTAGCTTCAAACATTTCTGGTATATGAATAACATGATGTTTTTCAATGGCAAAAATCAATGAATATTGTAAATGCACAAACAGTAATTTCTCCGCATTGCAAGGTGCAAGTCTGAAATTTTTTGCTTTTTCCTGCTCCTCTTAGCATGATAAAGAAGATTCAAAGAGAGTGAGATGCCAGCTACTTTCATTCAGTCAGTAGCTTCAATCATTTCTGGACGTTTTTCAATGGTAAAAATCAATGAATATTGTAAATGCACAAACAGTAATTTCTCCACATTGCAAGGTGCAATTCTGAAATTTTTTGCTTTTTCCTGCTCCTCTTAGCATGATAAAGAAGATTCAAAGAGAGTGAGATGCCAGCTCCTTTCATTCAGTCAGTAGCTTCAAACATTTCTGGTATATGAATAACATGATGTTTTTCAATGGCAAAAATCAATGAATATTGTAAATGCACAAACAGTAATTTCTCCGCATTGCAAGGTGCAATTCTGAAATTTTTTGCTTTTTCCTGCTCCTCTTAGCATGATAAAGAAGATTCAAAGAGAGTGAGATGCCAGCTCCTTTCATTCAGTCAGTAGCTTCAATCATTTCTGGATGTTTTTCAATGGCAAAAATCAATGAATATTGTAAATGCACAAACTGTAATTTCTCCGCATTGCAAGGTGCAATTCTGAAATTTTTTGCTTTTTCCTGCTCCTCTTAGCATAATAAAGAAGATTCAAAGAGAGTGAGATGCCAGCTCCTTTCATTCAGTCAGTAGCTTCAATCATTTCTGGACGTTTTTCAATGGCAAAAATCAATGAATATTGTAAATGCACAAACAGTAATTTCTCCGCATTGCAAGGTGCAATTCTGAAATTTTTTGCTTTTTCCTGCTCCTCTTAGCATGATAAACATGATTCAAAGAGAGTGAGATGCCAGCTCCTTTCATTCAGTCAGTAGCTTCAATCATTTCTGGACGTTTTTCAATGGCAAAAATCAATGAATATTGTAAATGCACAAACAGTAATTTCTCCGCATTGCAAGGTGCAATTATGAAATTTTTTGCTTTTTCCTGCTCCTCTTAGCATGATAAAGAAGATTCAAAGAGAGTGAGATGCCAGCTCCTTTCATTCAGTCAGTAGCTTCAAACATTTCTGGTATATGAATAACATGATGTTTTTCAATGGCAAAAATCAATGAATATTGTAAATGCACAAACAGTAATTTCTCCGCATTGCAAGGTGCAATTCTGAAATTTTTTGCTTTTTCCTGCTCCTCTTAGCATGATAAAGAAGATTCAAAGAGAGTGAGATGCCAGCTCCTTTCATTCAGTCAGTAGCTTCAATCATTTCTGGATGTTTTTCAATGGCAAAAATCAATGAATATTGTAAATGCACAAACAGTAATTTCTCCGCATTGCAAGGTGCAATTCTGAAATTTTTTGCTTTTTCCTGCTCCTCTTAGCATGATAAACAAGATTCAAAGAGAGTGAGATGCCAGCTCCTTTCATTCAGTCAGTAGCTTCAATCATTTCTGGACATTTTTCAATGGCAAAAATCAATGAATATTGTAAATGCACAAACAGTAATTTCTCTGCATTGCAAGGTGCAATTCTGAAATTTTTTGCTTTTTCCTGCTCCTCTTAGCATGATAAAGAAGATTCAAAGAGAGTGAGATGCCAGCTCCTTTCATTCAGTCAGTAGCTTCAAACATTTCTGGTATATGAATAACATGATGTTTTTCAATGGCAAAAATCAATGAATATTGTAAATGCACAAACAGTAATTTCTCCGCATTGCAAGGTGCAAGTCTGAAATTTTTTGCTTTTTCCTGCTCCTCTTAGCATGATAAAGAAGATTCAAAGAGAGTGAGATGCCAGCTACTTTCATTCAGTCAGTAGCTTCAATCATTTCTGGACGTTTTTCAATGGTAAAAATCAATGAATATTGTAAATGCACAAACAGTAATTTCTCCACATTGCAAGGTGCAATTCTGAAATTTTTTGCTTTTTCCTGCTCCTCTTAGCATGATAAAGAAGATTCAAAGAGAGTGAGATGCCAGCTCCTTTCATTCAGTCAGTAGCTTCAAACATTTCTGGTATATGAATAACATGATGTTTTTCAATGGCAAAAATCAATGAATATTGTAAATGCACAAACAGTAATTTCTCCGCATTGCAAGGTGCAATTCTGAAATTTTTTGCTTTTTCCTGCTCCTCTTAGCATGATAAAGAAGATTCAAAGAGAGTGAGATGCCAGCTCCTTTCATTCAGTCAGTAGCTTCAATCATTTCTGGATGTTTTTCAATGGCAAAAATCAATGAATATTGTAAATGCACAAACTGTAATTTCTCCGCATTGCAAGGTGCAATTCTGAAATTTTTTGCTTTTTCCTGCTCCTCTTAGCATAATAAAGAAGATTCAAAGAGAGTGAGATGCCAGCTCCTTTCATTCAGTCAGTAGCTTCAATCATTTCTGGACGTTTTTCAATGGCAAAAATCAATGAATATTGTAAATGCACAAACAGTAATTTCTCCGCATTGCAAGGTGCAATTCTGAAATTTTTTGCTTTTTCCTGCTCCTCTTAGCATGATAAACATGATTCAAAGAGAGTGAGATGCCAGCTCCTTTCATTCAGTCAGTAGCTTCAATCATTTCTGGACGTTTTTCAATGGCAAAAATCAATGAATATTGTAAATGCACAAACAGTAATTTCTCCGCATTGCAAGGTGCAATTATGAAATTTTTTGCTTTTTCCTGCTCCTCTTAGCATGATAAAGAAGATTCAAAGAGAGTGAGATGCCAGCTCCTTTCATTCAGTCAGTAGCTTCAAACATTTCTGGTATATGAATAACATGATGTTTTTCAATGGCAAAAATCAATGAATATTGTAAATGCACAAACAGTAATTTCTCCGCATTGCAAGGTGCAATTCTGAAATTTTTTGCTTTTTCCTGCTCCTCTTAGCATGATAAAGAAGATTCAAAGAGAGTGAGATGCCAGCTCCTTTCATTCAGTCAGTAGCTTCAATCATTTCTGGATGTTTTTCAATGGCAAAAATCAATGAATATTGTAAATGCACAAACAGTAATTTCTCCGCATTGCAAGGTGCAATTCTGAAATTTTTTGCTTTTTCCTGCTCCTCTTAGCATGATAAACAAGATTCAAAGAGAGTGAGATGCCAGCTCCTTTCATTCAGTCAGTAGCTTCAATCATTTCTGGACGTTTTTCAATGGCAAAAATCAATGAATATTGTAAATGCACAAACAGTAATTTCTCTGCATTGCAAGGTGCAATTCTGAAATTTTTTGCTTTTTCCTGCTCCTCTTAGCATGATAAAGAAGATTCAAAGAGAGTGAGATGCCAGCTCCTTTCATTCAGTCAGTAGCTTCAAACATTTCTGGTATATGAATAACATGATGTTTTTCAATGGCAAAAATCAATGAATATTGTAAATGCACAAACAGTAATTTCTCCGCATTGCAAGGTGCAAGTCTGAAATTTTTTGCTTTTTCCTGCTCCTCTTAGCATGATAAAGAAGATTCAAAGAGAGTGAGATGCCAGCTACTTTCATTCAGTCAGTAGCTTCAATCATTTCTGGACGTTTTTCAATGGTAAAAATCAATGAATATTGTAAATGCACAAACAGTAATTTCTCCACATTGCAAGGTGCAATTCTGAAATTTTTTGCTTTTTCCTGCTCCTCTTAGCATGATAAAGAAGATTCAAAGAGAGTGAGATGCCAGCTCCTTTCATTCAGTCAGTAGCTTCAAACATTTCTGGTATATGAATAACATGATGTTTTTCAATGGCAAAAATCAATGAATATTGTAAATGCACAAACAGTAATTTCTCCGCATTGCAAGGTGCAATTCTGAAATTTTTTGCTTTTTCCTGCTCCTCTTAGCATGATAAAGAAGATTCAAAGAGAGTGAGATGCCAGCTCCTTTCATTCAGTCAGTAGCTTCAATCATTTCTGGATGTTTTTCAATGGCAAAAATCAATGAATATTGTAAATGCACAAACTGTAATTTCTCCGCATTGCAAGGTGCAATTCTGAAATTTTTTGCTTTTTCCTGCTCCTCTTAGCATAATAAAGAAGATTCAAAGAGAGTGAGATGCCAGCTCCTTTCATTCAGTCAGTAGCTTCAATCATTTCTGGACGTTTTTCAATGGCAAAAATCAATGAATATTGTAAATGCACAAACAGTAATTTCTCCGCATTGCAAGGTGCAATTCTGAAATTTTTTGCTTTTTCCTGCTCCTCTTAGCATGATAAAGAAGATTCAAAGAGAGTGAGATGCCAGCTCCTTTCATTCAGTCAGTACCTTCAATCATTTCTGGACGTTTTTCAATGGCAAAAATCAATGAATATTGTAAATGCACAAACAGTAATTTCTCCGCATTGCAAGGTGCAATTCTGAAATTTTTTGCTTTTTCCCGCTCCTCTTAGCATGATAAAGATTCAAAGAGAGTGAGGTGCCAGCTCCTTTCATTCAGTCAGTAGCTTCAAACATTTCTGGTATATGAATAACATGTTTTTCAATGGCAAAAATCAATGAATATTGTAAATGCACAAACAGTAATTTCTCCGCATTGCAAGGTGCAATTCTGAAATTTTTTGCTTTTTCCTGCTCATCTTAGCATGATAAAGAAGATTCAAAGAGAGTGAGATGCCAGCTCCTTTCATTCAGTCAGTAGCTTCAATCATTTCTGGATGTTTTTCAATGGCAAAAATCAATGAATATTGTAAATGCACAAACTGTAATTTCTCCGCATTGCAAGGTGCAATTCTGAAATTTTTTGCTTTTTCCTGCTCCTCTTAGCATGATAAAGAAGATTCAAAGAGAGTGAGATGCCAGCTCCTTTCATTCAGTCAGTAGCTTCAATCATTTCTGGACGTTTTTCAATGGCAAAAATCAATGAATATTGTAAATGCACAAACAGTAATTTCTCCGCATTGCAAGGTGCAATTCTGAAATTTTTTGCTTTTTCCTGCTCCTCTTAGCATGATAAAGAAGATTCAAAGAGAGTGAGATGCCAGCTCCTTTCATTCAGTCAGTACCTTCAATCATTTCTGGACGTTTTTCAATGGCAAAAATCAATGAAAATTGTAAATGCACAAACAGTAATTTCTCCGCATTGCAAGGTGCGATTCTGAAATTTTTTGCTTTTTCCTGCTCCTCTTAGCATGATAAAGAAGATTCAAAGAGAGTGAGATGCCAGCTCCTTTCATTCAGTCAGTAGCTTCAAACATTTCTGGTATATGAATAACATGATGTTTTTCAATGGCAAAAATCAATGAATATTGTAAATGCACAAACAGTAATTTCTCCGCATTGCAAGGTGCAAGTCTGAAATTTTTTGCTTTTTCCTGCTCCTCTTAGCATGATAAAGAAGATTCAAAGAGAGTGAGATGCCAGCTACTTTCATTCAGTCAGTAGCTTCAATCATTTCTGGACCTTTTTCAATGGTAAAAATCAATGAATATTGTAAATGCACAAACAGTAATTTCTCCACATTGCAAGGTGCAATTCTGAAATTTTTTGCTTTTTCCTGCTCCTCTTAGCATGATAAAGAAGATTCAAAGAGAGTGAGATGCCAGCTCCTTTCATTCAGTCAGTAGCTTCAAACATTTCTGGTATATGAATAACATGATGTTTTTCAATGGCAAAAATCAATGAATATTGTAAATGCACAAACAGTAATTTCTCCGCATTGCAAGGTGCAATTCTGAAATTTTTTGCTTTTTCCTGCTCCTCTTAGCATGATAAAGAAGATTCAAAGAGAGTGAGATGCCAGCTCCTTTCATTCAGTCAGTAGCTTCAAACATTTCTGGTATATGAATAACATGATGTTTTTCAATGGCAAAAATCAATGAATATTGTAAATGCACAAACAGTAATTTCTCCGCATTGCAAGGTGCAATTCTGAAATTTTTTGCTTTTTCCTGCTCCTCTTAGCATGATAAAGAAGATTCAAAGAGAGTGAGATGCCAGCTCCTTTCATTCAGTCAGTAGCTTCAATCATTTCTGGATGTTTTTCAATGGCAAAAATCAATGAATATTGTAAATGCACAAACAGTAATTTCTCCGCATTGCAAGGTGCAATTCTGAAATTTTTTGCTTTTTCCTGCTCCTCTTAGCATGATAAAGAAGATTCAAAGAGAGTGAGATGTCAGCTCCTTTCATTCAGTCAGTAGCTTCAAACATTTCTGGTATATGAATAACATGATGTTTTTCAATGGCAAAAATCAATGAATTTTGTAAATGCACAAAGAGTAATTTCTCCGCATTGCAAGGTGCAATTCTGAAATTTTTTGCTTTTTCCTGCTCCTCTTAGCATGATAAAGAAGATTCAAAGAGAGTGAGATGCCAGTTCCTTTCATTCAGTCAGTAGCTTCAATCATTTCTGGACGTTTTTCAATGGCAAAAATCAATGAATATTGTAAATGCACAAACAGTAATTTCTCCGCATTGCAAGGTGCAATTCTGAAATTTTTTGCTTTTTCCTGCTCCTCTTAGCATGATAAAGAAGATTCAAAGAGAGTGAGATGCCAGCTCCTTTCATTCAGTCAGTATCTTCAATCATTTCTGGTATATGAATAACATGATGTTTTTCAATGGCAAAAATCAATGAATATTGTAAATGCACAAACAATAATTTCTCCGCATTGCAAGGTGCAATTCTGAAATTTTTTGCTTTTTCCTGCTCCTCTTAGCATGATAAAGAAGATTCAAAGAGAGTGAGATGCCAGCTCCTTTCATTCAGTCAGTAGCTTCAATCATTTCTGGACGTTTTTCAATGGCAAAAATCAATGAATATTGTAAATGCACAAACAGTAATTTCTCCGCATTGCAAGGTGCAATTCTGAAATTTTTTGCTTTTTCCTGCTCCTCTTAGCATGATAAACAAGATTCAAAGAGAGTGAGATGCCAGCTCCTTTCATTCAGTCAGTAGCTTCAATCATTTCTGGACGTTTTTCAATGGCAAAAATCAATGAATATTGTAAATGCACAAACAGTAATTTCTCCGCATTGCAAGGTGCAATTCTGAAATTTTTTGCTTTTTCCTGCTCCTCTTAGCATGATAAAGAAGATTCAAAGAGAGTGAGATGCCAGCTCCTTTCATTCAGTCAGTAGCTTCAAACATTTCTGGTATATGAATAACATGATGTTTTTCAATGGCAAAAATCAATGAATATTGTAAATGCACAAACAGTAATTTCTCCGCATTGCAAGGTGCAAGTCTGAAATTTTTTGCTTTTTCCTGCTCCTCTTAGCATGATAAAGAAGATACAAAGAGAGTGAGATGCCAGCTACTTTCATTCAGTCAGTAGCTTCAATCATTTCTGGATGTTTTTCAATGGTAAAAATCAATGAATATTGTAAATGCACAAACAGTAATTTCTCCACATTGCAAGGTGCAATTCTGAAATTTTTTGCTTTTTCCTGCTCCTCTTAGCATGATAAAGAAGATTCAAAGAGAGTGAGATGCCAGCTCCTTTCATTCAGTCAGTAGCTTCAAACATTTCTGGTATATGAATAACATGATGTTTTTCAATGGCAAAAATCAATGAATATTGTAAGTGCACAAACAGTAATTTCTCTGCATTGCAAGGTGCAATTCTGAAATTTTTAGCTTTTTCCTGCTCCTCTTAGCATGATAAAGAAGATTCAAAGAGAGTGAGATGCCAGCTACTTTCATTCAGTCAGTAGCTTCAATCATTTCTGGATGTTTTTCAATGGTAAAAATCAATGAATATTGTAAATGCACAAACAGTAATTTCTCCACATTGCAAGGTGCAATTCTGAAATTTTTTGCTTTTTCCTGCTCCTCTTAGCATGATAAAGAAGATTCAAAGAGAGTGAGATGCCAGCTCCTTTCATTCAGTCAGTAGCTTCAAACATTTCTGGTATATGAATAACATGATGTTTTTCAATGGCAAAAATCAATGAATATTGTAAATGCACAAAAAGTAATTTCTCCGCATTGCAAGGTGCAATTCTGAAATTTTTTGCTTTTTCCTGCTCCTCTTAGCATGATAAAGAAGATTCAAAGAGAGTGAGATGCCAGCTCCTTTCATTCAGTCAGTAGCTTCAAACATTTCTGGTATATGAATAACATGATGTTTTTCAATGGCAAAAATCAATGAATATTGTAAATGCACAAACAGTAATTTCTCCGCATTGCAAGGTGCAATTCTGAAATTTTTTGCTTTTTCCTGCTCCTCTTAGCATGATAAAGAATATTCAAAGAGAGTGAGATGCCAGCTCCTTTCATTCAGTCAGTAGCTTCAATCATTTCTGGATGTTTTTCAATGTCAAAAATCAATGAATATTGTAAATGCACAAACTGTAATTTCTCCGCATTGCAAGGTGCAATTCTGAAATTTTTTGTTTTTTCCTGCTCCTCTTAGCATGATAAAGAAGATTCAAAGAGAGTGAGATGCCAGCTCCTTTCATTCAGTCAGTAGCTTCAATCATTTCTGGACGTTTTTCAATGGCAAAAATCAATGAATATTGTAAATGCACAAACAGTAATTTCTCCGCATTGCAAGGTGCAATTCTGAAATTTTTTGCTTTTTCCAGCTCCTCTTAGCATGATAAAGAAGATTCAAAGAGAGTGAGATGCCAGCTCCTTTCATTCAGTCAGTACCTTCAATCATTTCTGGATGTTTTTCAATGGCAAAAATCAATGAATATTGTAAATGCACAAACAGTAATTTCTCCGCATTGCAAGGTGCAATTCTGAAATTTTTTGCTTTTTCCCGCTCCTCTTAGCATGATAAAGAAGATTCAAAGAGAGTGAGGTGCCAGCTCCTTTCATTCAGTCAGTAGCTTCAAACATTTCTGGTATATGAATAACATGATGTTTTTCAATGGCAAAAATCAATGAATATTGTAAATGCACAAACAGTAATTTCTCCGCATTGCAAGGTGCAAGTCTGAAATTTTTTTCTTTTTCCTGCTCCTCTTAGCATGGTAAAGAAGATTCAAAGAGAGTGAGATGCCAGCTACTTTCATTCAGTCAGTAGCTTCAATCATTTCTGGACGTTTTTCAATGGTAAAAATCAATGAATATTGTAAATGCACAAACAGTAATTTCTCCACATTGCAAGGTGCAATTCTGAAATTTTTTGCTTTTTCCTGCTCCTCTTAGCATGATAAAGAAGATTCAAAGAGAGTGAGATGCCAGCTCCTTTCATTCAGTCAGTAGCTTCAAACATTTCTGGTATATGAATAACATGATGTTTTTCAATGGCAAAAATCAATGAATATTGTAAATGCACAAACAGTAATTTCTCCGCATTGCAAGGTGCAATTCTGAAATTTTTTGCTTTTTCCTGCTCCTCTTAGCATGATAAAGAAGATTCAAAGAGAGTGAGATGCCAGCTCCTTTCATTCAGTCAGTAGCTTCAAACATTTCTGGTATATGAATAACATGATGTTTTTCAATGGCAAAAATCAATGAATATTGTAAATGCACAAACAGTAATTTCTCCGCATTGCAAGGTGCAATTCTGAAATTTTTTGCTTTTTCCTGCTCCTCTTAGCATGATAAAGAAGATTCAAAGAGAGTGAGATGCCAGCTCCTTTCATTCAGTCAGTAGCTTCAATCATTTCTGGACGTTTTTCAATGGCAAAAATCAATGAATATTGTAAATGCACAAACAGTAATTTCTCCGCATTGCAAGGTGCAATTCTGAAATTTTTTGCTTTTTCCTGCTCCTCTTGGCATGATAAAGAAGATTCAAAGAGAGTGAGATGCCAGCTCCTTTCATTCAGTCAGTAGCTTCAATCATTTCTGGACGTTTTTCAATGGCAAAAATCAATGAATATTGTAAATGCACAAACAGTAATTTCTCCGCATTGCAAGGTGCAATTCTGAAATTTTTTGCTTTTTCCTGCTCCTCTTAGCATGATAAAGAAGATTCAAAGAGAGTGAGATGCCAGCTCCTTTCATTCAGTCAGTAGCTTCAATCATTTCTGGACGTTTTTCAATGGCAAAAATCAATGAATATTGTAAATGCACAAACAGTAATTTCTCCGCATTGCAAGGTGCAATTCTGAAATTTTTTGCTTTTTCCTGCTCCTCTTAGCATGACAAAGAAGATTCAAAGAGAGTGAGATGCCAGCTCCTTTCATTCAGTCAGTAGCTTCAATCATTTCTGGACGATTTTCAATGGCAAAAATCAATGAATATTGTAAATGCACAAACAGTAATTTCTCCGCATTGCAAGGTGCAATTCTGAAATTTTTTGCTTTTTCCTGCTCCTCTTAGCATGACAAAGAAGATTCAAAGAGAGTAAGATGCCAGCTCCTTTCATTCAGTCAGTAGCTTCAATCATTTCTGGTATATGAATAACATGATGTTTTTCAATGGCAAAAATCAATGAATATTGTAAATGCACAAACAGTAATTTCTCCGCATTGCAAGGTGCAATTCTGAAATTTTTTGCTTTTTCCTGCTCCTCTTAGCATGATAAAGAAGATTCAAAGAGAGTGAGATGCCAGCTCCTTTCATTCAGTCAGTAGCTTCAATCATTTCTGGACGTTTTTCAATGGCAAAAATCAATGAATATTGTAAATGCACAAACAGTAATTTCTCCGCATTGCAAGGTGCAATTCTGAAATTTTTTGCTTTTTCCTGCTCCTCTTAGCATGATAAAGAAGATTCAAAGAGAGTGAGATGCCAGCTCCTTTCATTCAGTCAGTAGCTTCAATCATTTCTGGACGTTTTTCAATGGCAAAAATCAATGAATATTGTAAATGCACAAACAGTAATTTCTCCGCATTGCAAGGTGCAATTCTGAAATTTTTTGCTTTTTCCTGCTCCTCTTAGCATGATAAAGAAGATTCAAAGAGAGTGAGATGCCAGCTCCTTTCATTCAGTCAGTAGCTTCAAACATTTCTTGTATATGAATAACATGATGTTTTTCAATGGCAAAAATCAATGAATATTGTAAAAGCACAAACAGTAATTTCTCCCCATTGCAAGGTGCAATTCTGAAATTTTTTGCTTTTTCCTGCTCCTCTTAGCATGATAAAGAAGATTCAAAGAGAGTGAGATGCCAGCTCCTTTCATTCAGTCAGTAGCTTTAATCATTTCTGGACGTTTTTCAATGGCAAAAATCAATGAATATTGTAAATGCACAAACAGTAATTTCTCCGCATTGCAAGGTACAATTCTGAAATTTTTTGCTTTTTCCTGCTCCTCTTAGCATGATAAAGAAGATTCAAAGAGAGTGAGATGCCAGCTCCTTTCATTCAGTCAGTAGCTTCAATCATTTCTGGTATATGAATAACATGATGTTTTTCAATGGCAAAAATCAATGAATATTGTAAATGCACAAACAGTAATTTCTCCGCATTGCAAGTTGCAATTCTGAAATTTTTTGCTTTTTCCTGCTCCTCTTAGCATGATAAAGAAGATTCAAAAAGAGTGAGATGCCAGCTCCTTTCATTCAGTCAGTAGCTTCAATCATTTCTGGACGTTTTTCAATGGCAAAAATCAATGAATATTGTAAATGCACAAACAGTAATTTCTCCGCATTGCAAGGTGCAATTCTGAAATTTTTTGCTTTTTCCTGCTCCTCTTAGCATGATAAAGAAGATTCAAAGAGAGTGAGATGCCAGCTCCTTTCATTCAGTCAGTAGCTTCAATCATTTCTGGACGTTTTTCAATGGCAAAAATCAATGAATATTGTAAATGCACAAACAGTAATTTCTCCGCATTGCAAGGTGCAATTCTGAAATTTTTTGCTTTTTCCTGCTCCTCTTAGCATGATAAAGAAGATTCAAAGAGAGTTAGATGCCAGCTCCTTTCATTCAGTCAGTAGCTTCAAACATTTCTGGTATATGAATAACATGATGTTTTTCAATGGCAAAAATCAATGAATATTGTAAAAGCACAAACAGTAATTTCTCCGCATTGCAAGGTGCAATTCTGAAATTTTTTGCTTTTTCCTGCTCCTCTTAGCATGATAAAGAAGATTCAAAGAGAGTGAGATGCCAGCTCCTTTCATTCAGTCAGTAGCTTCAATCATTTCTGGACGTTTTTCAATGGCAAAAATCAATGAATATTGTAAATGCACAAACAGTAATTTCTCCGCATTGCAAGGTGCAATTCTGAAATTTTTTGCTTTTTCCTGCTCCTCTTAGCATGATAAAGAAGATTCAAAGAGAGTGAGATGCCAGCTCCTTTCATTCAGTCAGTACCTTCAATCATTTCTGGATGTTTTTCAATGGCAAAAATCAATGAATATTGTAAATGCACAAACAGTAATTTCTCCGCATTGCAAGGTGCAATTCTGAAATTTTTTGCTTTTTCCCGCTCCTCTTAGCATGATAAAGAAGATTCAAAGAGAGTGAGGTGCCAGCTCCTTTCATTCAGTCAGTAGCTTCAAACATTTCTGGTATATGAATAACATGTTTTTCAATGGCAAAAATCAATGAATATTGTAAATGCACAAACAGTAATTTCTCCGCATTGCAAGGTGCAATTCTGAAATTTTTTGATTTTTCCTGCTCCTCTTAGCATGATAAAGAAGATTCAAAGAGAGTGAGATGCCAGCTCCTTTCATTCAGTCAGTAGCTTCAATCATTTCTGGACGTTTTTCAATGGCAAAAATCAATGAATATTGTAAATGCACAAACAGTAATTTCTCCGCATTGCAAGGTGCAATTCTGAAATTTTTTGCTTTTTCCTGCTCCTCTTAGCATGGTAAAGAAGATTCAAAGAGAGTGAGATGCCAGCTCCTTTCATTCAGTCAGTAGCTTCAATCATTTCTGGACGTTTTTCAATGGCAAAAATCAATGAATATTGTAAATGCACAAACAGTAATTTCTCCGCATTGCAAGGTGCAATTCTGAAATTTTTTGCTTTTTCCTGCTCCTCTTAGCATGATAAAGAAGATTCAAAGAGAGTGAGATGCCAGCTCCTTTCATTCAGTCAGTAGCTTCAAACATTTCTGGTATATGAATAACATGATGTTTTTCAATCGCAAAAATCAATGAATATTGTAAATGCACAAACAGTAATTTCTCCGCATTGCAAGGTGCAAGTCTGAAATTTTTTGCTTTTTCCTGCTCCTCTTAGCATGGTAAAGAAGATTCAAAGAGAGTGAGATGCAAGCTACTTTCATTCAGTCAGTAGCTTCAATCATTTCTGGACGTTTTTCAATGGTAAAAATCAATGAATATTGTAAATGCACAAACAGTAATTTCTCCACATTGCAAGGTGCAATTCTGAAATTTTTTGCTTTTTCCTGCTCCTCTTAGCATGATAAAGAAGATTCAAAGAGAGTGAGATGCCAGCTCCTTTCATTCAGTCAGTAGCTTCAAACATTTCTGGTATATGAATAACATGATGTTTTTCAATGGCAAAAATCAATGAATATTGTAAATGCACAAACAGTAATTTCTCCGCATTGCAAGGTGCAATTCTGAAATTTTTTGCTTTTTCCTGCTCCTCTTAGCATGATAAAGAAGATTCAAAGAGAGTGAGATGCCAGCTCCTTTCATTCAGTCAGTAGCTTCAAACATTTCTGGTATATGAATAACATGATGTTTTTCAATGGCAAAAATCAATGAATATTGTGAATGCACAAACAGTAATTTCTCCGCATTGCAAGGTGCAATTCTGAAATTTTTTGCTTTTTCCTGCTCCTCTTAGCATGATAAAGAAGATTCAAAGAGAGTGAGATGCCAGCTCCTTTCATTCAGTCAGTAGCTTCAATCATTTCTGGATGTTTTTCAATGGCAAAAATCAATGAATATTGTAAATGCACAAACAGTAATTTCTCCGCATTGCAAGGTGCAATTCTGAAATTTTTTGCTTTTTCCTGCTCCTCTTAGCATGATAAAGAAGATTCAAAGAGAGTGAGATGCCAGCTCCTTTCATTCAGTCAGTAGCTTCAATCATTTCTGGACGTTTTTCAATGGCAAAAATCAATGAATATTGTAAATGCACAAACAGTAATTTCTCCGCATTGCAAGGTGCAATTCTGAAATTTTTTGCTTTTTCCTGCTCCTCTTAGCATGATAAAGAAGATTCAAAGAGAGTGAGATGCCAGCTCCTTTCATTCAGTCAGTAGCTTCAAACATTTCTGGTATATGAATAACATGATGTTTTTCAATGGCAAAAATCAATGAATATTGTAAATGCACAAACAGTAATTTCTCCGCATTGCAAGGTGCAAGTCTGAAATTTTTTGCTTTTTCCTGCTCCTCTTAGCATGGTAAAGCAGATTCAAAGAGAGTGAGATGCCAGCTACTTTCATTCAGTCAGTAGCTTCAATCATTTCTGGACGTTTTTCAATGGTAAAAATCAATGAATATTGTAAATGCACAAACAGTAATTTCTCCACATTGCAAGGTGCAATTCTGAAATTTTTTGCTTTTTCCTGCTCCTCTTAGCATGATAAAGAAGATTCAAAGAGAGTGAGATGCCAGCTCCTTTCATTCAGTCAGTAGCTTCAAACATTTCTGGTATATGAATAACATGATGTTTTTCAATGGCAAAAATCAATGAATATTGTAAATGCACAAACAGTAATTTCTCCGCATTGCAAGGTGCAATTCTGAAATTTTTTGCTTTTTCCTGCTCCTCTTAGCATGATAAAGAAGATTCAAAGAGAGTGAGATGCCAGCTCCTTTCATTCAGTCAGTAGCTTCAAACATTTCTGGTATATGAATAACATGATGTTTTTCAATGGCAAAAATCAATGAATATTGTAAATGCACAAACAGTAATTTCTCCGCATTGCAAGGTGCAATTCTGAAATTTTTTGCTTTTTCCTGCTCCTCTTAGCATGATAAAGAAGATTCAAAGAGAGTGAGATGCCAGCTCCTTTCATTCAGTCAGTAGCTTCAATCATTTCTGGACGTTTTTCAATGGCAAAAATCAATGAATATTGTAAATGCACAAACAGTAATTTCTCCGCATTGCAAGGTGCAATTCTGAAATTTTTTGCTTTTTCCTGCTCCTCTTAGCATGATAAAGAAGATTCAAAGAGAGTGAGATGCCAGCTCCTTTCATTCAGTCAGTAGCTTCAATCATTTCTGGACGTTTTTCAATGGCAAAAATCAATGAATATTGTAAATGCACAAACAGTAATTTCTCCGCATTGCAAGGTGCAATTCTGAAATTTTTTGCTTTTTCCTGCTCCTCTTAGCATGATAAAGAAGATTCAAAGAGAGTGAGATGCCAGCTCCTTTCATTCAGTCAGTAGCTTCAATCATTTCTGGACGTTTTTCAATGGCAAAAATCAATGAATATTGTAAATGCACAAACAGTAATTTCTCCGCATTGCAAGGTGCAATTCTGAAATTTTTTGCTTTTTCCTGCTCCTCTTAGCATGATAAAGAAGATTCAAAGAGAGTGAGATGCCAGCTCCTTTCATTCAGTCAGTAGCTTCAATCATTTCTGGACGTTTTTCAATGGCAAAAATCAATGAATATTGTAAATGCACAAACAGTAATTTCTCCGCATTGCAAGGTGCAATTCTGAAATTTTTTGCTTTTTCCTGCTCCTCTTAGCATGACAAAGAAGATTCAAAGAGAGTAAGATGCCAGCTCCTTTCATTCAGTCAGTAGCTTCAATCATTTCTGGTATATGAATAACATGATGTTTTTCAATGGCAAAAATCAATGAATATTGTAAATGCACAAACAGTAATTTCTCCGCATTGCAAGGTGCAATTCTGAAATTTTTTGCTTTTTCCTGCTCCTCTTAGCATGATAAAGAAGATTCAAAGCGAGTGAGATG
The DNA here is from genome assembly GCF_046119375.1 of Phyllobates terribilis. Lineage (NCBI taxonomy): Eukaryota > Metazoa > Chordata > Amphibia > Anura > Dendrobatidae > Phyllobates > Phyllobates terribilis. The sequence goes on along the minus strand of NW_027364081.1, from coordinate 275,381 downwards.
CCAGCTCCTTTCATTCAGTCAGTAGCTTCAATCATTTCTGGACGTTTTTCAATGGCAAAAATCAATGAATATTGTAAATGCACAAACAGTAATTTCTCCGCATTGCAAGGTGCAATTCTGAAATTTTTTGCTTTTTCCTGCTCCTCTTAGCATGATAAAGAAGATTCAAAGAGAGTGAGATGCCAGCTCCTTTCATTCAGTCAGTAGCTTCAATCATTTCTGGACGTTTTTCAATGGCAAAAATCAATGAATATTGTAAATGCACAAACAGTAATTTCTCCGCATTGCAAGGTGCAATTCTGAAATTTTTTGCTTTTTCCTGCTCCTCTTAGCATGATAAAGAAGATTCAAAGAGAGTGAGATGCCAGCTCCTTTCATTCAGTCAGTAGCTTCAAACATTTCTTGTATATGAATAACATGATGTTTTTCAATGGCAAAAATCAATGAATATTGTAAAAGCACAAACAGTAATTTCTCCGCATTGCAAGGTGCAATTCTGAAATTTTTTGCTTTTTCCTGCTCCTCTTAGCATGATAAAGAAGATTCAAAGAGAGTGAGATGCCAGCTCCTTTCATTCAGTCAGTAGCTTCAATCATTTCTTGACGTTTTTCAATGGCAAAAATCAATGAATATTGTAAATGCACAAACAGTAATTTCTCCGCATTGCAAGGTGCAATTCTGAAATTTTTTGCTTTTTCCTGCTCCTCTTAGCATGATAAAGAAGATTCAAAGAGAGTGAGATGCCAGCTCCTTTCATTCAGTCAGTAGCTTCAATCATTTCTGGTATATGAATAACATGATGTTTTTCAATGGCAAAAATCAATGAATATTGTAAATGCACAAACAGTAATTTCTCCGCATTGCAAGTTGCAATTCTGAAATTTTTTGCTTTTTCCTGCTCCTCTTAGCATGATAAAGAAGATTCAAGGAGAGTGAGATGCCAGCTCCTTTCATTCAGTCAGTAGCTTCAATCATTTCTGGACGTTTTTCAATGGCAAAAATCAATGAATATTGTAAATGCACAAACAGTAATTTCTCCGCATTGCAAGGTGCAATTCTGAAATTTTTTGCTTTTTCCTGCTCCTCTTAGCATGATAAAGAAGATTCAAAGAGAGTGAGATGCCAGCTCCTTTCATTCAGTCAGTAGCTTCAATCATTTCTGGACGTTTTTCAATGGCAAAAATCAATGAATATTGTAAATGCACAAACAGTAATTTCTCCGTATTGCAAGGTGCAATTCTGAAATTTTTTGCTTTTTCCTGCTCCTCTTAGCATGATAAAGAAGATTCAAAGAGAGTTAGATGCCAGCTCCTTTCATTCAGTCAGTAGCTTCAAACATTTCTGGTATATGAATAACATGATGTTTTTCAATTGCAAAAATCAATGAATATTGTAAAAGCACAAACAGTAATTTCTCCGCATTGCAAGGTGCAATTCTGAAATTTTTTGCTTTTTCCTGCTCCTCTTAGCATGATAAAGAAGATTCAAAGAGAGTGAGATGCCAGCTCCTTTCATTCAGTCAGTAGCTTCAATCATTTCTGGACGTTTTTCAATGGCAAAAATCAATGAATATTGTAAATGCACAAACAGTAATTTCTCCGCATTGCAAGGTGCAATTCTGAAATTTTTTGCTTTTTCCTGCTCCTCTTAGCATGATAAAGAAGATTCAAAGAGAGTGAGATGCCAGCTCCTTTCATTCAGTCAGTAGCTTCAATCATTTCTGGTATATGAATAACATGATGTTTTTCAATGGCAAAAATCAATGAATATTGTAAATGCACAAACAGTAATTTCTCCACATTGCAAGGTGCAATTCTGAAATTTTTTGCTTTTTCCTGCTCCTCTTAGCATGATAAAGAAGATTCAAAGAGAGTGAGATGCCAGCTCCTTTCATTCAGTCAGTAGCTTCAATCATTTCTGGACGTTTTTCAATGGCAAAAATCAATGAATATTGTAAATGCACAAACAGTAATTTCTCCGCATTGCAAGGTGCAATTCTGAAATTTTTTGCTTTTTCCTGCTCCTCTTAGCATGATAAAGAAGATTCAAAGAGAGCGAGATGCCAGCTCCTTTCATTCAGTCAGTAGCTTCAATCATTTCTGGTATATGAATAACATGATGTTTTTCAATGGCAAAAATCAATGAATATTGTAAATGCACAAACAGTAATTTCTCCGCATTGCAAGGTGCAATTCTGAAATTTTTTGCTTTTTCCTGCTCCTCTTAGCATGATAAAGAAGATTCAAAGAGAGTGAGATGCCAGCTCCTTTCATTCAGTCAGTAGCTTCAATCATTTCTGGACGTTTTTCAATGGCAAAAATCAATGAATATTGTAAATGCACAAAGAGTAATTTCTCCGCATTGCAAGGTGCAATTCTGAAATTTTTTGCTTTTTCCTGCTCCTCTTAGCATGATAAAGAAGATTCAAAGAGAGTGAGATGCCAGCTCCTTTCATTCAGTCAGTAGCTTCAAACATTTCTGGTATATGAATAACATGATGTTTTTCAATGGCAAAAATCAATGAATATTGTAAATGCACAAACAGTAATTTCTCCGCATTGCAAGGTGCAATTCTGAAATTTTTTGCTTTTTCCTGCTCCTCTTAGCATGATAAAGAAGATTCAAAGAGAGTGAGATGCCAGCTCCTTTCATTCAGTCAGTAGCTTCAATCATTTCTGGACGTTTTCCAATGGCAAAAATCAATGAATATTGTAAATGCACAAACAGTAATTTCTCCGAATTGCAAGGTGCAATTCTGAAATTTTTTGCTTTTTCCTGCTCCTCTTAGCATGATAAAGAAGATTCAAAGAGAGTGAGATGCCAGCTCCTTTCATTCAGTCAGTAGCTTCAATCATTTCTGGTATATGAATAACATGATGTTTTTCAATGGCAAAAATCAATGAATATTGTAAATGCACAAACAGTAATTTCTCCGCATTGCAAGGTGCAATTCTGAAATTTTTTGCTTTTTCCTGCTCCTCTTAGCATGATAAAGAAGATTCAAAGAGAGTGAGATGCCAGCTCCTTTCATTCAGTCAGTAGCTTCAAACATTTCTGGTATATGAATAACATGATGTTTTTCAATGGCAAAAATCAATGAATATTGTAAATGCACAAACAGTAATTTCTCCGCATTGCAAGGTGCAATTCTGAAATTTTTTGCTTTTTCCTGCTCCTCTTAGCATGATAAAGAAGATTCAAAGAGAGTGAGATGCCAGCTCCTTTCATTCAGTCAGTAGCTTCAATCATTTCTGGACGTTTTTCAATGGCAAAAATCAATGAATATTGTAAATGCACAAACAGTAATTTCTCCGCATTGCAAGGTGAAATTCTGAAATTTTTTGCTTTTTCCTGCTCCTCTTAGCATGATAAAGAAGATTCAAAGAGAGTGAGATGTCAGCTCCTTTCATTCAGTCAGTAGCTTCAAACATTTCTGGTATATGAATAACATGATGTTTTTCAATGGCAAAAATCAATGAATTTTGTAAATGCACAAACAGTAATTTCTCCGCATTGCAAGGTGCAATTCTGAAATTTTTTGCTTTTTCCTGCTCCTCTTAGCATGATAAAGAAGATTCAAAGAGAGTGAGATGCCAGTTCCTTTCATTCAGTCAGTAGCTTCAATCATTTCTGGACGTTTTTCAATGGCAAAAATCAATGAATATTGTAAATGCACAAACAGTAATTTCTCCGCATTGCAAGGTGCAATTCTGAAATTTTTTGCTTTTTCCTGCTCCTCTTAGCATGATAAAGAAGATTCAAAGAGAGTGAGATGCCAGCTCCTTTCATTCAGTCAGTAGCTTCAATCATTTCTGGTATATGAATAACATGATGTTTTTCAATGGCAAAAATCAATGAATATTGTAAATGCACAAACAGTGATTTCTCCGCATTGCAAGGTGCAATTCTGAATTTTTTTGCTTTTTCCTGCTCCTCTTAGCATGATAAAGAAGATTCAAAGAGAGTGAGATGCCAGCTCCTTTCATTCAGTCAGTAGCTTCAATCATTTCTGGACGTTTTTCAATGGCAAAAATCAATGAATATTGTAAATGCACAAACAGTAATTTCTCCGCATTGCAAGGTGCAATTCTGAAATTTTTTGCTTTTTCCTGCTCCTCTTAGCATGATAAACAAGATTCAAAGAGAGTGAGATGCCAGCTCCTTTCATTCAGTCAGTAGCTTCAATCATTTCTGGACGTTTTTCAATGGCAAAAATCAATGAATATTGTAAATGCACAAACAGTAATTTCTCCGCATTGCAAGGTGCAATTCTGAAATTTTTTGCTTTTTCCTGCTCCTCTTAGCATGATAAAGAAGATTCAAAGAGAGTGAGATGCCAGCTCCTTTCATTCAGTCAGTAGCTTCAAACATTTCTGGTATATGAATAACATGATGTTTTTCAATGGCAAAAATCAATGAATATTGTAAATGCACAAACAGTAATTTCTCCGCATTGCAAGGTGCAAGTCTGAAATTTTTTGCTTTTTCCTGCTCCTCTTAGCATGATAAAGAAGATTCAAAGAGAGTGAGATGCCAGCTACTTTCATTCAGTCAGTAGCTTCAATCATTTCTGGACGTTTTTCAATGGTAAAAATCAATGAATATTGTAAATGCACAAACAGTAATTTCTCTACATTGCAAGGTGCAATTCTGAAATTTTTTGCCTTTTCCTGCTCCTCTTAGCATGATAAAGAAGATTCAAAGAGAGTGAGATGCCAGCTCCTTTCATTCAGTCAGTAGCTTCAATCATTTCTGGTATATGAATAACATGATGTTTTTCAATGGCAAAAATCAATGAATATTGTAAATGCACAAACAGTAATTTCTCCGCATTGCAAGGTGCAATTCTGAAATTTTTTGCTTTTTCCTGCTCCTCTTAGCATGATAAAGAAGATTCAAAGAGAGTGAGATGCCAGCTCCTTTCATTCAGTCAGTAGCTTCAATCATTTCTGGATGTTTTTCAATGGCAAAAATCAATGAATATTGTAAATGCACAAACAGTAATTTCTCCGCATTGCAAGGTGCAATTCTGAAATTTTTTGCTTTTTCCTGCTCCTCTTAGCATGATAAAGAAGATTCAAAGAGAGTGAGATGTCAGCTCCTTTCATTCAGTCAGTAGCTTCAAACATTTCTGGTATATGAATAACATGATGTTTTTCAATGGCAAAAATCAATGAATTTTGTAAATGCACAAACAGTAATTTCTCCGCATTGCAAGGTGCAATTCTGAAATTTTTTGCTTTTTCCTGCTCCTCTTAGCATGATAAAGAAGATTCAATGAGAGTGAGATGCCAGTTCCTTTCATTCAGTCAGTAGCTTCAATCATTTCTGGACGTTTTTCAATGGCAAAAATCAATGAATATTGTAAATGCACAAACAGTAATTTCTCCGCATTGCAAGGTGCAATTCTGAAATTTTTTGCTTTTTCCTGCTCCTCTTAGCATGATAAAGAAGATTCAAAGAGAGTGAGATGCCAGCTCCTTTCATTCAGTCAGTAGCTTCAATCATTTCTGGTATATGAATAACATGATGTTTTTCAATGGCAAAAATCAATGAATATTGTAAATGCACAAACAGTAATTTCTCCGCATTGCAAGGTGCAATTCTGAAATTTTTTGCTTTTTCCTGCTCCTCTTAGCATGATAAAGAAGATTCAAAGAGAGTGAGATGCCAGTTCCTTTCATTCAGTCAGTAGCTTCAATCATTTCTGGACGTTTTTCAATGGCAAAAATCAATGAATATTGTAAATGCACAAACAGTAATTTCTCCGCATTGCAAGGTGCAATTCTGAAATTTTTTGCTTTTTCCTGCTCCTCTTAGCATGATAAAGAAGATTCAAAGAGAGTGAGATGCCAGCTCCTTTCATTCAGTCAGTAGCTTCAATCATTTCTGGTATATGAATAACATGATGTTTTTCAATGGCAAAAATCAATGAATATTGTAAATGCACAAACAGTAATTTCTCCGCATTGCAAGGTGCAATTCTGAAATTTTTTGCTTTTTCCTGCTCCTCTTAGCATGATAAAGAAGATTCAAAGAGAGTGAGATGCCAGCTCCTTTCATTCAGTCAGTAGCTTCAATCATTTCTGGATGTTTTTCAATGGCAAAAATCAATGAATATTGTAAATGCACAAACAGTAATTTCTCCGCATTGCAAGGTGCAATTCTGAAATTTTTTGCTTTTTCCTGCTCCTCTTAGCATGATAAACAAGATTCAAAGAGAGTGAGATGCCAGCTCCTTTCATTCAGTCAGTAGCTTCAATCATTTCTGGACGTTTTTCAATGGCAAAAATCAATGAATATTGTAAATGCACAAACAGTAATTTCTCCGCATTGCAAGGTGCAATTCTGAAATTTTTTGCTTTTTCCTGCTCCTCTTAGCATGATAAAGAAGATTCAAAGAGAGTGAGATGCCAGCTCCTTTCATTCAGTCAGTAGCTTCAAACATTTCTGGTATATGAATAACATGATGTTTTTCAATGGCAAAAATCAATGAATATTGTAAATGCACAAACAGTAATTTCTCCGCATTGCAAGGTGCAAGTCTGAAATTTTTTGCTTTTTCCTGCTCCTCTTAGCATGATAAAGAAGATTCAAAGAGAGTGAGATGCCAGCTACTTTCATTCAGTCAGTAGCTTCAATCATTTCTGGACGTTTTTCAATGGTAAAAATCAATGAATATTGTAAATGCACAAAAAGTAATTTCTCCACATTGCAAGGTGCAATTCTGAAATTTTTTGCTTTTTCCTGCTCCTCTTAGCATGATAAAGAAGATTCAAAGAGAGTGAGATGCCAGCTCCTTTCATTCAGTCAGTAGCTTCAAACATTTCTGGTATATGAATAACATGATGTTTTTCAATGGCAAAAATCAATGAATATTGTAAATGCACAAACAGTAATTTCTCTGCATTGCAAGGTGCAATTCTGAAATTTTTTGCTTTTTCCTGCTCCTCTTAGCATGATAAAGAAGATTCAAAGAGAGTGAGATGCCAGCTCCTTTCATTCAGTCAGTAGCTTCAAACATTTCTGGTATATGAATAACATGATGTTTTTCAATGGCAAAAATCAATGAATATTGTAAATGCACAAACAGTAATTTCTCCGCATTGCAAGGTGCAAGTCTGAAATTTTTTGCTTTTTCCTGCTCCTCTTAGCATGATAAAGAAGATTCAAAGAGAGTGAGATGCCAGCTACTTTCATTCAGTCAGTAGCTTCAATCATTTCTGGACGTTTTTCAATGGTAAAAATCAATGAATATTGTAAATGCACAAACAGTAATTTCTCCACATTGCAAGGTGCAATTCTGAAATTTTTTGCTTTTTCCTGCTCCTCTTAGCATGATAAAGAAGATTCAAAGAGAGTGAGATGCCAGCTCCTTTCATTCAGTCAGTAGCTTCAAACATTTCTGGTATATGAATAACATGATGTTTTTCAATGGCAAAAATCAATGAATATTGTAAATGCACAAACAGTAATTTCTCTGCATTGCAAGGTGCAATTCTGAAATTTTTTGCTTTTTCCTGCTCCTCTTAGCATGATAAAGAAGATTCAAAGAGAGTGAGATGCCAGCTACTTTCATTCAGTCAGTAGCTTCAACCATTTCTGGACGTTTTTCAATGGTAAAAATCAATGAATATTGTAAGTGCACAAACAGTAATTTCTCCACATTGCAAGGTGCAATTCTGAAATTTTTTGCTTTTTCCTGCTCCTCTTAGCATGATAAAGAAGATTCAAAGAGAGTGAGATGCCAGCTCCTTTCATTCAGTCAGTAGCTTCAAACATTTCTGGTATATGAATAACATGATGTTTTTCAATGGCAAAAATCAATGAATATTGTAAATGCACAAACAGTAATTTCTCCGCATTGCAAGGTGCAATTCTGAAATTTTTTGCTTTTTCCTGCTCCTCTTAGCATGATAAAGAAGATTCAAAGAGAGTGAGATGCCAGCTCCTTTCATTCAGTCAGTAGCTTCAAACATTTCTGGTATATGAATAACATGATGTTTTTCAATGGCAAAAATCAATGAATATTGTAAATGCACAAACAGTAATTTCTCCGCATTGCAAGGAGCAATTCTGAAATTTTTTGCTTTTTCCTGCTCCTCTTAGCATGATAAAGAATATTCAAAGAGAGTGAGATGCCAGCTCCTTTCATTCAGTCAGTAGCTTCAATCATTTCTGGATGTTTTTCAATGGCAAAAATCAATGAATATTGTAAATGCACAAACTGTAATTTCTCCGCATTGCAAGGTGCAATTCTGAAATTTTTGGCTCTTTCCTGCTCCTCTTAGCATGATAAAGAAGATTCAAAGAGAGTGAGATGCCAGCTCCTTTCATTCAGTCAGTAGCTTCAATCATTTCTGGACGTTTTTCAATGGCAAAAATCAATGAATCTTGTAAATGCACAAACAGTAATTTCTCCGCATTGCAAGGTGCAATTCTGAAATTTTTTGCTTTTTCCTGCTCCTCTTAGCATGATAAAGAAGATTCAAAGAGAGTGAGATGCCAGCTCCTTTCATTCAGTCAGTACCTTCAATCATTTCTGGATGTTTTTCAATGGCAAAAATCAATGAATATTGTAAATGCACAAACAGTAATTTCTCCGCATTGCAAGGTGCAATTCTGAAATTTTTTGCTTTTTCCCGCTCCTCTTAGCATGATAAAGAAGATTCAAAGAGAGTGAGGTGCCAGCTCCTTTCATTCAGTCAGTAGCTTCAAACATTTCTGGTATATGAATAACATGTTTTTCAATGGCAAAAATCATTGAATATTGTAAATGCACAAACAGTAATTTCTCCGCATTGCAAGGTGCAATTCTGAAATTTTTTGATTTTTCCTGCTCCTCTTAGCATGATAAAGAAGATTCAAAGAGAGTGAGATGCCAGCTCCTTTCATTCAGTCAGTAGCTTCAATCATTTCTGGACGTTTTTCAATGGCAAAAATCAATGAATATTGTAAATGCACAAACAGTAATTTCTCCGCATTGCAAGGTGCAATTCTGAAATTTTTTGCTTTTTCCTGCTCCTCTTAGCATGATAAAGAAGATTCAAAGAGAGTGAGATGCCAGCTCCTTTCATTCAGTCAGTAGCTTCAATCATTTCTGGACGTTTTTCAATGGCAAAAATCAATGAATATTGTAAATGCACAAACAGTAATTTCTCCGCATTGCAAGGTGCAATTCTGAAATTTTTTGCTTTTTCCTGCTCCTCTTAGCATGATAAAGAAGATTCAAAGAGAGTGAGATGCCAGCTCCTTTCATTCAGTCAGTAGCTTCAAACATTTCTGGTATATGAATAACATGATGTTTTTCAATGGCAAAAATCAATGAATATTGTAAATGCACAAACAGTAATTTCTCCGCATTGCAAGGTGCAAGTCTGAAATTTTTTGCTTTTTCCTGCTCCTCTTAGCATGATAAAGAAGATTCAAAGAGAGTGAGATGCCAGCTACTTTCATTCAGTCAGTAGCTTCAATCATTTCTGGACGTTTTTCAATGGTAAAAATCAATGAATATTGTAAATGCACAAACAGTAATTTCTCCACATTGCAAGGTGCAATTCTGAAATTTTTTGCTTTTTCCTGCTCCACTTAGCATGATAAAGAAGATTCAAAGAGAGTGAGATGCCAGCTCCTTTCATTCAGTCAGTAGCTTCAAACATTTCTGGTATATGAATAACATGATGTTTTTCAATGGCAAAAATCAATGAATATTGTAAATGCACAAAGAGTAATTTCTCCGCATTGCAAGGTGCAATTCTGAAATTTTTTGCTTTTTCCTGCTCCTCTTAGCATGATAAAGAAGATTCAAAGAGAGTGAGATGCCAGCTCCTTTCATTCAGTCAGTAGCTTCAATCATTTCTGGACGTTTTTCAATGGCAAAAATCAATGAATATTGTAAATGCACAAACAGTAATTTCTCCGCATTGCAAGGTGCAATTCTGAAATTTTTTGCTTTTTCCTGCTCCTCTTAGCATGATAAAGAAGATTCAAAGAGAGTGAGATGCCAGCTCCTTTCATTCAGTCAGTAGCTTCAATCATTTCTGGACGTTTTTCAATGGCAAAAATCAATGAATATTGTAAATGCACAAACAGTAATTTCTCCGCATTGCAAGGTGCAATTCTGAAATTTTTTGCTTTTTCCTGCTCCTCTTAGCATGATAAAGAAGATTCAAAGAGAGTGAGATGCCAGCTCCTTTCATTCAGTCAGTACCTTCAATCATTTCTGGATGTTTTTCAATGGCAAAAATCAATGAATATTGTAAATGCACAAACAGTAATTTCTCCGCATTGCAAGGTGCAATTCTGAAATTTTTTGCTTTTTCCCGCTCCTCTTAGCATGATAAAGAAGATTCAAAGAGAGTGAGGTGCCAGCTCCTTTCATTCAGTCAGTAGCTTCAAACATTTCTGGTATATGAATAACATGTTTTTCAATGGCAAAAATCATTGAATATTGTAAATGCACAAACAGTAATTTCTCCGCATTGCAAGGTGCAATTCTGAAATTTTTTGCTTTTTCCTGCTCCTCTTAGCATGATAAAGAAGATTCAAAGAGAGTGAGATGCCAGCTCCTTTCATTCAGTCAGTAGCTTCAATCATTTCTGGACGTTTTTCAATGGCAAAAATCAATGAATATTGTAAATGCACAAACAGTAATTTCTCCGCATTGCAAGGTGCAATTCTGAAATTTTTTGCTTTTTCCTGCTCCTCTTAGCATGATAAAGAAGATTCAAAGAGAGTGAGATGCCAGCTCCTTTCATTCAGTCAGTAGCTTCAATCATTTCTGGACGTTTTTCAATGGCAAAAATCAATGAATATTGTAAATGCACAAACAGTAATTTCTCCGCATTGCAAGGTGCAATTCTGAAATTTTTTGCTTTTTCCTGCTCCTCTTAGCATGATAAAGAAGATTCAAAGAGAGTGAGATGCCAGCTCCTTTCATTCAGTCAGTACCTTCAATCATTTCTGGATGTTTTTCAATGGCAAAAATCAATGAATATTGTAAATGCACAAACAGTAATTTCTCCGCATTGCAAGGTGCAATTCTGAAATTTTTTGCTTTTTCCCGCTCCTCTTAGCATGATAAAGAAGATTCAAAGAGAGTGAGGTGCCAGCTCCTTTCATTCAGTCAGTAGCTTCAAACATTTCTGGTATATGAATAACATGTTTTTCAATGGCAAAAATCATTGAATATTGTAAATGCACAAACAGTAATTTCTCCGCATTGCAAGGTGCAATTCTGAAATTTTTTGATTTTTCCTGCTCCTCTTAGCATGATAAAGAAGATTCAAAGAGAGTGAGATGCCAGCTCCTTTCATTCAGTCAGTAGCTTCAATCATTTCTGGACGTTTTTCAATGGCAAAAATCAATGAATATTGTAAATGCACAAACAGTAATTTCTCCGCATTGCAAGGTGCAATTCTGAAATTTTTTGCTTTTTCCTGCTCCTCTTAGCATGATAAAGAAGATTCAAAGAGAGTGAGATGCCAGCTCCTTTCATTCAGTCAGTAGCTTCAATCATTTCTGGACGTTTTTCAATGGCAAAAATCAATGAATATTGTAAATGCACAAACAGTAATTTCTCCGCATTGCAAGGTGCAATTCTGAAATTTTTTGCTTTTTCCTGCTCCTCTTAGCATGATAAAGAAGATTCAAAGAGAGTGAGATGCCAGCTCCTTTCATTCAGTCAGTACCTTCAATCATTTCTGGATGTTTTTCAATGGCAAAAATCAATGAATATTGTAAATGCACAAACAGTAATTTCTCCGCATTGCAAGGTGCAATTCTGAAATTTTTTGCTTTTTCCCGCTCCTCTTAGCATGATAAAGAAGATTCAAAGAGAGTGAGGTGCCAGCTCCTTTCATTCAGTCAGTAGCTTCAAACATTTCTGGTATATGAATAACATGTTTTTCAATGGCAAAAATCATTGAATATTGTAAATGCACAAACAGTAATTTCTCCGCATTGCAAGGTGCAATTCTGAAATTTTTTGATTTTTCCTGCTCCTCTTAGCATGATAAAGAAGATTCAAAGAGAGTGAGATGCCAGCTCCTTTCATTCAGTCAGTAGCTTCAATCATTTCTGGACGTTTTTCAATGGCAAAAATCAATGAATATTGTAAATGCACAAACAGTAATTTCTCCGCATTGCAAGGTGCAATTCTGAAATTTTTTGCTTTTTCCTGCTCCTCTTAGCATGATAAAGAAGATTCAAAGAGAGTGAGATGCCAGCTCCTTTCATTCAGTCAGTAGCTTCAAACATTTCTGGTATATGAATAACATGATGTTTTTCAATGGCAAAAATCAATGAATATTGTAAATGCACAAACAGTAATTTCTCCGCATTGCAAGGTGCAATTCTGAAATTTTTTGCTTTTTCCTGCTCCTCTTAGCATGATAAAGAAGATTCAAAGAGAGTGAGATGCCAGCTCCTTTCATTCAGTCAGTAGCTTCAAACATTTCTGGTATATGAATAACATGATGTTTTTCAATGGCAAAAATCAATGAATATTGTAAATGCACAAAGAGTAATTTCTCCGCATTGCAAGGTGCAATTCTGAAATTTTTTGCTTTTTCCTGCTCCTCTTAGCATGATAAAGAAGATTCAAAGAGAGTGAGATGCCAGCTCCTTTCATTCAGTCAGTAGCTTCAATCATTTCTGGACGTTTTTCAATGGCAAAAATCAATGAATATTGTAAATGCACAAACAGTAATTTCTCCGCATTGCAAAGTGCAATTCTGAAATTTTTTGCTTTTTCCTGCTCCTCTTAGCATGATAAAGAAGATTCAAAGAGAGTGAGATGCCAGCTCCTTTCATTCAGTCAGTAGCTTCAATCATTTCTGGACGTTTTTCAATGGCAAAAATCAATGAATATTGTAAATGCACAAACAGTAATTTCTCCGCATTGCAAGGTGCAATTCTGAAATTTTTTGCTTTTTCCTGCTACTCTTAGCATGATAAAGAAGATTCAAAGAGAGTGAGATGCCAGCTCCTTTCATTCAGTCAGTAGCTTCAAACATTTCTGGTATATGAATAACATGATGTTTTTCAATGGCAAAAATCAATGAATATTGTAAATGCACAAACAGTAATTTCTCCGCATTGCAAGGTGCAAGTCTGAAATTTTTTGCTTTTTCCTGCTCCTCTTAGCATGATAAAGAAGATTCAAAGAGAGTGAGATGCCAGCTACTTTCATTCAGTCAGTAGCTTCAATCATTTCTGGACGTTTTTCAATGGTAAAAATCAATGAATATTGTAAATGCACAAACAGTAATTTCTCCACATTGCAAGGTGCAATTCTGAAATTTTTTGCTTTTTCCTGCTCCTCTTAGCATGATAAAGAAGATTCAAAGAGAGTGAGATGCCAGCTCCTTTCATTCAGTCAGTAGCTTCAAACATTTCTGGTATATGAATAACATGATGTTTTTCAATGGCAAAAATCAATGAATATTGTAAATGCACAAACAGTAATTTCTCCGCATTGCAAGGTGCAATTCTGAAATTTTTTGCTTTTTCCTGCTCCTCTTAGCATGATAAAGAAGATTCAAAGAGAGTGAGATGCCAGCTCCTTTCATTCAGTCAGTAGCTTCAAACATTTCTGGTATATGAATAACATGATGTTTTTCAATGGCAAAAATCAATGAATATTGTAAATGCACAAAGAGTAATTTCTCCGCATTGCAAGGTGCAATTCTGAAATTTTTTGCTTTTTCCTGCTCCTCTTAGCATGATAAAGAAGATTCAAAGAGAGTGAGATGCCAGCTCCTTTCATTCAGTCAGTAGCTTCAATCATTTCTGGACGTTTTTCAATGGCAAAAATCAATGAATATTGTAAATGCACAAACAGTAATTTCTCCGCATTGCAAGGTGCAATTCTGAAATTTTTTGCTTTTTCCTGCTCCTCTTAGCATGATAAAGAAGATTCAAAGAGAGTGAGATGCCAGCTCCTTTCATTCAGTCAGTACCTTCAATCATTTCTGGATGTTTTTCAATGGCAAAAATCAATGAATATTGTAAATGCACAAACAGTAATTTCTCCGCATTGCAAGGTGCAATTCTGAAATTTTTTGCTTTTTCCCGCTCCTCTTAGCATGATAAAGAAGATTCAAAGAGAGTGAGGTGCCAGCTCCTTTCATTCAGTCAGTAGCTTCAAACATTTCTGGTATATGAATAACATGTTTTTCAATGGCAAAAATCATTGAATATTGTAAATGCACAAACAGTAATTTCTCCGCATTGCAAGGTGCAATTCTGAAATTTTTTGATTTTTCCTGCTCCTCTTAGCATGATAAAGAAGATTCAAAGAGAGTGAGATGCCAGCTCCTTTCATTCAGTCAGTAGCTTCAAACATTTCTGGTATATGAATAACATGATGTTTTTCAATGGCAAAAATCAATGAATATTGTAAATGCACAAACAGTAATTTCTCCGCATTGCAAGGTGCAAGTCTGAAATTTTTTGCTTTTTCCTGCTCCTCTTAGCATGATAAAGAAGATTCAAAGAGAGTGAGATGCCAGCTACTTTCATTCAGTCAGTAGCTTCAATCATTTCTGGACGTTTTTCAATGGTAAAAATCAATGAATATTGTAAATGCACAAACAGTAATTTCTCCACATTGCAAGGTGCAATTCTGAAATTTTTTGCTTTTTCCTGCTCCTCTTAGCATGATAAAGAAGATTCAAAGAGAGTGAGATGCCAGCTCCTTTCATTCAGTCAGTAGCTTCAAACATTTCTGGTATATGAATAACATGATGTTTTTCAATGGCAAAAATCAATGAATATTGTAAATGCACAAAGAGTAATTTCTCCGCATTGCAAGGTGCAATTCTGAAATTTTTTGCTTTTTCCTGCTCCTCTTAGCATGATAAAGAAGATTCAAAGAGAGTGAGATGCCAGCTCCTTTCATTCAGTCAGTAGCTTCAATCATTTCTGGACGTTTTTCAATGGCAAAAATCAATGAATATTGTAAATGCACAAACAGTAATTTCTCCGCATTGCAAGGTGCAATTCTGAAATTTTTTGCTTTTTCCTGCTCCTCTTAGCATGATAAAGAAGATTCAAAGAGAGTGAGATGCCAGCTCCTTTCATTCAGTCAGTAGCTTCAATCATTTCTGGACGTTTTTCAATGGCAAAAATCAATGAATATTGTAAATGCACAAACAGTAATTTCTCCGCATTGCAAGGTGCAATTCTGAAATTTTTTGCTTTTTCCTGCTCCTCTTAGCATGATAAAGAAGATTCAAAGAGAGTGAGATGCCAGCTCCTTTCATTCAGTCAGTACCTTCAATCATTTCTGGATGTTTTTCAATGGCAAAAATCAATGAATATTGTAAATGCACAAACAGTAATTTCTCCGCATTGCAAGGTGCAATTCTGAAATTTTTTGCTTTTTCCCGCTCCTCTTAGCATGATAAAGAAGATTCAAAGAGAGTGAGGTGCCAGCTCCTTTCATTCAGTCAGTAGCTTCAAACATTTCTGGTATATGAATAACATGTTTTTCAATGGCAAAAATCATTGAATATTGTAAATGCACAAACAGTAATTTCTCCGCATTGCAAGGTGCAATTCTGAAATTTTTTGATTTTTCCTGCTCCTCTTAGCATGATAAAGAAGATTCAAAGAGAGTGAGATGCCAGCTCCTTTCATTCAGTCAGTAGCTTCAATCATTTCTGGACGTTTTTCAATGGCAAAAATCAATGAATATTGTAAATGCACAAACAGTAATTTCTCCGCATTGCAAGGTGCAATTCTGAAATTTTTTGCTTTTTCCTGCTCCTCTTAGCATGATAAAGAAGATTCAAAGAGAGTGAGATGCCAGCTCCTTTCATTCAGTCAGTAGCTTCAATCATTTCTGGACGTTTTTCAATGGCAAAAATCAATGAATATTGTAAATGCACAAACAGTAATTTCTCCGCATTGCAAGGTGCAATTCTGAAATTTTTTGCTTTTTCCTGCTCCTCTTAGCATGATAAAGAAGATTCAAAGAGAGTGAGATGCCAGCTCCTTTCATTCAGTCAGTAGCTTCAAACATTTCTGGTATATGAATAACATGATGTTTTTCAATGGCAAAAATCAATGAATATTGTAAATGCACAAACAGTAATTTCTCCGCATTGCAAGGTGCAAGTCTGAAATTTTTTGCTTTTTCCTGCTCCTCTTAGCATGATAAAGAAGATTCAAAGAGAGTGAGATGCCAGCTACTTTCATTCAGTCAGTAGCTTCAATCATTTCTGGACGTTTTTCAATGGTAAAAATCAATGAATATTGTAAATGCACAAACAGTAATTTCTCCACATTGCAAGGTGCAATTCTGAAATTTTTTGCTTTTTCCTGCTCCTCTTAGCATGATAAAGAAGATTCAAAGAGAGTGAGATGCCAGCTCCTTTCATTCAGTCAGTAGCTTCAAACATTTCTGGTATATGAATAACATGATGTTTTTCAATGGCAAAAATCAATGAATATTGTAAATGCACAAACAGTAATTTCTCCGCATTGCAAGGTGCAATTCTGAAATTTTTTGCTTTTTCCTGCTCCTCTTAGCATGATAAAGAAGATTCAAAGAGAGTGAGATGCCAGCTCCTTTCATTCAGTCAGTAGCTTCAAACATTTCTGGTATATGAATAACATGATGTTTTTCAATGGCAAAAATCAATGAATATTGTAAATGCACAAAGAGTAATTTCTCCGCATTGCAAGGTGCAATTCTGAAATTTTTTGCTTTTTCCTGCTCCTCTTAGCATGATAAAGAAGATTCAAAGAGAGTGAGATGCCAGCTCCTTTCATTCAGTCAGTAGCTTCAATCATTTCTGGACGTTTTTCAATGGCAAAAATCAATGAATATTGTAAATGCACAAACAGTAATTTCTCCGCATTGCAAGGTGCAATTCTGAAATTTTTTGCTTTTTCCTGCTCCTCTTAGCATGATAAAGAAGATTCAAAGAGAGTGAGATGCCAGCTCCTTTCATTCAGTCAGTAGCTTCAATCATTTCTGGACGTTTTTCAATGGCAAAAATCAATGAATATTGTAAGTGCACAAACAGTAATTTCTCCGCATTGCAAGGTGCAATTCTGAAATTTTTTGCTTTTTCCTGCTCCTCTTAGCATGATAAAGAAGATTCAAAGAGAGTGAGATGCCAGCTCCTTTCATTCAGTCAGTAGCTTCAAACATTTCTGGTATATGAATAACATGATGTTTTTCAATGGCAAAAATCAATGAATATTGTAAATGCACAAACAGTAATTTCTCCGCATTGCAAGGTGCAAGTCTGAAATTTTTTGCTTTTTCCTGCTCCTCTTAGCATGATAAAGAAGATTCAAAGAGAGTGAGATGCCAGCTACTTTCATTCAGTCAGTAGCTTCAATCATTTCTGGACGTTTTTCAATGGTAAAAATCAATGAATATTGTAAATGCACAAACAGTAATTTCTCCACATTGCAAGGTGCAATTCTGAAATTTTTTGCTTTTTCCTGCTCCTCTTAGCATGATAAAGAAGATTCAAAGAGAGTGAGATGCCAGCTCCTTTCATTCAGTCAGTAGCTTCAATCATTTCTGGACGTTTTTCAATGGCAAAAATCAATGAATATTGTAAATGCACAAACAGTAATTTCTCCGCATTGCAAGGTGCAATTCTGAAATTTTTTGCTTTTTCCTGCTCCTCTTAGCATGATAAAGAAGATTCAAAGAGAGTGAGATGCCAGCTCCTTTCATTCAGTCAGTACCTTCAATCATTTCTGGATGTTTTTCAATGGCAAAAATCAATGAATATTGTAAATGCACAAACAGTAATTTCTCCGCATTGCAAGGTGCAATTCTGAAATTTTTTGCTTTTTCCCGCTCCTCTTAGCATGATAAAGAAGATTCAAAGAGAGTGAGGTGCCAGCTCCTTTCATTCAGTCAGTAGCTTCAAACATTTCTGGTATATGAATAACATGTTTTTCAATGGCAAAAATCATTGAATATTGTAAATGCACAAACAGTAATTTCTCCGCATTGCAAGGTGCAATTCTGAAATTTTTTGATTTTTCCTGCTCCTCTTAGCATGATAAAGAAGATTCAAAGAGAGTGAGATGCCAGCTCCTTTCATTCAGTCAGTAGCTTCAATCATTTCTGGACGTTTTTCAATGGCAAAAATCAATGAATATTGTAAATGCACAAACAGTAATTTCTCCGCATTGCAAGGTGCAATTCTGAAATTTTTTGCTTTTTCCTGCTCCTCTTAGCATGATAAAGAAGATTCAAAGAGAGTGAGATGCCAGCTCCTTTCATTCAGTCAGTAGCTTCAATCATTTCTGGACGTTTTTCAATGGCAAAAATCAATGAATATTGTAAATGCACAAACAGTAATTTCTCCGCATTGCAAGGTGCAATTCTGAAATTTTTTGCTTTTTCCTGCTCCTCTTAGCATGATAAAGAAGATTCAAAGAGAGTGAGATGCCAGCTCCTTTCATTCAGTCAGTAGCTTCAAACATTTCTGGTATATGAATAACATGATGTTTTTCAATGGCAAAAATCAATGAATATTGTAAATGCACAAACAGTAATTTCTCCGCATTGCAAGGTGCAAGTCTGAAATTTTTTGCTTTTTCCTGCTCCTCTTAGCATGATAAAGAAGATTCAAAGAGAGTGAGATGCCAGCTACTTTCATTCAGTCAGTAGCTTCAATCATTTCTGGACGTTTTTCAATGGTAAAAATCAATGAATATTGTAAATGCACAAACAGTAATTTCTCCACATTGCAAGGTGCAATTCTGAAATTTTTTGCTTTTTCCTGCTCCTCTTAGCATGATAAAGAAGATTCAAAGAGAGTGAGATGCCAGCTCCTTTCATTCAGTCAGTAGCTTCAAACATTTCTGGTATATGAATAACATGATGTTTTTCAATGGCAAAAATCAATGAATATTGTAAATGCACAAACAGTAATTTCTCCGCATTGCAAGGTGCAATTCTGAAATTTTTTGCTTTTTCCTGCTCCTCTTAGCATGATAAAGAAGATTCAAAGAGAGTGAGATGCCAGCTCCTTTCATTCAGTCAGTAGCTTCAAACATTTCTGGTATATGAATAACATGATGTTTTTCAATGGCAAAAATCAATGAATATTGTAAATGCACAAAGAGTAATTTCTCCGCATTGCAAGGTGCAATTCTGAAATTTTTTGCTTTTTCCTGCTCCTCTTAGCATGATAAAGAAGATTCAAAGAGAGTGAGATGCCAGCTCCTTTCATTCAGTCAGTAGCTTCAATCATTTCTGGACGTTTTTCAATGGCAAAAATCAATGAATATTGTAAATGCACAAACAGTAATTTCTCCGCATTGCAAGGTGCAATTCTGAAATTTTTTGCTTTTTCCTGCTCCTCTTAGCATGATAAAGAAGATTCAAAGAGAGTGAGATGCCAGCTCCTTTCATTCAGTCAGTAGCTTCAATCATTTCTGGACGTTTTTCAATGGCAAAAATCAATGAATATTGTAAATGCACAAACAGTAATTTCTCCGCATTGCAAGGTGCAATTCTGAAATTTTTTGCTTTTTCCTGCTCCTCTTAGCATGATAAAGAAGATTCAAAGAGAGTGAGATGCCAGCTCCTTTCATTCAGTCAGTAGCTACAAACATTTCTGGTATATGAATAACATGATGTTTTTCAATGGCAAAAATCAATGAATATTGTAAATGCACAAACAGTAATTTCTCCGCATTGCAAGGTGCAATTCTGAAATTTTTTGCTTTTTCCTGCTCCTCTTAGCATGATAAAGAAGATTCAAAGAGAGTGAGATGCCAGCTCCTTTCATTCAGTCAGTAGCTTCAAACATTTCTGGTATATGAATAACATGATGTTTTTCAATGGCAAAAATCAATGAATATTGTAAATGCACAAACAGTAATTTCTCCGCATTGCAAGGTGCAATTCTGAAATTTTTTGCTTTTTCCTGCTCCTCTTAGCATGATAAAGAAGATTCAAAGAGAGTGAGATGCCAGCTCCTTTCATTCAGTCAGTAGCTTCAATCATTTCTGGACGTTTTTCAATGGCAAAAATCAATGAATATTGTAAATGCACAAACAGTAATTTCTCCGCATTGCAAGGTGCAATTCTGAAATTTTTTGCTTTTTCCTGCTCCTCTTAGCATGATAAAGAAGATTCAAAGAGAGTGAGATGCCAGCTCCTTTCATTCAGTCAGTAGCTTCAATCATTTCTGGACGTTTTTCAATGGCAAAAATCAATGAATATTGTAAATGCACAAAGAGTAATTTCTCCGCATTGCAAGGTGCAATTCTGAAATTTTTTGCTTTTTCCTGCTCCTCTTAGCATGATAAAGAAGATTCAAAGAGAGTGAGATGCCAGCTCCTTTCATTCAGTCAGTAGCTTCAAACATTTCTGGTATATGAATAACATGATGTTTTTCAATGGCAAAAATCAATGAATATTGTAAATGCACAAAGAGTAATTTCTCCGCATTGCAAGGTGCAATTCTGAAATTTTTTGCTTTTTCCTGCTCTTCTTACCATGATAAAGAAGATTCAAAGAGAGTGAGATGCCAGCTCCTTTCATTCAGTCAGTAGCTTCAATCATTTCTGGACGTTTTTCAATGGCAAAAATCAATGAATATTGTAAATGCACAAACAGTAATTTCTCCGCATTGCAAGGTGCAATTCTGAAATTTTTTGCTTTTTCCTGCTCCTCTTAGCATGATAAAGAAGATTCAAAGAGAGTGAGATGTCAGCTCCTTTCATTCAGTCAGTAGCTTCAAACATTTCTGGTATATGAATAACATGATGTTTTTCAATGGCAAAAATCAATGAATTTTGTAAATGCACAAACAGTAATTTCTCCGCATTGCAAGGTGCAATTCTGAAATTTTTTGCTTTTTCCTGCTCCTCTTAGCATGATAAAGAAGATTCAAAGAGAGTGAGATGCCAGTTCCTTTCATTCAGTCAGTAGCTTCAATCATTTCTGGACGTTTTTCAATGGCAAAAATCAATGAATATTGTAAATGCACAAACAGTAATTTCTCCGCATTGCAAGGTGCAATTCTGAAATTTTTTGCTTTTTCCTGCTCCTCTTAGCATGATAAAGAAGATTCAAAGAGAGTGAGATGCCAGCTCCTTTCATTCAGTCAGTAGCTTCAATCATTTCTGGTATATGAATAACATGATGTTTTTCAATGGCAAAAATCAATGAATATTGTAAATGCACAAACAGTGATTTCTCCGCATTGCAAGGTGCAATTCTGAATTTTTTTGCTTTTTCCTGCTCCTCTTAGCATGATAAAGAAGATTCAAAGAGAGTGAGATGCCAGCTCCTTTCATTCAGTCAGTAGCTTCAATCATTTCTGGACGTTTTTCAATGGCAAAAATCAATGAATATTGTAAATGCACAAACAGTAATTTCTCCGCATTGCAAGGTGCAATTCTGAAATTTTTTGCTTTTTCCTGCTCCTCTTAGCATGATAAACAAGATTCAAAGAGAGTGAGATGCCAGCTCCTTTCATTCAGTCAGTAGCTTCAATCATTTCTGGACGTTTTTCAATGGCAAAAATCAATGAATATTGTAAATGCACAAACAGTAATTTCTCCGCATTGCAAGGTGCAATTCTGAAATTTTTTGCTTTTTCCTGCTCCTCTTAGCATGATAAAGAAGATTCAAAGAGAGTGAGATGCCAGCTCCTTTCATTCAGTCAGTAGCTTCAAACATTTCTGGTATATGAATAACATGATGTTTTTCAATGGCAAAAATCAATGAATATTGTAAATGCACAAACAGTAATTTCTCCGCATTGCAAGGTGCAATTCTGAAATTTTTTGCTTTTTCCTGCTCCTCTTAGCATGATAAAGAAGATTCAAAGAGAGTGAGATGCCAGCTCCTTTCATTCAGTCAGTAGCTTCAAACATTTCTGGTATATGAATAACATGATGTTTTTCAATGGCAAAAATCAATGAATATTGTAAATGCACAAAGAGTAATTTCTCCGCATTGCAAGGTGCAATTCTGAAATTTTTTGCTTTTTCCTGCTCCTCTTAGCATGATAAAGAAGATTCAAAGAGAGTGAGATGCCAGCTCCTTTCATTCAGTCAGTAGCTTCAATCATTTCTGGACGTTTTTCAATGGCAAAAATCAATAAATATTGTAAATGCACAAACAGTAATTTCTCCGCATTGCAAGGTGCAATTCTGAAATTTTTTGCTTTTTCCTGCTCCTCTTAGCATGATAAAGAAGATTCAAAGAGAGTGAGATGCCAGCTCCTTTCATTCAGTCAGTAGCTTCAATCATTTCTGGACGTTTTTCAATGGCAAAAATCAATGAATATTGTAAATGCACAAACAGTAATTTCTCCGCATTGCAAGGTGCAATTCTGAAATTTTTTGCTTTTTCCTGCTCCTCTTAGCATGATAAAGAAGATTCAAAGAGAGTGAGATGCCAGCTCCTTTCATTCAGTCAGTAGCTACAAACATTTCTGGTATATGAATAACATGATGTTTTTCAATGGCAAAAATCAATGAATATTGTAAATGCACAAACAGTAATTTCTCCGCATTGCAAGGTGCAATTCTGAAATTTTTTGCTTTTTCCTGCTCCTCTTAGCATGATAAAGAAGATTCAAAGAGAGTGAGATGCCAGCTCCTTTCATTCAGTCAGTAGCTTCAAACATTTCTGGTATATGAATAACATGATGTTTTTCAATGGCAAAAATCAATGAATATTGTAAATGCACAAACAGTAATTTCTCCGCATTGCAAGGTGCAATTCTGAAATTTTTTGCTTTTTCCTGCTCCTCTTAGCATGATAAAGAAGATTCAAAGAGAGTGAGATGCCAGCTCCTTTCATTCAGTCAGTAGCTTCAATCATTTCTGGACGTTTTTCAATGGCAAAAATCAATGAATATTGTAAATGCACAAACAGTAATTTCTCCGCATTGCAAGGTGCAATTCTGAAATTTTTTGCTTTTTCCTGCTCCTCTTAGCATGATAAAGAAGATTCAAAGAGAGTGAGATGCCAGCTCCTTTCATTCAGTCAGTAGCTTCAATCATTTCTGGACGTTTTTCAATGGCAAAAATCAATGAATATTGTAAATGCACAAAGAGTAATTTCTCCGCATTGCAAGGTGCAATTCTGAAATTTTTTGCTTTTTCCTGCTCCTCTTAGCATGATAAAGAAGATTCAAAGAGAGTGAGATGCCAGCTCCTTTCATTCAGTCAGTAGCTTCAAACATTTCTGGTATATGAATAACATGATGTTTTTCAATGGCAAAAATCAATGAATATTGTAAATGCACAAAGAGTAATTTCTCCGCATTGCAAGGTGCAATTCTGAAATTTTTTGCTTTTTCCTGCTCCTCTTACCATGATAAAGAAGATTCAAAGAGAGTGAGATGCCAGCTCCTTTCATTCAGTCAGTAGCTTCAATCATTTCTGGACGTTTTTCAATGGCAAAAATCAATGAATATTGTAAATGCACAAACAGTAATTTCTCCGCATTGCAAGGTGCAATTCTGAAATTTTTTGCTTTTTCCTGCTCCTCTTAGCATGATAAAGAAGATTCAAAGAGAGTGAGATGTCAGCTCCTTTCATTCAGTCAGTAGCTTCAAACATTTCTGGTATATGAATAACATGATGTTTTTCAATGGCAAAAATCAATGAATTTTGTAAATGCACAAACAGTAATTTCTCCGCATTGCAAGGTGCAATTCTGAAATTTTTTGCTTTTTCCTGCTCCTCTTAGCATGATAAAGAAGATTCAAAGAGAGTGAGATGCCAGTTCCTTTCATTCAGTCAGTAGCTTCAATCATTTCTGGACGTTTTTCAATGGCAAAAATCAATGAATATTGTAAATGCACAAACAGTAATTTCTCCGCATTGCAAGGTGCAATTCTGAAATTTTTTGCTTTTTCCTGCTCCTCTTAGCATGATAAAGAAGATTCAAAGAGAGTGAGATGCCAGCTCCTTTCATTCAGTCAGTAGCTTCAATCATTTCTGGTATATGAATAACATGATGTTTTTCAATGGCAAAAATCAATGAATATTGTAAATGCACAAACAGTGATTTCTCCGTATTGCAAGGTGCAATTCTGAATTTTTTTGCTTTTTCCTGCTCCTCTTAGCATGATAAAGAAGATTCAAAGAGAGTGAGATGCCAGCTCCTTTCATTCAGTCAGTAGCTTCAATCATTTCTGGACGTTTTTCAATGGCAAAAATCAATGAATATTGTAAATGCACAAACAGTAATTTCTCCGCATTGCAAGGTGCAATTCTGAAATTTTTTGCTTTTTCCTGCTCCTCTTAGCATGATAAACAAGATTCAAAGAGAGTGAGATGCCAGCTCCTTTCATTCAGTCAGTAGCTTCAATCATTTCTGGACGTTTTTCAATGGCAAAAATCAATGAATATTGTAAATGCACAAACAGTAATTTCTCCGCATTGCAAGGTGCAATTCTGAAATTTTTTGCTTTTTCCTGCTCCTCTTAGCATGATAAAGAAGATTCAAAGAGAGTGAGATGCCAGCTCCTTTCATTCAGTCAGTAGCTTCAAACATTTCTGGTATATGAATAACATGATGTTTTTCAATGGCAAAAATCAATGAATATTGTAAATGCACAAACAGTAATTTCTCCGCATTGCAAGGTGCAAGTCTGAAATTTTTTGCTTTTTCCTGCTCCTCTTAGCATGATAAAGAAGATTCAAAGAGAGTGAGATGCCAGCTACTTTCATTCAGTCAGTAGCTTCAATCATTTCTGGACGTTTTTCAATGGTAAAAATCAATGAATATTGTAAATGCACAAACAGTAATTTCTCCACATTGCAAGGTGCAATTCTGAAATTTTTTGCTTTTTCCTGCTCCTCTTAGCATGATAAAGAAGATTCAAAGAGAGTGAGATGCCAGCTCCTTTCATTCAGTCAGTAGCTTCAATCATTTCTGGTATATGAATAACATGATGTTTTTCAATGGCAAAAATCAATGAATATTGTAAATGCACAAACAGTAATTTCTCCGCATTGCAAGGTGCAATTCTGAATTTTTTTGCTTTTTCCTGCTCCTCTTAGCATGATAAAGAAGATTCAAAGAGAGTGAGATGCCAGCTCCTTTCATTCAGTCAGTAGCTTCAATCATTTCTGGACGTTTTTCAATGGCAAAAATCAATGAATATTGTAAATGCACAAACAGTAATTTCTCCGCATTGCAAGGTGCAATTCTGAAATTTTTTGCTTTTTCCTGCTCCTCTTAGCATGATAAAGAAGATTCAAAGAGAGTGAGATGCCAGCTCCTTTCATTCAGTCAGTACCTTCAATCATTTCTGGATGTTTTTCAATGGCAAAAATCAATGAATATTGTAAATGCACAAACAGTAATTTCTCCGCATTGCAAGGTGCAATTCTGAAATTTTTTGCTTTTTCCCGCTCCTCTTAGCATGATAAAGAAGATTCAAAGAGAGTGAGGTGCCAGCTCCTTTCATTCAGTCAGTAGCTTCAAACATTTCTGGTATATGAATAACATGTTTTTCAATGGCAAAAATCATTGAATATTGTAAATGCACAAACAGTAATTTCTCCGCATTGCAAGGTGCAATTCTGAAATTTTTTGATTTTTCCTGCTCCTCTTAGCATGATAAAGAAGATTCAAAGAGAGTGAGATGCCAGCTCCTTTCATTCAGTCAGTAGCTTCAATCATTTCTGGACGTTTTTCAATGGCAAAAATCAATGAATATTGTAAATGCACAAACAGTAATTTCTCCGCATTGCAAGGTGCAATTCTGAAATTTTTTGCTTTTTCCTGCTCCTCTTAGCATGATAAAGAAGATTCAAAGAGAGTGAGATGCCAGCTCCTTTCATTCAGTCAGTAGCTTCAATCATTTCTGGACGTTTTTCAATGGCAAAAATCAATGAATATTGTAAATGCACAAACAGTAATTTCTCCGCATTGCAAGGTGCAATTCTGAAATTTTTTGCTTTTTCCTGCTCCTCTTAGCATGATAAAGAAGATTCAAAGAGAGTGAGATGCCAGCTCCTTTCATTCAGTCAGTAGCTTCAAACATTTCTGGTATATGAATAACATGATGTTTTTCAATGGCAAAAATCAATGAATATTGTAAATGCACAAACAGTAATTTCTCCGCATTGCAAGGTGCAAGTCTGAAATTTTTTGCTTTTTCCTGCTCCTCTTAGCATGATAAAGAAGATTCAAAGAGAGTGAGATGCCAGCTACTTTCATTCAGTCAGTAGCTTCAATCATTTCTGGACGTTTTTCAATGGTAAAAATCAATGAATATTGTAAATGCACAAACAGTAATTTCTCCACATTGCAAGGTGCAATTCTGAAATTTTTTGCTTTTTCCTGCTCCTCTTAGCATGATAAAGAAGATTCAAAGAGAGTGAGATGCCAGCTCCTTTCATTCAGTCAGTAGCTTCAAACATTTCTGGTATATGAATAACATGATGTTTTTCAATGGCAAAAATCAATGAATATTGTAAATGCACAAACAGTAATTTCTCCGCATTGCAAGGTGCAAGTCTGAAATTTTTTGCTTTTTCCTGCTCCTCTTAGCATGATAAAGAAGATTCAAAGAGAGTGAGATGCCAGCTACTTTCATTCAGTCAGTAGCTTCAATCATTTCTGGACGTTTTTCAATGGTAAAAATCAATGAATATTGTAAATGCACAAACAGTAATTTCTCCACATTGCAAGGTGCAATTCTGAAATTTTTTGCTTTTTCCTGCTCCTCTTAGCATGATAAAGAAGATTCAAAGAGAGTGAGATGCCAGCTCCTTTCATTCAGTCAGTAGCTTCAATCATTTCTGGTATATGAATAACATGATGTTTTTCAATGGCAAAAATCAATGAATATTGTAAATGCACAAACAGTAATTTCTCCGCATTGCAAGGTGCAATTCTGAATTTTTTTGCTTTTTCCTGCTCCTCTTAGCATGATAAAGAAGATTCAAAGAGAGTGAGATGCCAGCTCCTTTCATTCAGTCAGTAGCTTCAATCATTTCTGGACGTTTTTCAATGGCAAAAATCAATGAATATTGTAAATGCACAAACAGTAATTTCTCCGCATTGCAAGGTGCAATTCTGAAATTTTTTGCTTTTTCCTGCTCCTCTTAGCATGATAAAGAAGATTCAAAGAGAGTGAGATGCCAGCTCCTTTCATTCAGTCAGTACCTTCAATCATTTCTGGATGTTTTTCAATGGCAAAAATCAATGAATATTGTAAATGCACAAACAGTAATTTCTCCGCATTGCAAGGTGCAATTCTGAAATTTTTTGCTTTTTCCCGCTCCTCTTAGCATGATAAAGAAGATTCAAAGAGAGTGAGGTGCCAGCTCCTTTCATTCAGTCAGTAGCTTCAAACATTTCTGGTATATGAATAACATGTTTTTCAATGGCAAAAATCATTGAATATTGTAAATGCACAAACAGTAATTTCTCCGCATTGCAAGGTGCAATTCTGAAATTTTTTGATTTTTCCTGCTCCTCTTAGCATGATAAAGAAGATTCAAAGAGAGTGAGATGCCAGCTCCTTTCATTCAGTCAGTAGCTTCAATCATTTCTGGACGTTTTTCAATGGCAAAAATCAATGAATATTGTAAATGCACAAACAGTAATTTCTCCGCATTGCAAGGTGCAATTCTGAAATTTTTTGCTTTTTCCTGCTCCTCTTAGCATGATAAAGAAGATTCAAAGAGAGTGAGATGCCAGCTCCTTTCATTCAGTCAGTAGCTTCAATCATTTCTGGACGTTTTTCAATGGCAAAAATCAATGAATATTGTAAATGCACAAACAGTAATTTCTCCGCATTGCAAGGTGCAATTCTGAAATTTTTTGCTTTTTCCTGCTCCTCTTAGCATGATAAAGAAGATTCAAAGAGAGTGAGATGCCAGCTCCTTTCATTCAGTCAGTAGCTTCAAACATTTCTGGTATATGAATAACATGATGTTTTTCAATGGCAAAAATCAATGAATATTGTAAATGCACAAACAGTAATTTCTCCGCATTGCAAGGTGCAAGTCTGAAATTTTTTGCTTTTTCCTGCTCCTCTTAGCATGATAAAGAAGATTCAAAGAGAGTGAGATGCCAGCTACTTTCATTCAGTCAGTAGCTTCAATCATTTCTGGACGTTTTTCAATGGTAAAAATCAATGAATATTGTAAATGCACAAACAGTAATTTCTCCACATTGCAAGGTGCAATTCTGAAATTTTTTGCTTTTTCCTGCTCCTCTTAGCATGATAAAGAAGATTCAAAGAGAGTGAGATGCCAGCTCCTTTCATTCAGTCAGTAGCTTCAAACATTTCTGGTATATGAATAACATGATGTTTTTCAATGGCAAAAATCAATGAATATTGTAAATGCACAAACAGTAATTTCTCCGCATTGCAAGGTGCAATTCTGAAATTTTTTGCTTTTTCCTGCTCCTCTTAGCATGATAAAGAAGATTCAAAGAGAGTGAGATGCCAGCTCCTTTCATTCAGTCAGTAGCTTCAAACATTTCTGGTATATGAATAACATGATGTTTTTCAATGGCAAAAATCAATGAATATTGTAAATGCACAAAGAGTAATTTCTCCGCATTGCAAGGTGCAATTCTGAAATTTTTTGCTTTTTCCTGCTCCTCTTAGCATGATAAAGAAGATTCAAAGAGAGTGAGATGCCAGCTCCTTTCATTCAGTCAGTAGCTTCAATCATTTCTGGACGTTTTTCAATGGCAAAAATCAATGAATATTGTAAATGCACAAACAGTAATTTCTCCGCATTGCAAGGTGCAATTCTGAAATTTTTTGCTTTTTCCTGCTCCTCTTAGCATGATAAAGAAGATTCAAAGAGAGTGAGATGCCAGCTCCTTTCATTCAGTCAGTAGCTTCAATCATTTCTGGACGTTTTTCAATGGCAAAAATCAATGAATATTGTAAATGCACAAACAGTAATTTCTCCGCATTGCAAGGTGCAATTCTGAAATTTTTTGCTTTTTCCTGCTCCTCTTAGCATGATAAAGAAGATTCAAAGAGAGTGAGATGCCAGCTCCTTTCATTCAGTCAGTAGCTACAAACATTTCTGGTATATGAATAACATGATGTTTTTCAATGGCAAAAATCAATGAATATTGTAAATGCACAAACAGTAATTTCTCCGCATTGCAAGGTGCAATTCTGAAATTTTTTGCTTTTTCCTGCTCCTCTTAGCATGATAAAGAAGATTCAAAGAGAGTGAGATGCCAGCTCCTTTCATTCAGTCAGTAGCTTCAAACATTTCTGGTATATGAATAACATGATGTTTTTCAATGGCAAAAATCAATGAATATTGTAAATGCACAAACAGTAATTTCTCCGCATTGCAAGGTGCAATTCTGAAATTTTTTGCTTTTTCCTGCTCCTCTTAGCATGATAAAGAAGATTCAAAGAGAGTGAGATGCCAGCTCCTTTCATTCAGTCAGTAGCTTCAATCATTTCTGGACGTTTTTCAATGGCAAAAATCAATGAATATTGTAAATGCACAAACAGTAATTTCTCCGCATTGCAAGGTGCAATTCTGAAATTTTTTGCTTTTTCCTGCTCCTCTTAGCATGATAAAGAAGATTCAAAGAGAGTGAGATGCCAGCTCCTTTCATTCAGTCAGTAGCTTCAATCATTTCTGGACGTTTTTCAATGGCAAAAATCAATGAATATTGTAAATGCACAAAGAGTAATTTCTCCGCATTGCAAGGTGCAATTCTGAAATTTTTTGCTTTTTCCTGCTCCTCTTAGCATGATAAAGAAGATTCAAAGAGAGTGAGATGCCAGCTCCTTTCATTCAGTCAGTAGCTTCAAACATTTCTGGTATATGAATAACATGATGTTTTTCAATGGCAAAAATCAATGAATATTGTAAATGCACAAAGAGTAATTTCTCCGCATTGCAAGGTGCAATTCTGAAATTTTTTGCTTTTTCCTGCTCCTCTTACCATGATAAAGAAGATTCAAAGAGAGTGAGATGCCAGCTCCTTTCATTCAGTCAGTAGCTTCAATCATTTCTGGACGTTTTTCAATGGCAAAAATCAATGAATATTGTAAATGCACAAACAGTAATTTCTCCGCATTGCAAGGTGCAATTCTGAAATTTTTTGCTTTTTCCTGCTCCTCTTAGCATGATAAAGAAGATTCAAAGAGAGTGAGATGTCAGCTCCTTTCATTCAGTCAGTAGCTTCAAACATTTCTGGTATATGAATAACATGATGTTTTTCAATGGCAAAAATCAATGAATTTTGTAAATGCACAAACAGTAATTTCTCCGCATTGCAAGGTGCAATTCTGAAATTTTTTGCTTTTTCCTGCTCCTCTTAGCATGATAAAGAAGATTCAAAGAGAGTGAGATGCCAGTTCCTTTCATTCAGTCAGTAGCTTCAATCATTTCTGGACGTTTTTCAATGGCAAAAATCAATGAATATTGTAAATGCACAAACAGTAATTTCTCCGCATTGCAAGGTGCAATTCTGAAATTTTTTGCTTTTTCCTGCTCCTCTTAGCATGATAAAGAAGATTCAAAGAGAGTGAGATGCCAGCTCCTTTCATTCAGTCAGTAGCTTCAATCATTTCTGGTATATGAATAACATGATGTTTTTCAATGGCAAAAATCAATGAATATTGTAAATGCACAAACAGTGATTTCTCCGCATTGCAAGGAGCAATTCTGAATTTTTTTGCTTTTTCCTGCTCCTCTTAGCATGATAAAGAAGATTCAAAGAGAGTGAGATGCCAGCTCCTTTCATTCAGTCAGTAGCTTCAATCATTTCTGGACGTTTTTCAATGGCAAAAATCAATGAATATTGTAAATGCACAAACAGTAATTTCTCCGCATTGCAAGGTGCAATTCTGAAATTTTTTGCTTTTTCCTGCTCCTCTTAGCATGATAAACAAGATTCAAAGAGAGTGAGATGCCAGCTCCTTTCATTCAGTCAGTAGCTTCAATCATTTCTGGACGTTTTTCAATGGCAAAAATCAATGAATATTGTAAATGCACAAACAGTAATTTCTCCGCATTGCAAGGTGCAATTCTGAAATTTTTTGCTTTTTCCTGCTCCTCTTAGCATGATAAAGAAGATTCAAAGAGAGTGAGATGCCAGCTCCTTTCATTCAGTCAGTAGCTTCAAACATTTCTGGTATATGAATAACATGATGTTTTTCAATGGCAAAAATCAATGAATATTGTAAATGCACAAACAGTAATTTCTCCGCATTGCAAGGTGCAAGTCTGAAATTTTTTGCTTTTTCCTGCTCCTCTTAGCATGATAAAGAAGATTCAAAGAGAGTGAGATGCCAGCTACTTTCATTCAGTCAGTAGCTTCAATCATTTCTGGACGTTTTTCAATGGTAAAAATCAATGAATATTGTAAATGCACAAACAGTAATTTCTCCACATTGCAAGGTGCAATTCTGAAATTTTTTGCTTTTTCCTGCTCCTCTTAGCATGATAAAGAAGATTCAAAGAGAGTGAGATGCCAGCTCCTTTCATTCAGTCAGTAGCTTCAATCATTTCTGGTATATGAATAACATGATGTTTTTCAATGGCAAAAATCAATGAATATTGTAAATGCACAAACAGTAATTTCTCCGCATTGCAAGGTGCAATTCTGAAATTTTTTGCTTTTTCCTGCTCCTCTTAGCATGATAAAGAAGATTCAAAGAGAGTGAGATGCCAGCTCCTTTCATTCAGTCAGTAGCTTCAATCATTTCTGGACGTTTTTCAATGGCAAAAATCAATGAATATTGTAAATGCACAAACAGTAATTTCTCCGCATTGCAAGGTGCAATTCTGAAATTTTTTGCTTTTTCCTGCTCCTCTTAGCATGATAAAGAAGATTCAAAGAGAGTGAGATGTCAGCTCCTTTCATTCAGTCAGTAGCTTCAAACATTTCTGGTATATGAATAACATGATGTTTTTCAATTGCAAAAATCAATGAATTTTGTAAATGCACAAACAGTAATTTCTCCGCATTGCAAGGTGCAATTCTGAAATTTTTTGCTTTTTCCTGCTCCTCTTAGCATGATAAAGAAGATTCAAAGAGAGTGAGATGCCAGTTCCTTTCATTCAGTCAGTAGCTTCAATCATTTCTGGACGTTTTTCAATGGCAAAAATCAATGAATATTGTAAATGCACAAACAGTAATTTCTCCGCATTGCAAGGTGCAATTCTGAAATTTTTTGCTTTTTCCTGCTCCTCTTAGCATGATAAAGAAGATTCAAAGAGAGTGAGATGCCAGCTCCTTTCATTCAGTCAGTAGCTTCAATCATTTCTGGTATATGAATAACATGATGTTTTTCAATGGCAAAAATCAATGAATATTGTAAATGCACAAACAGTAATTTCTCCGCATTGCAAGGTGCAATTCTGAAATTTTTTGCTTTTTCCTGCTCCTCTTAGCATGATAAAGAAGATTCAAAGAGAGTGAGATGCCAGCTCCTTTCATTCAGTCAGTAGCTTCAATCATTTCTGGACGTTTTTCAATGGCAAAAATCAATGAATATTGTAAATGCACAAACAGTAATTTCTCCGCATTGCAAGGTGCAATTCTGAAATTTTTTGCTTTTTCCTGCTCCTCTTAGCATGATAAACAAGATTCAAAGAGAGTGAGATGCCAGCTCCTTTCATTCAGTCAGTAGCTTCAATCATTTCTGGACGTTTTTCAATGGCAAAAATCAATGAATATTGTAAATGCACAAACAGTAATTTCTCCGCATTGCAAGGTGCAATTCTGAAATTTTTTGCTTTTTCCTGCTCCTCTTAGCATGATAAAGAAGATTCAAAGAGAGTGAGATGCCAGCTCCTTTCATTCAGTCAGTAGCTTCAAACATTTCTGGTATATGAATAACATGATGTTTTTCAATGGCAAAAATCAATGAATATTGTAAATGCACAAACAGTAATTTCTCCGCATTGCAAGGTGCCAATCTGAAATTTTTTGCTTTTTCCTGCTCCTCTTAGCATGATAAAGAAGATTCAAAGAGAGTGAGATGCCAGCTACTTTCATTCAGTCAGTAGCTTCAATCATTTCTGGACGTTTTTCAATGGTAAAAATCAATGAATATTGTAAATGCACAAACAGTAATTTCTCCACATTGCAAGGTGCAATTCTGAAATTTTTTGCTTTTTCCTGCTCCTCTTAGCATGATAAAGAAGATTCAAAGAGAGTGAGATGCCAGCTCCTTTCATTCAGTCAGTAGCTTCAAACATTTCTGGTATATGAATAACATGATGTTTTTCAATGGCAAAAATCAATGAATATTGTAAATGCACAAACAGTAATTTCTCTGCATTGCAAGGTGCAATTCTGAAATTTTTTGATTTTTCCTGCTCCTCTTAGCATGATAAAGAAGATTCAAAGAGAGTGAGATGCCAGCTCCTTTCATTCAGTCAGTAGCTTCAATCATTTCTGGACGTTTTTCAATGGCAAAAATCAATGAATATTGTAAATGCACAAACAGTAATTTCTCCGCATTGCAAGGTGCAATTCTGAAATTTTTTGCTTTTTCCTGCTCCTCTTAGCATGATAAAGAAGATTCAAAGAGAGTGAGATGCCAGCTCCTTTCATTCAGTCAGTAGCTTCAATCATTTCTGGACGTTTTTCAATGGCAAAAATCAATGAATATTGTAAATGCACAAACAGTAATTTCTCCGCATTGCAAGGTGCAATTCTGAAATTTTTTGCTTTTTCCTGCTCCTCTTAGCATGATAAAGAAGATTCAAAGAGAGTGAGATGCCAGCTCCTTTCATTCAGTCAGTAGCTTCAAACATTTCTGGTATATGAATAACATGATGTTTTTCAATGGCAAAAATCAATGAATATTGTAAATGCACAAACAGTAATTTCTCCGCATTGCAAGGTGCAAGTCTGAAATTTTTTGCTTTTTCCTGCTCCTCTTAGCATGATAAAGAAGATTCAAAGAGAGTGAGATGCCAGCTACTTTCATTCAGTCAGTAGCTTCAATCATTTCTGGACGTTTTTCAATGGTAAAAATCAATGAATATTGTAAATGCACAAACAGTAATTTCTCCACATTGCAAGGTGCAATTCTGAAATTTTTTGCTTTTTCCTGCTCCTCTTAGCATGATAAAGAAGATTCAAAGAGAGTGAGATGCCAGCTCCTTTCATTCAGTCAGTAGCTTCAAACATTTCTGGTATATGAATAACATGATGTTTTTCAATGGCAAAAATCAATGAATATTGTAAATGCACAAACAGTAATTTCTCCGCATTGCAAGGTGCAATTCTGAAATTTTTTGCTTTTTCCTGCTCCTCTTAGCATGATAAAGAAGATTCAAAGAGAGTGAGATGCCAGCTCCTTTCATTCAGTCAGTAGCTTCAAACATTTCTGGTATATGAATAACATGATGTTTTTCAATGGCAAAAATCAATGAATATTGTAAATGCACAAAGAGTAATTTCTCCGCATTGCAAGGTGCAATTCTGAAATTTTTTGCTTTTTCCTGCTCCTCTTAGCATGATAAAGAAGATTCAAAGAGAGTGAGATGCCAGCTCCTTTCATTCAGTCAGTAGCTTCAATCATTTCTGGACGTTTTTCAATGGCAAAAATCAATGAATATTGTAAATGCACAAACAGTAATTTCTCCGCATTGCAAGGTGCAATTCTGAAATTTTTTGCTTTTTCCTGCTCCTCTTAGCATGATAAAGAAGATTCAAAGAGAGTGAGATGCCAGCTCCTTTCATTCAGTCAGTAGCTTCAATCATTTCTGGACGTTTTTCAATGGCAAAAATCAATGAATATTGTAAATGCACAAACAGTAATTTCTCCGCATTGCAAGGTGCAATTCTGAAATTTTTTGCTTTTTCCTGCTCCTCTTAGCATGATAAAGAAGATTCAAAGAGAGTGAGATGCCAGCTCCTTTCATTCAGTCAGTACCTTCAAACATTTCTGGATGTTTTTCAATGGCAAAAATCAATGAATATTGTAAATGCACAAACAGTAATTTCTCCGCATTGCAAGGTGCAATTCTGAAATTTTTTGCTTTTTCCTGCTCCTCTTAGCATGATAAAGAAGATTCAAAGAGAGTGAGATGCCAGCTCCTTTCATTCAGTCAGTAGCTTCAATCTTTTCTGGACGTTTTTCAATGGCAAAAATCAATGAATATTGTAAATGCACAAACAGTAATTTCTCCGCATTGCAAGGTGCAATTCTGAAATTTTTTGCTTTTTCCTGCTCCTCTTAGCATGATAAAGAAGATTCAAAGAGAGTGAGATGCCAGCTCCTTTCATTCAGTCAGTAGCTTCAATCATTTCTGGTATATGAATAACATGATGTTTTTCAATGGCAAAAATCAATGAATATTGTAAATGCACAAACAGTAATTTCTCCGCATTGCAAGGTGCAATTCTGAAATTTTTTGCTTTTTCCTGCTCCTCTTAGCATGATAAAGAAGATTCAAAGAGAGTGAGATGCCAGTTCCTTTCATTCAGTCAGTAGCTTCAATCATTTCTGGACGTTTTTCAATGGCAAAAATCAATGAATATTGTAAATGCACAAACAGTAATTTCTCCGCATTGCAAGGTGCAATTCTGAAATTTTTTGCTTTTTCCTGCTCCTCTTAGCATGATAAAGAAGATTCAAAGAGAGTGAGATGCCAGCTCCTTTCATTCAGTCAGTAGCTTCAATCATTTCTGGTATATGAATAACATGATGTTTTTCAATGGCAAAAATCAATGAATATTGTAAATGCACAAACAGTAATTTCTCCGCATTGCAAGGTGCAATTCTGAAATTTTTTGCTTTTTCCTGCTCCTCTTAGCATGATAAAGAAGATTCAAAGAGAGTGAGATGCCAGCTCCTTTCATTCAGTCAGTAGCTTCAATCATTTCTGGACGTTTTTCAATGGCAAAAATCAATGAATATTGTAAATGCACAAACAGTAATTTCTCCGCATTGCAAGGTGCAATTCTGAAATTTTTTGCTTTTTCCTGCTCCTCTTAGCATGATAAACAAGATTCAAAGAGAGTGAGATGCCAGCTCCTTTCATTCAGTCAGTAGCTTCAATCATTTCTGGACGTTTTTCAATGGCAAAAATCAATGAATATTGTAAATGCACAAACAGTAATTTCTCCGCATTGCAAGGTGCAATTCTGAAATTTTTTGCTTTTTCCTGCTCCTCTTAGCATGATAAAGAAGATTCAAAGAGAGTGAGATGCCAGCTCCTTTCATTCAGTCAGTAGCTTCAAACATTTCTGGTATATGAATAACATGATGTTTTTCAATGGCAAAAATCAATGAATATTGTAAATGCACAAACAGTAATTTCTCCGCATTGCAAGGTGCAAGTCTGAAATTTTTTGCTTTTTCCTGCTCCTCTTAGCATGATAAAGAAGATTCAAAGAGAGTGAGATGCCAGCTACTTTCATTCAGTCAGTAGCATCAATCATTTCTGGACGTTTTTCAATGGTAAAAATCAATGAATATTGTAAATGCACAAACAGTAATTTCTCCACATTGCAAGGTGCAATTCTGAAATTTTTTGCTTTTTCCTGCTCCTCTTAGCATGATAAAGAAGATTCAAAGAGAGTGAGATGCCAGCTCCTTTCATTCAGTCAGTAGCTTCAAACATTTCTGGTATATGAATAACATGATGTTTTTCAATGGCAAAAATCAATGAATATTGTAAATGCACAAACAGTAATTTCTCTGCATTGCAAGGTGCAATTCTGAAATTTTTTGATTTTTCCTGCTCCTCTTAGCATGATAAAGAAGATTCAAAGAGAGTGAGATGCCAGCTCCTTTCATTCAGTCAGTAGCTTCAATCATTTCTGGACGTTTTTCAATGGCAAAAATCAATGAATATTGTAAATGCACAAACAGTAATTTCTCCGCATTGCAAGGTGCAATTCTGAAATTTTTTGCTTTTTCCTGCTCCTCTTAGCATGATAAAGAAGATTCAAAGAGAGTGAGATGCCAGCTCCTTTCATTCAGTCAGTAGCTTCAATCATTTCTGGACGTTTTTCAATGGCAAAAATCAATGAATATTGTAAATGCACAAACAGTAATTTCTCCGCATTGCAAGGTGCAATTCTGAAATTTTTTGCTTTTTCCTGCTCCTCTTAGCATGATAAAGAAGATTCAAAGAGAGTGAGATGCCAGCTCCTTTCATTCAGTCAGTACCTTCAATCATTTCTGGATGTTTTTCAATGGCAAAAATCAATGAATATTGTAAATGCACAAACAGTAATTTCTCCGCATTGCAAGGTGCAATTCTGAAATTTTTTGCTTTTTCCCGCTCCTCTTAGCATGATAAAGAAGATTCAAAGAGAGTGAGGTGCCAGCTCCTTTCATTCAGTCAGTAGCTTCAAACATTTCTGGTATATGAATAACATGTTTTTCAATGGCAAAAATCATTGAATATTGTAAATGCACAAACAGTAATTTCTCCGCATTGCAAGGTGCAATTCTGAAATTTTTTGATTTTTCCTGCTCCTCTTAGCATGATAAAGAAGATTCAAAGAGAGTGAGATGCCAGCTCCTTTCATTCAGTCAGTAGCTTCAATCATTTCTGGACGTTTTTCAATGGCAAAAATCAATGAATATTGTAAAAGCACAAACAGTAATTTCTCCGCATTGCAAGGTGCAATTCTGAAATTTTTTGCTTTTTCCTGCTCCTCTTAGCATGATAAAGAAGATTCAAAGAGAGTGAGATGCCAGCTCCTTTCATTCAGTCAGTAGCTTCAATCATTTCTGGACGTTTTTCAATGGCAAAAATCAATGAATATTGTAAATGCACAAACAGTAATTTCTCCGCATTGCAAGGTGCAATTCTGAAATTTTTTGCTTTTTCCTGCTCCTCTTAGCATGATAAAGAAGATTCAAAGAGAGTGAGATGCCAGCTCCTTTCATTCAGTCAGTAGCTTCAAACATTTCTGGTATATGAATAACATGATGTTTTTCAATGGCAAAAATCAATGAATATTGTAAATGCACAAACAGTAATTTCTCCGCATTGCAAGGTGCAAGTCTGAAATTTTTTGCTTTTTCCTGCTCCTCTTAGCATGATAAAGAAGATTCAAAGAGAGTGAGATGCCAGCTACTTTCATTCAGTCAGTAGCTTCAATCATTTCTGGACGTTTTTCAATGGTAAAAATCAATGAATATTGTAAATGCACAAACAGTAATTTCTCCACATTGCAAGGTGCAATTCTGAAATTTTTTGCTTTTTCCTGCTCCTCTTAGCATGATAAAGAAGATTCAAAGAGAGTGAGATGCCAGCTCCTTTCATTCAGTCAGTAGCTTCAAACATTTCTGGTATATGAATAACATGATGTTTTTCAATTGCAAAAATCAATGAATATTGTAAATGCACAAACAGTAATTTCTCCGCATTGCAAGGTGCAATTCTGAAATTTTTTGCTTTTTCCTGCTCCTCTTAGCATGATAAAGAAGATTCAAAGAGAGTGAGATGCCAGCTCCTTTCATTCAGTCAGTAGCTTCAAACATTTCTGGTATATGAATAACATGATGTTTTTCAATAGCAAAAACCAATGAATATTGTAAATGCACAAAGAGTAATTTCTCCGCATTGCAAGGTGCAATTCTGAAATTTTTTGCTTTTTCCTGCTCCTCTTAGCATGATAAAGAAGATTCAAAGAGAGTGAGATGCCAGCTCCTTTCATTCAGTCAGTAGCTTCAATCATTTCTGGACGTTTTTCAATGGCAAAAATCAATGAATATTGTAAATGCACAAACAGTAATTTCTCCGCATTGCAAGGTGCAATTCTGAAATTTTTTGCTTTTTCCTGCTCCTCTTAGCATGATAAAGAAGATTCAAAGAGAGTGAGATGCCAGCTCCTTTCATTCAGTCAGTAGCTTCAATCATTTCTGGACGTTTTTCAATGGCAAAAATCAATGAATATTGTAAATGCACAAACAGTAATTTCTCCGCATTGCAAGGTGCAATTCTGAAATTTTTTGCTTTTTCCTGCTCCTCTTAGCATGATAAAGAAGATTCAAAGAGAGTGAGATGCCAGCTCCTTTCATTCAGTCAGTAGCTACAAACATTTCTGGTATATGAATAACATGATGTTTTTCAATAGCAAAAATCAATGAATATTGTAAATGCACAAACAGTAATTTCTCCGCATTGCAAGGTGCAATTCTGAAATTTTTTGCTTTTTCCTGCTCCTCTTAGCATGATAAAGAAGATTCAAAGAGAGTGAGATGCCAGCTCCTTTCATTCAGTCAGTAGCTTCAAACATTTCTGGACGTTTTTCAATGGCAAAAATCAATGAATATTGTAAATGCACAAACAGTAATTTCTCCGCATTGCAAGGTGCAATTCTGAAATTTTTTGCTTTTTCCTGCTCCTCTTAGCATGATAAAGAAGATTCAAAGAGAGTGAGATGCCAGCTACTTTCATTCAGTCAGTAGCTTCAAACATTTCTGGTATATGAATAACATGATGTTTTTCAATGGCAAAAATCAATGAATATTGTAAATGCACAAACAGTAATTTCTCCGCATTGCAAGGTGCAATTCTGAAATTTTTTGCTTTTTCCTGCTCCTCTTAGCATGATAAAGAAGATTCAAAGAGAGTGAGATGCCAGCTCCTTTCATTCAGTCAGTAGCTTCAAACATTTCTGGTATATGAATAACATGATGTTTTTCAATGGCAAAAATCAATGAATATTGTAAATGCACAAAGAGTAATTTCTCCGCATTGCAAGGTGCAATTCTGAAATTTTTTGCTTTTTCCTGCTCCTCTTAGCATGATAAAGAAGATTCAAAGAGAGTGAGATGCCAGCTCCTTTCATTCAGTCAGTAGCTTCAATCATTTCTGGACGTTTTTCAATGGCAAAAATCAATGAATATTGTAAATGCACAAACAGTAATTTCTCCGCATTGCAAGGTGCAATTCTGAAATTTTTTGCTTTTTCCTGCTCCTCTTAGCATGATAAAGAAGATTCAAAGAGAGTGAGATGCCAGCTCCTTTCATTCAGTCAGTAGCTTCAATCATTTCTGGACGTTTTTCAATGGCAAAAATCAATGAATATTGTAAATGCACAAACAGTAATTTCTCCGCATTGCAAGGTGCAATTCTGAAATTTTTTGCTTTTTCCTGCTCCTCTTAGCATGATAAAGAAGATTCAAAGAGAGTGAGATGCCAGCTCCTTTCATTCAGTCAGTAGCTACAAACATTTCTGGTATATGAATAACATGATGTTTTTCAATGGCAAAAATCAATGAATATTGTAAATGCACAAACAGTAATTTCTCCGCATTGCAAGGTGCAATTCTGAAATTTTTTGCTTTTTCCTGCTCCTCTTAGCATGATAAAGAAGATTCAAAGAGAGTGAGATGCCAGCTCCTTTCATTCAGTCAGTAGCTTCAAACATTTCTGGACGTTTTTCAATGGCAAAAATCAATGAATATTGTAAATGCACAAACAGTAATTTCTCCGCATTGCAAGGTGCAATTCTGAAATTTTTTGCTTTTTCCTGCTCCTCTTAGCATGATAAAGAAGATTCAAAGAGAGTGAGATGCCAGCTCCTTTCATTCAGTCAGTAGCTTCAAACATTTCTGGTATATGAATAACATGATGTTTTTCAATGGCAAAAATCAATGAATATTGTAAATGCACAAACAGTAATTTCTCCGCATTGCAAGGTGCAATTCTGAAATTTTTTGCTTTTTCCTGCTCCTCTTAGCATGATAAAGAAGATTCAAAGAGAGTGAGATGCCAGCTCCTTTCATTCAGTCAGTAGCTTCAATCATTTCTGGACGTTTTTCAATGGCAAAAATCAATGAATATTGTAAATGCACAAAGAGTAATTTCTCCGCATTGCAAGGTGCAATTCTGAAATTTTTTGCTTTTTCCTGCTCCTCTTAGCATGATAAAGAAGATTCAAAGAGAGTGAGATGCCAGCTCCTTTCATTCAGTCAGTAGCTTCAATCATTTCTGGACGTTTTTCAATGGCAAAAATCAATGAATATTGTAAATGCACAAACAGTAATTTCTCCGCATTGCAAGGTGCAATTCTGAAATTTTTTGCTTTTTCCTGCTCCTCTTAGCATGATAAAGAAGATTCAAAGAGAGTGAGATGCCAGCTCCTTTCATTCAGTCAGTAGCTTCAATCATTTCTGGACGTTTTTCAATGGCAAAAATCAATGAATATTGTAAATGCACAAACAGTAATTTCTCCGCATTGCAAGGTGCAATTCTGAAATTTTTTGCTTTTTCCTGCTCCTCTTAGCATGATAAAGAAGATTCAAAGAGAGTGAGATGCCAGCTCCTTTCATTCAGTCAGTAGCTACAAACATTTCTGGTATATGAATAACATGATGTTTTTCAATGGCAAAAATCAATGAATATTGTAAATGCACAAACAGTAATTTCTCCGCATTGCAAGGTGCAATTCTGAAATTTTTTGCTTTTTCCTGCTCCTCTTAGCATGATAAAGAAGATTCAAAGAGAGTGAGATGCCAGCTCCTTTCATTCAGTCAGTAGCTTCAAACATTTCTGGACGTTTTTCAATGGCAAAAATCAATGAATATTGTAAATGCACAAACAGTAATTTCTCCGCATTGCAAGGTGCAATTCTGAAATTTTTTGCTTTTTCCTGCTCCTCTTAGCATGATAAAGAAGATTCAAAGAGAGTGAGATGCCAGCTCCTTTCATTCAGTCAGTAGCTTCAAACATTTCTGGTATATGAATAACATGATGTTTTTCAATGGCAAAAATCAATGAATATTGTAAATGCACAAACAGTAATTTCTCCGCATTGCAAGGTGCAATTCTGAAATTTTTTGCTTTTTCCTGCTCCTCTTAGCATGATAAAGAAGATTCAAAGAGAGTGAGATGCCAGCTCCTTTCATTCAGTCAGTAGCTTCAATCATTTCTGGACGTTTTTCAATGGCAAAAATCAATGAATATTGTAAATGCACAAACAGTAATTTCTCCACATTGCAAGGTGCAATTCTGAAATTTTTTGCTTTTTCCTGCTCCTCTTAGCATGATAAAGAAGATTCAAAGAGAGTGAGATGCCAGCTCCTTTCATTCAGTCAGTAGCTTCAATCATTTCTGGACGTTTTTCAATGGCAAAAATCAATGAATATTGTAAATGCACAAAGAGTAATTTCTCCATATTGCAAGGTGCAATTCTGAAATTTTTTGCTTTTTCCTGCTCCTCTTAGCATGATAAAGAAGATTCAAAGAGAGTGAGATGCCAGCTCCTTTCATTCAGTCAGTAGCTTCAAACATTTCTGGTATATGAATAACATGATGTTTTTCAATGGCAAAAATCAATGAATATTGTAAATGCACAAAGAGTAATTTCTCCGCATTGCAAGGTGCAATTCTGAAATTTTTTGCTTTTTCCTGCTCCTCTTACCATGATAAAGAAGATTCAAAGAGAGTGAGATGCCAGCTCCTTTCATTCAGTCAGTAGCTTCAATCATTTCTGGACGTTTTTCAATGGCAAAAATCAATGAATATTGTAAATGCACAAACAGTAATTTCTCCGCATTGCAAGGTGCAATTCTGAAATTTTTTGCTTTTTCCTGCTCCTCTTAGCATGATAAAGAAGATTCAAAGAGAGTGAGATGTCAGCTCCTTTCATTCAGTCAGTAGCTTCAAACATTTCTGGTATATGAATAACATGATGTTTTTCAATGGCAAAAATCAATGAATTTTGTAAATGCACAAACAGTAATTTCTCCGCATTGCAAGGTGCAATTCTGAAATTTTTTGCTTTTTCCTGCTCCTCTTAGCATGATAAAGAAGATTCAAAGAGAGTGAGATGCCAGTTCCTTTCATTCAGTCAGTAGCTTCAATCATTTCTGGACGTTTTTCAATGGCAAAAATCAATGAATATTGTAAATGCACAAACAGTAATTTCTCCGCATTGCAAGGTGCAATTCTGAAATTTTTTGCTTTTTCCTGCTCCTCTTAGCATGATAAAGAAGATTCAAAGAGAGTGAGATGCCAGCTCCTTTCATTCAGTCAGTAGCTTCAATCATTTCTGGTATATGAATAACATGATGTTTTTCAATGGCAAAAATCAATGAATATTGTAAATGCACAAACAGTGATTTCTCCGCATTGCAAGGTGCAATTCTGAATTTTTTTGCTTTTTCCTGCTCCTCTTAGCATGATAAAGAAGATTCAAAGAGAGTGAGATGCCAGCTCCTTTCATTCAGTCAGTAGCTTCAATCATTTCTGGACGTTTTTCAATGGCAAAAATCAATGAATATTGTAAATGCACAAACAGTAATTTCTCCGCATTGCAAGGTGCAATTCTGAAATTTTTTGCTTTTTCCTGCTCCTCTTAGCATGATAAACAAGATTCAAAGAGAGTGAGATGCCAGCTCCTTTCATTCAGTCAGTAGCTTCAATCATTTCTGGACGTTTTTCAATGGCAAAAATCAATGAATATTGTAAATGCACAAACAGTAATTTCTCCGCATTGCAAGGTGCAATTCTGAAATTTTTTGCTTTTTCCTGCTCCTCTTAGCATGATAAAGAAGATTCAAAGAGAGTGAGATGCCAGCTCCTTTCATTCAGTCAGTAGCTTCAAACATTTCTGGTATATGAATAACATGTTTTTCAATGGCAAAAATCAATGAATATTGTAAATGCACAAACAGTAATTTCTCCGCATTGCAAGGTGCAAGTCTGAAATTTTTTGCTTTTTCCTGCTCCTCTTAGCATGATAAAGAAGATTCAAAGAGAGTGAGATGCCAGCTACTTTCATTCAGTCAGTAGCTTCAATCATTTCTGGACGTTTTTCAATGGTAAAAATCAATGAATATTGTAAATGCACAAACAGTAATTTCTCCACATTGCAAGGTGCAATTCTGAAATTTTTTGCTTTTTCCTGCTCCTCTTAGCATGATAAAGAAGATTCAAAGAGAGTGAGATGCCAGCTCCTTTCATTCAGTCAGTAGCTTCAATCATTTCTGGTATATGAATAACATGATGTTTTTCAATGGCAAAAATCAATGAATATTGTAAATGCACAAACAGTAATTTCTCCGCATTGCAAGGTGCAATTCTGAAATTTTTTGCTTTTTCCTGCTCCTCTTAGCATGATAAAGAAGATTCAAAGAGAGTGAGATGCCAGCTCCTTTCATTCAGTCAGTAGCTTCAATCATTTCTGGACGTTTTTCAATGGCAAAAATCAATGAATATTGTAAATGCACAAACAGTAATTTCTCCGCATTGCAAGGTGCAATTCTGAAATTTTTTGCTTTTTCCTGCTCCTCTTAGCATGATAAAGAAGATTCAAAGAGAGTGAGATGTCAGCTCCTTTCATTCAGTCAGTAGCTTCAAACATTTCTGGTATATGAATAACATGATGTTTTTCAATGGCAAAAATCAATGAATTTTGTAAATGCACAAACAGTAATTTCTCCGCATTGCAAGGTGCAATTCTGAAATTTTTTGCTTTTTCCTGCTCCTCTTAGCATGATAAAGAA
This sequence comes from Phyllobates terribilis, assembly GCF_046119375.1. NCBI lineage: Eukaryota > Metazoa > Chordata > Amphibia > Anura > Dendrobatidae > Phyllobates > Phyllobates terribilis. The sequence goes on along the minus strand of NW_027364081.1, from coordinate 230,967 downwards.
GATTCAAAGAGAGTGAGATGCCAGTTCCTTTCATTCAGTCAGTAGCTTCAATCATTTCTGGACGTTTTTCAATGGCAAAAATCAATGAATATTGTAAATGCACAAACAGTAATTTCTCCGCATTGCAAGGTGCAATTCTGAAATTTTTTGCTTTTTCCTGCTCCTCTTAGCATGATAAAGAAGATTCAAAGAGAGTGAGATGCCAGCTCCTTTCATTCAGTCAGTAGCTTCAATCATTTCTGGTATATGAATAACATGATGTTTTTCAATGGCAAAAATCAATGAATATTGTAAATGCACAAACAGTAATTTCTCCGCATTGCAAGGTGCAATTCTGAAATTTTTTGCTTTTTCCTGCTCCTCTTAGCATGATAAAGAAGATTCAAAGAGAGTGAGATGCCAGTTCCTTTCATTCAGTCAGTAGCTTCAATCATTTCTGGATGTTTTTCAATGGCAAAAATCAATGAATATTGTAAATGCACAAACAGTAATTTCTCCGCATTGCAAGGTGCAATTCTGAAATTTTTTGCTTTTTCCTGCTCCTCTTAGCATGATAAAGAAGATTCAAAGAGAGTGAGATGCCAGCTCCTTTCATTCAGTCAGTAGCTTCAATCATTTCTGGTATATGAATAACATGATGTTTTTCAATGGCAAAAATCAATGAATATTGTAAATGCACAAACAGTAATTTCTCCGCATTGCAAGGTGCAATTCTGAAATTTTTTGCTTTTTCCTGCTCCTCTTAGCATGATAAAGAAGATTCAAAGAGAGTGAGATGCCAGCTCCTTTCATTCAGTCAGTAGCTTCAATCATTTCTGGACGTTTTTCAATGGCAAAAATCAATGAATATTGTAAATGCACAAACAGTAATTTCTCCGCATTGCAAGGTGCAATTCTGAAATTTTTTGCTTTTTCCTGCTCCTCTTAGCATGATAAACAAGATTCAAAGAGAGTGAGATGCCAGCTCCTTTCATTCAGTCAGTAGCTTCAATCATTTCTGGACGTTTTTCAATGGCAAAAATCAATGAATATTGTAAATGCACAAACAGTAATTTCTCCGCATTGCAAGGTGCAATTCTGAAATTTTTTGCTTTTTCCTGCTCCTCTTAGCATGATAAAGAAGATTCAAAGAGAGTGAGATGCCAGCTCCTTTCATTCAGTCAGTAGCTTCAAACATTTCTGGTATATGAATAACATGATGTTTTTCAATGGCAAAAATCAATGAATATTGTAAATGCACAAACAGTAATTTCTCCGCATTGCAAGGTGCAAGTCTGAAATTTTTTGCTTTTTCCTGCTCCTCTTAGCATGATAAAGAAGATTCAAAGAGAGTGAGATGCCAGCTACTTTCATTCAGTCAGTAGCTTCAATCATTTCTGGACGTTTTTCAATGGTAAAAATCAATGAATATTGTAAATGCACAAACAGTAATTTCTCCACATTGCAAGGTGCAATTCTGAAATTTTTTGCTTTTTCCTGCTCCTCTTAGCATGATAAAGAAGATTCAAAGAGAGTGAGATGCCAGCTCCTTTCATTCAGTCAGTAGCTTCAAACATTTCTGGTATATGAATAACATGATGTTTTTCAATGGCAAAAATCAATGAATATTGTAAATGCACAAACAGTAATTTCTCCGCATTGCAAGGTGCAAGTCTGAAATTTTTTGCTTTTTCCTGCTCCTCTTAGCATGATAAAGAAGATTCAAAGAGAGTGAGATGCCAGCTACTTTCATTCAGTCAGTAGCTTCAATCATTTCTGGACGTTTTTCAATGGTAAAAATCAATGAATATTGTAAATGCACAAACAGTAATTTCTCCACATTGCAAGGTGCAATTCTGAAATTTTTTGCTTTTTCCTGCTCCTCTTAGCATGATAAAGAAGATTCAAAGAGAGTGAGATGCCAGCTCCTTTCATTCAGTCAGTAGCTTCAAACATTTCTGGTATATGAATAACATGATGTTTTTCAATGGCAAAAATCAATGAATATTGTAAATGCACAAACAGTAATTTCTCCGCATTGCAAGGTGCAATTCTGAAATTTTTTGCTTTTTCCTGCTCCTCTTAGCATGATAAAGAAGATTCAAAGAGAGTGAGATGCCAGCTCCTTTCATTCAGTCAGTAGCTTCAAACATTTCTGGTATATGAATAACATGATGTTTTTCAATGGCAAAAATCAATGAATATTGTAAATGCACAAAGAGTAATTTCTCCGCATTGCAAGGTGCAATTCTGAAATTTTTTGCTTTTTCCTGCTCCTCTTAGCATGATAAAGAAGATTCAAAGAGAGTGAGATGCCAGCTCCTTTCATTCAGTCAGTAGCTTCAATCATTTCTGGACGTTTTTCAATGGCAAAAATCAATGAATATTGTAAATGCACAAACAGTAATTTCTCCGCATTGCAAGGTGCAATTCTGAAATTTTTTGCTTTTTCCTGCTCCTCTTAGCATGATAAAGAAGATTCAAAGAGAGTGAGATGCCAGCTCCTTTCATTCAGTCAGTAGCTTCAATCATTTCTGGACGTTTTTCAATGGCAAAAATCAATGAATATTGTAAATGCACAAACAGTAATTTCTCCGCATTGCAAGGTGCAATTCTGAAATTTTTTGCTTTTTCCTGCTCCTCTTAGCATGATAAAGAAGATTCAAAGAGAGTGAGATGCCAGCTCCTTTCATTCAGTCAGTAGCTACAAACATTTCTGGTATATGAATAACATGATGTTTTTCAATGGCAAAAATCAATGAATATTGTAAATGCACAAACAGTAATTTCTCCGCATTGCAAGGTGCAATTCTGAAATTTTTTGCTTTTTCCTGCTCCTCTTAGCATGATAAAGAAGATTCAAAGAGAGTGAGATGCCAGCTCCTTTCATTCAGTCAGTAGCTTCAAACATTTCTGGTATTTGAATAACATGATGTTTTTCAATGGCAAAAATCAATGAATATTGTAAATGCACAAACAGTAATTTCTCCGCATTGCAAGGTGCAATTCTGAAATTTTTTGCTTTTTCCTGCTCCTCTTAGCATGATAAAGAAGATTCAAAGAGAGTGAGATGCCAGCTCCTTTCATTCAGTCAGTAGCTTCAATCATTTCTGGACGTTTTTCAATGGCAAAAATCAATGAATATTGTAAATGCACAAACAGTAATTTCTCCGCATTGCAAGGTGCAATTCTGAAATTTTTTGCTTTTTCCTGCTCCTCTTAGCATGATAAAGAAGATTCAAAGAGAGTGAGATGCCAGCTCCTTTCATTCAGTCAGTAGCTTCAATCATTTCTGGACGTTTTTCAATGGCAAAAATCAATGAATATTGTAAATCCACAAAGAGTAATTTCTCCGCATTGCAAGGTGCAATTCTGAAATTTTTTGCTTTTTCCTGCTCCTCTTAGCATGATAAAGAAGATTCAAAGAGAGTGAGATGCCAGCTCCTTTCATTCAGTCAGTAGCTTCAAACATTTCTGGTATATGAATAACATGATGTTTTTCAATGGCAAAAATCAATGAATATTGTAAATGCACAAAGAGTAATTTCTCCGCATTGCAAGGTGCAATTCTGAAATTTTTTGCTTTTTCCTGCTCCTCTTACCATGATAAAGAAGATTCAAAGAGAGTGAGATGCCAGCTCCTTTCATTCAGTCAGTAGCTTCAATCATTTCTGGACGTTTTTCAATGGCAAAAATCAATGAATATTGTAAATGCACAAACAGTAATTTCTCCGCATTGCAAGGTGCAATTCTGAAATTTTTTGCTTTTTCCTGCTCCTCTTAGCATGATAAAGAAGATTCAAAGAGAGTGAGATGTCAGCTCCTTTCATTCAGTCAGTAGCTTCAAACATTTCTGGTATATGAATAACATGATGTTTTTCAATGGCAAAAATCAATGAATTTTGTAAATGCACAAACAGTAATTTCTCCGCATTGCAAGGTGCAATTCTGAAATTTTTTGCTTTTTCCTGCTCCTCTTAGCATGATAAAGAAGATTCAAAGAGAGTGAGATGCCAGTTCCTTTCATTCAGTCAGTAGCTTCAATCATTTCTGGACGTTTTTCAATGGCAAAAATCAATGAATATTGTAAATGCACAAACAGTAATTTCTCCGCATTGCAAGGTGCAATTCTGAAATTTTTTGCTTTTTCCTGCTCCTCTTAGCATGATAAACAAGATTCAAAGAGAGTGAGATGCCAGCTCCTTTCATTCAGTCAGTAGCTTCAATCATTTCTGGACGTTTTTCAATGGCAAAAATCAATGAATATTGTAAATGCACAAACAGTAATTTCTCCGCATTGCAAGGTGCAATTCTGAAATTTTTTGCTTTTTCCTGCTCCTCTTAGCATGATAAAGAAGATTCAAAGAGAGTGAGATGCCAGCTCCTTTCATTCAGTCAGTAGCTTCAAACATTTCTGGTATATGAATAACATGATGTTTTTCAATGGCAAAAATCAATGAATATTGTAAATGCACAAACAGTAATTTCTCCGCATTGCAAGGTGCAAGTCTGAAATTTTTTGCTTTTTCCTGCTCCTCTTAGCATGATAAAGAAGATTCAAAGAGAGTGAGATGCCAGCTACTTTCATTCAGTCAGTAGCTTCAATCATTTCTGGACGTTTTTCAATGGTAAAAATCAATGAATATTGTAAATGCACAAACAGTAATTTCTCCACATTGCAAGGTGCAATTCTGAAATTTTTTGCTTTTTCCTGCTCCTCTTAGCATGATAAAGAAGATTCAAAGAGAGTGAGATGCCAGCTCCTTTCATTCAGTCAGTAGCTTCAATCATTTCTGGTATATGAATAACATGATGTTTTTCAATGGCAAAAATCAATGAATATTGTAAATGCACAAACAGTAATTTCTCCGCATTGCAAGGTGCAATTCTGAAATTTTTTGCTTTTTCCTGCTCCTCTTAGCATGATAAAGAAGATTCAAAGAGAGTGAGATGCCAGCTCCTTTCATTCAGTCAGTAGCTTCAATCATTTCTGGACGTTTTTCAATGGCAAAAATCAATGAATATTGTAAATGCACAAACAGTAATTTCTCCGCATTGCAAGGTGCAATTCTGAAATTTTTTGCTTTTTCCTGCTCCTCTTAGCATGATAAAGAAGATTCAAAGAGAGTGAGATGTCAGCTCCTTTCATTCAGTCAGTAGCTTCAAACATTTCTGGTATATGAATAACATGATGTTTTTCAATTGCAAAAATCAATGAATTTTGTAAATGCACAAACAGTAATTTCTCCGCATTGCAAGGTGCAATTCTGAAATTTTTTGCTTTTTCCTGCTCCTCTTAGCATGATAAAGAAGATTCAAAGAGAGTGAGATGCCAGTTCCTTTCATTCAGTCAGTAGCTTCAATCATTTCTGGACGTTTTTCAATGGCAAAAATCAATGAATATTGTAAATGCACAAACAGTAATTTCTCCGCATTGCAAGGTGCAATTCTGAAATTTTTTGCTTTTTCCTGCTCCTCTTAGCATGATAAAGAAGATTCAAAGAGAGTGAGATGCCAGCTCCTTTCATTCAGTCAGTAGCTTCAATCATTTCTGGTATATGAATAACATGATGTTTTTCAATGGCAAAAATCAATGAATATTGTAAATGCACAAACAGTAATTTCTCCGCATTGCAAGGTGCAATTCTGAAATTTTTTGCTTTTTCCTGCTCCTCTTAGCATGATAAAGAAGATTCAAAGAGAGTGAGATGCCAGCTCCTTTCATTCAGTCAGTAGCTTCAATCATTTCTGGACGTTTTTCAATGGCAAAAATCAATGAATATTGTAAATGCACAAACAGTAATTTCTCCGCATTGCAAGGTGCAATTCTGAAATTTTTTGCTTTTTCCTGCTCCTCTTAGCATGATAAACAAGATTCAAAGAGAGTGAGATGCCAGCTCCTTTCATTCAGTCAGTAGCTTCAATCATTTCTGGACGTTTTTCAATGGCAAAAATCAATGAATATTGTAAATGCACAAACAGTAATTTCTCCGCATTGCAAGGTGCAATTCTGAAATTTTTTGCTTTTTCCTGCTCCTCTTAGCATGATAAAGAAGATTCAAAGAGAGTGAGATGCCAGCTCCTTTCATTCAGTCAGTAGCTTCAAACATTTCTGGTATATGAATAACATGATGTTTTTCAATGGCAAAAATCAATGAATATTGTAAATGCACAAACAGTAATTTCTCCGCATTGCAAGGTGCAAGTCTGAAATTTTTTGCTTTTTCCTGCTCCTCTTAGCATGATAAAGAAGATTCAAAGAGAGTGAGATGCCAGCTACTTTCATTCAGTCAGTAGCTTCAATCATTTCTGGACGTTTTTCAATGGTAAAAATCAATGAATATTGTAAATGCACAAACAGTAATTTCTCCACATTGCAAGGTGCAATTCTGAAATTTTTTGCTTTTTCCTGCTCCTCTTAGCATGATAAAGAAGATTCAAAGAGAGTGAGATGCCAGCTCCTTTCATTCAGTCAGTAGCTTCAAACATTTCTGGTATATGAATAACATGATGTTTTTCAATGGCAAAAATCAATGAATATTGTAAATGCACAAACAGTAATTTCTCTGCATTGCAAGGTGCAATTCTGAAATTTTTTGATTTTTCCTGCTCCTCTTAGCATGATAAAGAAGATTCAAAGAGAGTGAGATGCCAGCTCCTTTCATTCAGTCAGTAGCTTCAATCATTTCTGGACGTTTTTCAATGGCAAAAATCAATGAATATTGTAAATGCACAAACAGTAATTTCTCCGCATTGCAAGGTGCAATTCTGAAATTTTTTGCTTTTTCCTGCTCCTCTTAGCATGATAAAGAAGATTCAAAGAGAGTGAGATGCCAGCTCCTTTCATTCAGTCAGTAGCTTCAATCATTTCTGGACGTTTTTCAATGGCAAAAATCAATGAATATTGTAAATGCACAAACAGTAATTTCTCCGCATTGCAAGGTGCAATTCTGAAATTTTTTGCTTTTTCCTGCTCCTCTTAGCATGATAAAGAAGATTCAAAGAGAGTGAGATGCCAGCTCCTTTCATTCAGTCAGTAGCTTCAATCATTTCTGGACGTTTTTCAATGGCAAAAATCAATGAATATTGTAAATGCACAAACAGTAATTTCTCCGCATTGCAAGGTGCAATTCTGAAATTTTTTGCTTTTTCCTGCTCCTCTTAGCATGATAAAGAAGATTCAAAGAGAGTGAGATGCCAGCTCCTTTCATTCAGTCAGTACCTTCAATCATTTCTGGATGTTTTTCAATGGCAAAAATCAATGAATATTGTAAATGCACAAACAGTCATTTCTCCGCATTGCAAGGTGCAATTCTGAAATTTTTTGCTTTTTCCTGCTCCTCTTAGCATGATAAAGAAGATTCAAAGAGAGTGAGATGCCAGCTCCTTTCATTCAGTCAGTAGCTTCAATCATTTCTGGACGTTTTTCAATGGCAAAAATCAATGAATATTGTAAATGCACAAAGAGTAATTTCTCCGCATTGCAAGGTGCAATTCTGAAATTTTTTGCTTTTTCCTGCTCCTCTTAGCATGATAAAGAAGATTCAAAGAGAGTGAGATGCCAGCTCCTTTCATTCAGTCAGTAGCTTCAAACATTTCTGGTATATGAATAACATGATGTTTTTCAATGGCAAAAATCAATGAATATTGTAAATGCACAAAGAGTAATTTCTCCGCATTGCAAGGTGCAATTCTGAAATTTTTTGCTTTTTCCTGCTCCTCTTACCATGATAAAGAAGATTCAAAGAGAGTGAGATGCCAGCTCCTTTCATTCAGTCAGTAGCTTCAATCATTTCTGGACGTTTTTCAATGGCAAAAATCAATGAATATTGTAAATGCACAAACAGTAATTTCTCCGCATTGCAAGGTGCAATTCTGAAATTTTTTGCTTTTTCCTGCTCCTCTTAGCATGATAAAGAAGATTCAAAGAGAGTGAGATGTCAGCTCCTTTCATTCAGTCAGTAGCTTCAAACATTTCTGGTATATGAATAACATGATGTTTTTCAATGGCAAAAATCAATGAATTTTGTAAATGCACAAACAGTAATTTCTCCGCATTGCAAGGTGCAATTCTGAAATTTTTTGCTTTTTCCTGCTCCTCTTAGCATGATAAAGAAGATTCAAAGAGAGTGAGATGCCAGTTCCTTTCATTCAGTCAGTAGCTTCAATCATTTCTGGACGTTTTTCAATGGCAAAAATCAATGAATATTGTAAATGCACAAACAGTAATTTCTCCGCATTGCAAGGTGCAATTCTGAAATTTTTTGCTTTTTCCTGCTCCTCTTAGCATGATAAAGAAGATTCAAAGAGAGTGAGATGCCAGCTCCTTTCATTCAGTCAGTAGCTTCAATCATTTCTGGTATATGAATAACATGATGTTTTTCAATGGCAAAAATCAATGAATATTGTAAATGCACAAACAGTGATTTCTCCGCATTGCAAGGTGCAATTCTGAATTTTTTTGCTTTTTCCTGCTCCTCTTAGCATGATAAAGAAGATTCAAAGAGAGTGAGATGCCAGCTCCTTTCATTCAGTCAGTAGCTTCAATCATTTCTGGACGTTTTTCAATGGCAAAAATCAATGAATATTGTAAATGCACAAACAGTAATTTCTCCGCATTGCAAGGTGCAATTCTGAAATTTTTTGCTTTTTCCTGCTCCTCTTAGCATGATAAACAAGATTCAAAGAGAGTGAGATGCCAGCTCCTTTCATTCAGTCAGTAGCTTCAATCATTTCTGGACGTTTTTCAATGGCAAAAATCAATGAATATTGTAAATGCACAAACAGTAATTTCTCCGCATTGCAAGGTGCAATTCTGAAATTTTTTGCTTTTTCCTGCTCCTCTTAGCATGATAAAGAAGATTCAAAGAGAGTGAGATGCCAGCTCCTTTCATTCAGTCAGTAGCTTCAAACATTTCTGGTATATGAATAACATGATGTTTTTCAATGGCAAAAATCAATGAATATTGTAAATGCACAAACAGTAATTTCTCCGCATTGCAAGGTGCAAGTCTGAAATTTTTTGCTTTTTCCTGCTCCTCTTAGCATTATAAAGAAGATTCAAAGAGAGTGAGATGCCAGCTACTTTCATTCAGTCAGTAGCTTCAATCATTTCTGGACGTTTTTCAATAGTAAAAATCAATGAATATTGTAAATGCACAAACAGTAATTTCTCCACATTGCAAGGTGCAATTCTGAAATTTTTTGCTTTTTCCTGCTCCTCTTAGCATGATAAAGAAGATTCAAAGAGAGTGAGATGCCAGCTCCTTTCATTCAGTCAGTAGCTTCAATCATTTCTGGTATATGAATAACATGATGTTTTTCAATGGCAAAAATCAATGAATATTGTAAATGCACAAACAGTAATTTCTCCGCATTGCAAGGTGCAATTCTGAAATTTTTTGCTTTTTCCTGCTCCTCTTAGCATGATAAAGAAGATTCAAAGAGAGTGAGATGCCAGCTCCTTTCATTCAGTCAGTAGCTTCAATCATTTCTGGACGTTTTTCAATGGCAAAAATCAATGAATATTGTAAATGCACAAACAGTAATTTCTCCGCATTGCAAGGTGCAATTCTGAAATTTTTTGCTTTTTCCTGCTCCTCTTAGCATGATAAAGAAGATTCAAAGAGAGTGAGATGCCAGCTCCTTTCATTCAGTCAGTAGCTTCAATCATTTCTGGTATATGAATAACATGATGTTTTTCAATGGCAAAAATCAATGAATATTGTAAATGCACAAACAGTAATTTCTCCGCATTGCAAGGTGCAATTCTGAAATTTTTTGCTTTTTCCTGCTCCTCTTAGCATGATAAAGAAGATTCAAAGAGAGTGAGATGCCAGTTCCTTTCATTCAGTCAGTAGCTTCAATCATTTCTGGACGTTTTTCAATGGCAAAAATCAATGAATATTGTAAATGCACAAACAGTAATTTCTCCGCATTGCAAGGTGCAATTCTGAAATTTTTTGCTTTTTCCTGCTCCTCTTAGCATGATAAAGAAGATTCAAAGAGAGTGAGATGCCAGCTCCTTTCATTCAGTCAGTAGCTTCAATCATTTCTGGTATATGAATAACATGATGTTTTTCAATGGCAAAAATCAATGAATATTGTAAATGCACAAACAGTAATTTCTCCGCATTGCAAGGTGCAATTCTGAAATTTTTTGCTTTTTCCTGCTCCTCTTAGCATGATAAAGAAGATTCAAAGAGAGTGAGATGCCAGCTCCTTTCATTCAGTCAGTAGCTTCAATCATTTCTGGACGTTTTTCAATGGCAAAATCAATGAATATTGTAAATGCACAAACAGTAATTTCTCCGCATTGCAAGGTGCAATTCTGAAATTTTTTGCTTTTTCCTGCTCCTCTTAGCATGATAAACAAGATTCAAAGAGAGTGAGATGCCAGCTCCTTTCATTCAGTCAGTAGCTTCAATCATTTCTGGACGTTTTTCAATGGCAAAAATCAATGAATATTGTAAATGCACAAACAGTAATTTCTCCGCATTGCAAGGTGCAATTCTGAAATTTTTTGCTTTTTCCTGCTCCTCTTAGCATGATAAAGAAGATTCAAAGAGAGTGAGATGCCAGCTCCTTTCATTCAGTCAGTAGCTTCAAACATTTCTGGTATATGAATAACATGATGTTTTTCAATGGCAAAAATCAATGAATATTGTAAATGCACAAACAGTAATTTCTCCGCATTGCAAGGTGCAAGTCTGAAATTTTTTGCTTTTTCCTGCTCCTCTTAGCATGATAAAGAAGATTCAAAGAGAGTGAGATGCCAGCTACTTTCATTCAGTCAGTAGCTTCAATCATTTCTGGACGTTTTTCAATGGTAAAAATCAATGAATATTGTAAATGCACAAACAGTAATTTCTCCACATTGCAAGGTGCAATTCTGAAATTTTTTGCTTTTTCCTGCTCCTCTTAGCATGATAAAGAAGATTCAAAGAGAGTGAGATGCCAGCTCCTTTCATTCAGTCAGTAGCTTCAAACATTTCTGGTATATGAATAACATGATGTTTTTCAATGGCAAAAATCAATGAATATTGTAAATGCACAAACAGTAATTTCTCTGCATTGCAAGGTGCAATTCTGAAATTTTTTGATTTTTCCTGCTCCTCTTAGCATGATAAAGAAGATTCAAAGAGAGTGAGATGCCAGCTCCTTTCATTCAGTCAGTAGCTTCAATCATTTCTGGACGTTTTTCAATGGCAAAAATCAATGAATATTGTAAATGCACAAACAGTAATTTCTCCGCATTGCAAGGTGCAATTCTGAAATTTTTTGCTTTTTCCTGCTCCTCTTAGCATGATAAAGAAGATTCAAAGAGAGTGAGATGCCAGCTCCTTTCATTCAGTCAGTAGCTTCAATCATTTCTGGACGTTTTTCAATGGCAAAAATCAATGAATATTGTAAATGCACAAACAGTAATTTCTCCGCATTGCAAGGTGCAATTCTGAAATTTTTTGCTTTTTCCTGCTCCTCTTAGCATGATAAAGAAGATTCAAAGAGAGTGAGATGCCAGCTCCTTTCATTCAGTCAGTACCTTCAATCATTTCTGGATGTTTTTCAATGGCAAAAATCAATGAATATTGTAAATGCACAAACAGTAATTTCTCCGCATTGCAAGGTGCAATTCTGAAATTTTTTGCTTTTTCCCGCTCCTCTTAGCATGATAAAGAAGATTCAAAGAGAGTGAGGTGCCAGCTCCTTTCATTCAGTCAGTAGCTTCAAACATTTCTGGTATATGAATAACATGTTTTTCAATGGCAAAAATCATTGAATATTGTAAATGCACAAACAGTAATTTCTCCGCATTGCAAGGTGCAATTCTGAAATTTTTTGATTTTTCCTGCTCCTCTTAGCATGATAAAGAAGATTCAAAGAGAGTGAGATGCCAGCTCCTTTCATTCAGTCAGTAGCTTCAATCATTTCTGGACGTTTTTCAATGGCAAAAATCAATGAATATTGTAAATGCACGAACAGTAATTTCTCCGCATTGCAAGGTGCAATTCTGAAATTTTTTGCTTTTTCCTGCTCCTCTTAGCATGATAAAGAAGATTCAAAGAGAGTGAGATGCCAGCTCCTTTCATTCAGTCAGTACCTTCAATCATTTCTGGACGTTTTTCAATGGCAAAAATCAATGAATATTGTAAATGCACAAACAGTAATTTCTCCGCATTGCAAGGTGCAATTCTGAAATTTTTTGCTTTTTCCTGCTCCTCTTAGCATGATAAAGAAGATTCAAAGAGAGTGAGATGCCAGCTCCTTTCATTCAGTCAGTAGCTTCAAACATTTCTGGTATATGAATAACATGATGTTTTTCAATGGCAAAAATCAATGAATATTGTAAATGCACAAACAGTAATTTCTCCGCATTGCAAGGTGCAAGTCTGAAATTTTTTGCTTTTTCCTGCTCCTCTTAGCATGATAAAGAAGATTCAAAGAGAGTGAGATGCCAGCTACTTTCATTCAGTCAGTAGCTTCAATCATTTCTGGACGTTTTTCAATGGTAAAAATCAATGAATATTGTAAATGCACAAACAGTAATTTCTCCACATTGCAAGGTGCAATTCTGAAATTTTTTGCTTTTTCCTGCTCCTCTTAGCATGATAAAGAAGATTCAAAGAGAGTGAGATGCCAGCTCCTTTCATTCAGTCAGTAGCTTCAAACATTTCTGGTATATGAATAACATGATGTTTTTCAATGGCAAAAATCAATGAATATTGTAAATGCACAAACAGTAATTTCTCCGCATTGCAAGGTGCAATTCTGAAATTTTTTGCTTTTTCCTGCTCCTCTTAGCATGATAAAGAAGATTCAAAGAGAGTGAGATGCCAGCTCCTTTCATTCAGTCAGTAGCTTCAAACATTTCTGGTATATGAATAACATGATGTTTTTCAATGGCAAAAATCAATGAATATTGTAAATGCACAAAGAGTAATTTCTCCGCATTGCAAGGTGCAATTCTGAAATTTTTTGCTTTTTCCTGCTCCTCTTAGCATGATAAAGAAGATTCAAAGAGAGTGAGATGCCAGCTCCTTTCATTCAGTCAGTAGCTTCAATCATTTCTGGACGTTTTTCAATGGCAAAAATCAATGAATATTGTAAATGCACAAACAGTAATTTCTCCGCATTGCAAGGTGCAATTCTGAAATTTTTTGCTTTTTCCTGCTCCTCTTAGCATGATAAAGAAGATTCAAAGAGAGTGAGATGCCAGCTCCTTTCATTCAGTCAGTAGCTTCAATCATTTCTGGACGTTTTTCAATGGCAAAAATCAATGAATATTGTAAATGCACAAACAGTAATTTCTCCGCATTGCAAGGTGCAATTCTGAAATTTTTTGCTTTTTCCTGCTCCTCTTAGCATGATAAAGAAGATTCAAAGAGAGTGAGATGCCAGCTCCTTTCATTCAGTCAGTAGCTACAAACATTTCTGGTATATGAATAACATGATGTTTTTCAATGGCAAAAATCAATGAATATTGTAAATGCACAAACAGTAATTTCTCCGCATTGCAAGGTGCAATTCTGAAATTTTTTGCTTTTTCCTGCTCCTCTTAGCATGATAAAGAAGATTCAAAGAGAGTGAGATGCCAGCTCCTTTCATTCAGTCAGTAGCTTCAAACATTTCTGGACGTTTTTCAATGGCAAAAATCAATGAATATTGTAAATGCACAAACAGTAATTTCTCCGCATTGCAAGGTGCAATTCTGAAATTTTTTGCTTTTTCCTGCTCCTCTTAGCATGATAAAGAAGATTCAAAGAGAGTGAGATGCCAGCTCCTTTCATTCAGTCAGTAGCTTCAAACATTTCTGGTATATGAATAACATGATGTTTTTCAATGGCAAAAATCAATGAATATTGTAAATGCACAAACAGTAATTTCTCCGCATTGCAAGGTGCAATTCTGAAATTTTTTGCTTTTTCCTGCTCCTCTTAGCATGATAAAGAAGATTCAAAGAGAGTGAGATGCCAGCTCCTTTCATTCAGTCAGTAGCTTCAATCATTTCTGGACGTTTTTCAATGGCAAAAATCAATGAATATTGTAAATGCACAAAGAGTAATTTCTCCGCATTGCAAGGTGCAATTCTGAAATTTTTTGCTTTTTCCTGCTCCTCTTAGCATGATAAAGAAGATTCAAAGAGAGTGAGATGCCAGCTCCTTTCATTCAGTCAGTAGCTTCAATCATTTCTGGACGTTTTTCAATGGCAAAAATCAATGAATATTGTAAATGCACAAACAGTAATTTCTCCGCATTGCAAGGTGCAATTCTGAAATTTTTTGCTTTTTCCTGCTCCTCTTAGCATGATAAACAAGATTCAAAGAGAGTGAGATGCCAGCTCCTTTCATTCAGTCAGTAGCTTCAATCATTTCTGGACGTTTTTCAATGGCAAAAATCAATGAATATTGTAAATGCACAAACAGTAATTTCTCCGCATTGCAAGGTGCAATTCTGAAATTTTTTGCTTTTTCCTGCTCCTCTTAGCATGATAAAGAAGATTCAAAGAGAGTGAGATGCCAGCTCCTTTCATTCAGTCAGTAGCTTCAAACATTTCTGGTATATGAATAACATGATGTTTTTCAATGGCAAAAATCAATGAATATTGTAAATGCACAAACAGTAATTTCTCCGCATTGCAAGGTGCAAGTCTGAAATTTTTTGCTTTTTCCTGCTCCTCTTAGCATGATACAGAAGATTCAAAGAGAGTGAGATGCCAGCTCCTTTCATTCAGTCAGTAGCTTCAAACATTTCTGGACGTTTTTCAATGGCAAAAATCAATGAATATTATAAATGCACAAACAGTAATTTCTCCGCATTGCAAGGTGCAATTCTGAAATTTTTTGCTTTTTCCTGCTCCTCTTAGCATGATAAAGAAGATTCAAAGAGAGTGAGATGCCAGCTCCTTTCATTCAGTCAGTAGCTTCAAACATTTCTGGTATATGAATAACATGATGTTTTTCAATGGCAAAAATCAATGAATATTGTAAATGCACAAACAGTAATTTCTCCGCATTGCAAGGTGCAATTCTGAAATTTTTTGCTTTTTCCTGCTCCTCTTAGCATGATAAAGAAGATTCAAAGAGAGTGAGATGCCAGCTCCTTTCATTCAGTCAGTAGCTTCAATCATTTCTGGACGTTTTTCAATGGCAAAAATCAATGAATATTGTAAATGCACAAACAGTAATTTCTCCGCATTGCAAGGTGCAATTCTGAAATTTTTTGCTTTTTCCTGCTCCTCTTAGCATGATAAAGAAGATTCAAAGAGAGTGAGATGCCAGTTCCTTTCATTCAGTCAGTAGCTTCAATCATTTCTGGACGTTTTTCAATGGCAAAAATCAATGAATATTGTAAATGCACAAACAGTAATTTCTCCGCATTGCAAGGTGCAATTCTGAAATTTTTTGCTTTTTCCTGCTCCTCTTAGCATGATAAAGAAGATTCAAAGACAGTGAGATGCCAGCTCCTTTCATTCAGTCAGTAGCTTCAATCATTTCTGGTATATGAATAACATGATGTTTTTCAATGGCAAAAATCAATGAATATTGTAAATGCACAAACAGTAATTTCTCCGCATTGCAAGGTGCAATTCTGAAATTTTTTGCTTTTTCCTGCTCCTCTTAGCATGATAAAGAAGATTCAAAGAGAGTGAGATGCCAGTTCCTTTCATTCAGTCAGTAGCTTCAATCATTTCTGGACGTTTTTCAATGGCAAAAATCAATGAATATTGTAAATGCACAAACAGTAATTTCTCCGCATTGCAAGGTGCAATTCTGAAATTTTTTGCTTTTTCCTGCTCCTCTTAGCATGATAAAGAAGATTCAAAGAGAGTGAGATGCCAGCTCCTTTCATTCAGTCAGTAGCTTCAATCATTTCTGGTATATGAATAACATGATGTTTTTCAATGGCAAAAATCAATGAATATTGTAAATGCACAAACAGTAATTTCTCCGCATTGCAAGGTGCAATTCTGAAATTTTTTGCTTTTTCCTGCTCCTCTTAGCATGATAAAGAAGATTCAAAGAGAGTGAGATGCCAGCTCCTTTCATTCAGTCAGTAGCTTCAATCATTTCTGGACGTTTTTCAATGGCAAAAATCAATGAATATTGTAAATGCACAAACAGTAATTTCTCCGCATTGCAAGGTGCAATTCTGAAATTTTTTGCTTTTTCCTGCTCCTCTTAGCATGATAAACAAGATTCAAAGAGAGTGAGATGCCAGCTCCTTTCATTCAGTCAGTAGCTTCAATCATTTCTGGACGTTTTTCAATGGCAAAAATCAATGAATATTGTAAATGCACAAACAGTAATTTCTCCGCATTGCAAGGTGCAATTCTGAAATTTTTTGCTTTTTCCTGCTCCTCTTAGCATGATAAAGAAGATTCAAAGAGAGTGAGATGCCAGCTCCTTTCATTCAGTCAGTAGCTTCAAACATTTCTGGTATATGAATAACATGATGTTTTTCAATGGCAAAAATCAATGAATATTGTAAATGCACAAACAGTAATTTCTCCGCATTGCAAGGTGCAATTCTGAAATTTTTTGCTTTTTCCTGCTCCTCTTAGCATGATACAGAAGATTCAAAGAGAGTGAGATGCCAGCTCCTTTCATTCAGTCAGTAGCTTCAAACATTTCTGGACGTTTTTCAATGGCAAAAATCAATGAATATTATAAATGCACAAACAGTAATTTCTCCGCATTGCAAGGTGCAATTCTGAAATTTTTTGCTTTTTCCTGCTCCTCTTAGCATGATAAAGAAGATTCAAAGAGAGTGAGATGCCAGCTCCTTTCATTCAGTCAGTAGCTTCAAACATTTCTGGTATATGAATAACATGATGTTTTTCAATGGCAAAAATCAATGAATATTGTAAATGCACAAACAGTAATTTCTCCGCATTGCAAGGTGCAATTCTGAAATTTTTTGCTTTTTCCTGCTCCTCTTAGCATGATAAAGAAGATTCAAAGAGAGTGAGATGCCAGCTCCTTTCATTCAGTCAGTAGCTTCAATCATTTCTGGACGTTTTTCAATGGCAAAAATCAATGAATATTGTAAATGCACAAACAGTAATTTCTCCGCATTGCAAGGTGAAATTCTGAAATTTTTTGCTTTTTCCTGCTCCTCTTAGCATGATAAAGAAGATTCAAAGAGAGTGAGATGCCAGCTCCTTTCATTCAGTCAGTAGCTTCAATCATTTCTGGACGTTTTTCAATGGCAAAAATCAATGAATATTGTAAATGCACAAAGAGTAATTTCTCCGCATTGCAAGGTGCAATTCTGAAATTTTTTGCTTTTTCCTGCTCCTCTTAGCATGATAAAGAAGATTCAAAGAGAGTGAGATGCCAGCTCCTTTCATTCAGTCAGTAGCTTCAAACATTTCTGGTATATGAATAACATGATGTTTTTCAATGGCAAAAATCAATGAATATTGTAAATGCACAAAGAGTAATTTCTCCGCATTGCAAGGTGCAATTCTGAAATTTTTTGCTTTTTCCTGCTCCTCTTACCATGATAAAGAAGATTCAAAGAGAGTGAGATGCCAGCTCCTTTCATTCAGTCAGTAGCTTCAATCATTTCTGGACGTTTTTCAATGGCAAAAATCAATGAATATTGTAAATGCACAAACAGTAATTTCTCCGCATTGCAAGGTGCAATTCTGAAATTTTTTGCTTTTTCCTGCTCCTCTTAGCATGATAAAGAAGATTCAAAGAGAGTGAGATGTCAGCTCCTTTCATTCAGTCAGTAGCTTCAAACATTTCTGGTATATGAATAACATGATGTTTTTCAATGGCAAAAATCAATGAATTTTGTAAATGCACAAACAGTAATTTCTCCGCATTGCAAGGTGCAATTCTGAAATTTTTTGCTTTTTCCTGCTCCTCTTAGCATGATAAAGAAGATTCAAAGAGAGTGAGATGCCAGTTCCTTTCATTCAGTCAGTAGCTTCAATCATTTCTGGACGTTTTTCAATGGCAAAAATCAATGAATATTGTAAATGCACAAACAGTAATTTCTCCGCATTGCAAGGTGCAATTCTGAAATTTTTTGCTTTTTCCTGCTCCTCTTAGCATGATAAAGAAGATTCAAAGAGAGTGAGATGCCAGCTCCTTTCATTCAGTCAGTAGCTTCAATCATTTCTGGTATATGAATAACATGATGTTTTTCAATGGCAAAAATCAATGAATATTGTAAATGCACAAACAGTGATTTCTCCGCATTGCAAGGTGCAATTCTGAATTTTTTTGCTTTTTCCTGCTCCTCTTAGCATGATAAAGATTCAAAGAGAGTGAGATGCCAGCTCCTTTCATTCAGTCAGTAGCTTCAATCATTTCTGGACGTTTTTCAATGGCAAAAATCAATGAATATTGTAAATGCACAAACAGTAATTTCTCCGCATTGCAAGGTGCAATTCTGAAATTTTTTGCTTTTTCCTGCTCCTCTTAGCATGATAAACAAGATTCAAAGAGAGTGAGATGCCAGCTCCTTTCATTCAGTCAGTAGCTTCAATCATTTCTGGACGTTTTTCAATGGCAAAAATCAATGAATATTGTAAATGCACAAACAGTAATTTCTCCGCATTGCAAGGTGCAATTCTGAAATTTTTTGCTTTTTCCTGCTCCTCTTAGCATGATAAAGAAGATTCAAAGAGAGTGAGATGCCAGCTCCTTTCATTCAGTCAGTAGCTTCAAACATTTCTGGTATATGAATAACATGATGTTTTTCAATGGCAAAAATCAATGAATATTGTAAATGCACAAACAGTAATTTCTCCGCATTGCAAGGTGCAAGTCTGAAATTTTTTGCTTTTTCCTGCTCCTCTTAGCATGATAAAGAAGATTCAAAGAGAGTGAGATGCCAGCTACTTTCATTCAGTCAGTAGCTTCAATCATTTCTGGACGTTTTTCAATGGTAAAAATCAATGAATATTGTAAATGCACAAACAGTAATTTCTCCACATTGCAAGGTGCAATTCTGAAATTTTTTGCTTTTTCCTGCTCCTCTTAGCATGATAAAGAAGATTCAAAGAGAGTGAGATGCCAGCTCCTTTCATTCAGTCAGTAGCTTCAATCATTTCTGGTATATGAATAACATGATGTTTTTCAATGGCAAAAATCAATGAATATTGTAAATGCACAAACAGTAATTTCTCCGCATTGCAAGGTGCAATTCTGAAATTTTTTGCTTTTTCCTGCTCCTCTTAGCATGATAAAGAAGATTCAAAGAGAGTGAGATGCCAGCTCCTTTCATTCAGTCAGTAGCTTCAATCATTTCTGGACGTTTTTCAATGGCAAAAATCAATGAATATTGTAAATGCACAAACAGTAATTTCTCCGCATTGCAAGGTGCAATTCTGAAATTTTTTGCTTTTTCCTGCTCCTCTTAGCATGATAAAGAAGATTCAAAGAGAGTGAGATGTCAGCTCCTTTCATTCAGTCAGTAGCTTCAAACATTTCTGGTATATGAATAACATGATGTTTTTCAATGGCAAAAATCAATGAATTTTGTAAATGCACAAACAGTAATTTCTCCGCATTGCAAGGTGCAATTCTGAAATTTTTTGCTTTTTCCTGCTCCTCTTAGCATGATAAAGAAGATTCAAAGAGAGTGAGATGCCAGTTCCTTTCATTCAGTCAGTAGCTTCAATCATTTCTGGACGTTTTTCAATGGCAAAAATCAATGAATATTGTAAATGCACAAACAGTAATTTCTCCGCATTGCAAGGTGCAATTCTGAAATTTTTTGCTTTTTCCTGCTCCTCTTAGCATGATAAAGAAGATTCAAAGAGAGTGAGATGCCAGCTCCTTTCATTCAGTCAGTAGCTTCAATCATTTCTGGTATATGAATAACATGATGTTTTTCAATGGCAAAAATCAATGAATATTGTAAATGCACAAACAGTAATTTCTCCGCATTGCAAGGTGCAATTCTGAAATTTTTTGCTTTTTCCTGCTCCTCTTAGCATGATAAAGAAGATTCAAAGAGAGTGAGATGCCAGTTCCTTTCATTCAGTCAGTAGCTTCAATCATTTCTGGACGTTTTTCAATGGCAAAAATCAATGAATATTGTAAATGCACAAACAGTAATTTCTCCGCATTGCAAGGTGCAATTCTGAAATTTTTTGCTTTTTCCTGCTCCTCTTAGCATGATAAAGAAGATTCAAAGAGAGTGAGATGCCAGCTCCTTTCATTCAGTCAGTAGCTTCAATCATTTCTGGTATATGAATAACATGATGTTTTTCAATGGCAAAAATCAATGAATATTGTAAATGCACAAACAGTGATTTCTCCGCATTGCAAGGTGCAATTCTGAATTTTTTTGCTTTTTCCTGCTCCTCTTAGCATGATAAAGAAGATTCAAAGAGAGTGAGATGCCAGCTCCTTTCATTCAGTCAGTAGCTTCAATCATTTCTGGACGTTTTTCAATGGCAAAAATCAATGAATATTGTAAATGCGCAAACAGTAATTTCTCCGCATTGCAAGGTGCAATTCTGAAATTTTTTGCTTTTTCCTGCTCCTCTTAGCATGATAAACAAGATTCAAAGAGAGTGAGATGCCAGCTCCTTTCATTCAGTCAGTAGCTTCAATCATTTCTGGACGTTTTTCAATGGCAAAAATCAATGAATATTGTAAATGCACAAACAGTAATTTCTCCGCATTGCAAGGTGCAATTCTGAAATTTTTTGCTTTTTCCTGCTCCTCTTAGCATGATAAAGAAGATTCAAAGAGAGTGAGATGCCAGCTCCTTTCATTCAGTCAGTAGCTTCAAACATTTCTGGTATATGAATAACATGATGTTTTTCAATGGCAAAAATCAATGAATATTGTAAATGCACAAACAGTAATTTCTCCGCATTGCAAGGTGCAAGTCTGAAATTTTTTGCTTTTTCCTGCTCCTCTTAGCATGATAAAGAAGATTCAAAGAGAGTGAGATGCCAGCTACTTTCATTCAGTCAGTAGCTTCAATCATTTCTGGACGTTTTTCAATGGTAAAAATCAATGAATATTGTAAATGCACAAACAGTAATTTCTCCACATTGCAAGGTGCAATTCTGAAATTTTTTGCTTTTTCCTGCTCCTCTTAGCATGATAAAGAAGATTCAAAGAGAGTGAGATGCCAGCTCCTTTCATTCAGTCAGTAGCTTCAATCATTTCTGGTATATGAATAACATGATGTTTTTCAATGGCAAAAATCAATGAATATTGTAAATGCACAAACAGTAATTTCTCCGCATTGCAAGGTGCAATTCTGAAATTTTTTGCTTTTTCCTGCTCCTCTTAGCATGATAAAGAAGATTCAAAGAGAGTGAGATGCCAGCTCCTTTCATTCAGTCAGTAGCTTCAATCATTTCTGGACGTTTTTCAATGGCAAAAATCAATGAATATTGTAAATGCACAAACAGTAATTTCTCCGCATTGCAAGGTGCAATTCTGAAATTTTTTGCTTTTTCCTGCTCCTCTTAGCATGATAAAGAAGATTCAAAGAGAGTGAGATGTCAGCTCCTTTCATTCAGTCAGTAGCTTCAAACATTTCTGGTATATGAATAACATGATGTTTTTCAATGGCAAAAATCAATGAATTTTGTAAATGCACAAACAGTAATTTCTCCGCATTGCAAGGTGCAATTCTGAAATTTTTTGCTTTTTCCTGCTCCTCTTAGCATGATAAAGAAGATTCAAAGAGAGTGAGATGCCAGTTCCTTTCATTCAGTCAGTAGCTTCAATCATTTCTGGACGTTTTTCAATGGCAAAAATCAATGAATATTGTAAATGCACAAACAGTAATTTCTCCGCATTGCAAGGTGCAATTCTGAAATTTTTTGCTTTTTCCTGCTCCTCTTAGCATGATAAAGAAGATTCAAAGACAGTGAGATGCCAGCTCCTTTCATTCAGTCAGTAGCTTCAATCATTTCTGGTATATGAATAACATGATGTTTTTCAATGGCAAAAATCAATGAATATTGTAAATGCACAAACAGTAATTTCTCCGCATTGCAAGGTGCAATTCTGAAATTTTTTGCTTTTTCCTGCTCCTCTTAGCATGATAAAGAAGATTCAAAGAGAGTGAGATGCCAGTTCCTTTCATTCAGTCAGTAGCTTCAATCATTTCTGGACGTTTTTCAATGGCAAAAATCAATGAATATTGTAAATGCACAAACAGTAATTTCTCCGCATTGCAAGGTGCAATTCTGAAATTTTTTGCTTTTTCCTGCTCCTCTTAGCATGATAAAGAAGATTCAAAGAGAGTGAGATGCCAGCTCCTTTCATTCAGTCAGTAGCTTCAATCATTTCTGGTATATGAATAACATGATGTTTTTCAATGGCAAAAATCAATGAATATTGTAAATGCACAAACAGTAATTTCTCCGCATTGCAAGGTGCAATTCTGAAATTTTTTGCTTTTTCCTGCTCCTCTTAGCATGATAAAGAAGATTCAAAGAGAGTGAGATGCCAGCTCCTTTCATTCAGTCAGTAGCTTCAATCATTTCTGGACGTTTTTCAATGGCAAAAATCAATGAATATTGTAAATGCACAAACAGTAATTTCTCCGCATTGCAAGGTGCAATTCTGAAATTTTTTGCTTTTTCCTGCTCCTCTTAGCATGATAAACAAGATTCAAAGAGAGTGAGATGCCAGCTCCTTTCATTCAGTCAGTAGCTTCAATCATTTCTGGACGTTTTTCAATGGCAAAAATCAATGAATATTGTAAATGCACAAACAGTAATTTCTCCGCATTGCAAGGTGCAATTCTGAAATTTTTTGCTTTTTCCTGCTCCTCTTAGCATGATAAAGAAGATTCAAAGAGAGTGAGATGCCAGCTCCTTTCATTCAGTCAGTAGCTTCAAACATTTCTGGTATATGAATAACATGATGTTTTTCAATGGCAAAAATCAATGAATATTGTAAATGCACAAACAGTAATTTCTCCGCATTGCAAGGTGCAAGTCTGAAATTTTTTGCTTTTTCCTGCTCCTCTTAGCATGATAAAGAAGATTCAAAGAGAGTGAGATGCCAGCTACTTTCATTCAGTCAGTAGCTTCAATCATTTCTGGACGTTTTTCAATGGTAAAAATCAATGAATATTGTAAATGCACAAACAGTAATTTCTCCACATTGCAAGGTGCAATTCTGAAATTTTTTGCTTTTTCCTGCTCCTCTTAGCATGATAAAGAAGATTCAAAGAGAGTGAGATGCCAGCTCCTTTCATTCAGTCAGTAGCTTCAAACATTTCTGGTATATGAATAACATGATGTTTTTCAATGGCAAAAATCAATGAATATTGTAAATGCACAAACAGTAATTTCTCTGCATTGCAAGGTGCAATTCTGAAATTTTTTGCTTTTTCCTGCTCCTCTTAGCATGATAAAGAAGATTCAAAGAGAGTGAGATGCCAGCTACTTTCATTCAGTCAGTAGCTTCAATCATTTCTGGACGTTTTTCAATGGTAAAAATCAATGAATATTGTAAATGCACAAACAGTAATTTCTCCACATTGCAAGGTGCAATTCTGAAATTTTTTGCTTTTTCCTGCTCCTCTTAGCATGATAAAGAAGATTCAAAGAGAGTGAGATGCCAGCTCCTTTCATTCAGTCAGTAGCTTCAAACATTTCTGGTATATGAATAACATGATGTTTTTCAATGGCAAAAATAAATGAATATTGTAAATGCACAAACAGTAATTTCTCCGCATTGCAAGGTGCAATTCTGAAATTTTTTGCTTTTTCCTGCTCCTCTTAGCATGATAAAGAAGATTCAAAGAGAGTGAGATGCCAGCTCCTTTCATTCAGTCAGTAGCTTCAATCATTTCTGGACGTTTTTCAATGGCAAAAATCAATGAATATTGTAAATGCACAAACAGTAATTTCTCCGCATTGCAAGGTGCAATTCTGAAATTTTTTGCTTTTTCCTGCTCCTCTTAGCATGATAAACAAGATTCAAAGAGAGTGAGATGCCAGCTCCTTTCATTCAGTCAGTAGCTTCAATCATTTCTGGACGTTTTTCAATGGCAAAAATCAATGAATATTGTAAATGCACAAACAGTAATTTCTCCGCATTGCAAGGTGCAATTCTGAAATTTTTTGCTTTTTCCTGCTCCTCTTAGCATGATAAAGAAGATTCAAAGAGAGTGAGATGCCAGCTCCTTTCATTCAGTCAGTAGCTTCAAACATTTCTGGTATATGAATAACATGATGTTTTTCAATGGCAAAAATCAATGAATATTGTAAATGCACAAACAGTAATTTCTCCGCATTGCAAGGTGCAAGTCTGAAATTTTTTGCTTTTTCCTGCTCCTCTTAGCATGATAAAGAAGATTCAAAGAGAGTGAGATGCCAGCTACTTTCATTCAGTCAGTAGCTTCAATCATTTCTGGACGTTTTTCAATGGTAAAAATCAATGAATATTGTAAATGCACAAACAGTAATTTCTCCACATTGCAAGGTGCAATTCTGAAATTTTTTGCTTTTTCCTGCTCCTCTTAGCATGATAAAGAAGATTCAAAGAGAGTGAGATGCCAGCTCCTTTCATTCAGTCAGTAGCTTCAAACATTTCTGGGCGGCACGGTGGCTCAGTGGTTAGCACTGCAGCCTTGCAGCGCTGTGGTCCTGGGTTCAAATCCCACCAAGGACAACATCTGCAAGGAGTTTGTATGTTCTCCCTGTGTTTGCGTGGGTTTCCTCCGGGTTCTCCGGTTTCCTCCCACACTCCAAAGACATACTGATAGGGAATTTAGATTGTGAGCCCCGATGGGGACAGCGACGATAATGTATGTAAAGCGCTGCGGAATATGTTAGCGCTATATAAAAATAAAGATTATTATTATTATTATTATTATATGAATAACATGATGTTTTTCAATGGCAAAAATCAATGAATATTGTAAATGCACAAACAGTAATTTCTCTGCATTGCAAGGTGCAATTCTGAAATTTTTTGCTTTTTCCTGCTCCTCTTAGCATGATAAAGAAGATTCAAAGAGAGTGAGATGCCAGCTACTTTCATTCAGTCAGTAGCTTCAATCATTTCTGGACGTTTTTCAATGGTAAAAATCAATGAATATTGTAAATGCACAAACAGTAATTTCTCCACATTGCAAGGTGCAATTCTGAAATTTTTTGCTTTTTCCTGCTCCTCTTAGCATGATAAAGAAGATTCAAAGAGAGTGAGATGCCAGCTCCTTTCATTCAGTCAGTAGCTTCAAACATTTCTGGTATATGAATAACATGATGTTTTTCAATGGCAAAAATCAATGAATATTGTAAATGCACAAACAGTAATTTCTCCGCATTGCAAGGTGCAATTCTGAAATTTTTTGCTTTTTCCTGCTCCTCTTAGCATGATAAAGAAGATTCAAAGAGAGTGAGATGCCAGCTCCTTTCATTCAGTCAGTAGCTTCAAACATTTCTGGTATATGAATAACATGATGTTTTTCAATGGCAAAAATCAATGAATATTGTAAATGCACAAACAGTAATTTCTCCGCATTGCAAGGTGCAATTCTGAAATTTTTTGCTTTTTCCTGCTCCTCTTAGCATGATAAAGAATATTCAAAGAGAGTGAGATGCCAGCTCCTTTCATTCAGTCAGTAGCTTCAATCATTTCTGGATGTTTTTCAATGGCAAAAATCAATGAATATTGTAAATGCACAAACAGTAATTTCTCCGCATTGCAAGGTGCAATTCTGAAATTTTTTGCTTTTTCCTGCTCCTCTTAGCATGATAAAGAAGATTCAAAGAGAGTGAGATGCCAGCTCCTTTCATTCAGTCAGTACCTTCAATCATTTCTGGATGTTTTTCAATGGCAAAAATCAATGAATATTGTAAATGCACAAACAGTAATTTCTCCGCATTGCAAGGTGCAATTCTGAAATTTTTTGCTTTTTCCCGCTCCTCTTAGCATGATAAAGAAGATTCAAAGAGAGTGAGGTGCCAGCTCCTTTCATTCAGTCAGTAGCTTCAAACATTTCTGGTATATGAATAACATGTTTTTCAATGGCAAAAATCATTGAATATTGTAAATGCACAAACAGTAATTTCTCCGCATTGCAAGGTGCAATTCTGAAATTTTTTGATTTTTCCTGCTCCTCTTAGCATGATAAAGAAGATTCAAAGAGAGTGAGATGCCAGCTCCTTTCATTCAGTCAGTAGCTTCAATCATTTCTGGACGTTTTTCAATGGCAAAAATCAATGAATATTGTAAATGCACAAACAGTAATTTCTCCGCATTGCAAGGTGCAATTCTGAAATTTTTTGCTTTTTCCTGCTCCTCTTAGCATGATAAAGAAGATTCAAAGAGAGTGAGATGCCAGCTCCTTTCATTCAGTCAGTAGCTTCAATCATTTCTGGACGTTTTTCAATGGCAAAAATCAATGAATATTGTAAATGCACAAACAGTAATTTCTCCGCATTGCAAGGTGCAATTCTGAAATTTTTTGCTTTTTCCTGCTCCTCTTAGCATGATAAAGAAGATTCAAAGAGAGTGAGATGCCAGCTCCTTTCATTCAGTCAGTAGCTTCAAACATTTCTGGTATATGAATAACATGATGTTTTTCAATGGCAAAAATCAATGAATATTGTAAATGCACAAACAGTAATTTCTCCGCATTGCAAGGTGCAAGTCTGAAATTTTTTGCTTTTTCCTGCTCCTCTTAGCATGATAAAGAAGATTCAAAGAGAGTGAGATGCCAGCTACTTTCATTCAGTCAGTAGCTTCAATCATTTCTGGACGTTTTTCAATGGTAAAAATCAATGAATATTGTAAATGCACAAACAGTAATTTCTCCACATTGCAAGGTGCAATTCTGAAATTTTTTGCTTTTTCCTGCTCCTCTTAGCATGATAAAGAAGATTCAAAGAGAGTGAGATGCCAGCTCCTTTCATTCAGTCAGTAGCTTCAAACATTTCTGGTATATGAATAACATGATGTTTTTCAATGGCAAAAATCAATGAATATTGTAAATGCACAAACAGTAATTTCTCCGCATTGCAAGGTGCAATTCTGAAATTTTTTGCTTTTTCCTGCTCCTCTTAGCATGATAAAGAAGATTCAAAGAGAGTGAGATGCCAGCTCCTTTCATTCAGTCAGTAGCTTCAAACATTTCTGGTATATGAATAACATGATGTTTTTCAATGGCAAAAATCAATGAATATTGTAAATGCACAAAGAGTAATTTCTCCGCATTGCAAGGTGCAATTCTGAATTTTTTTGCTTTTTCCTGCTCCTCTTAGCATGATAAAGAAGATTCAAAGAGAGTGAGATGCCAGCTCCTTTCATTCAGTCAGTAGCTTCAATCATTTCTGGACGTTTTTCAATGGCAAAAATCAATGAATATTGTAAATGCACAAACAGTAATTTCTCCGCATTGCAAGGTGCAATTCTGAAATTTTTTGCTTTTTCCTGCTCCTCTTAGCATGATAAAGAAGATTCAAAGAGAGTGAGATGCCAGCTCCTTTCATTCAGTCAGTAGCTTCAATCATTTCTGGACGTTTTTCAATGGCAAAAATCAATGAATATTGTAAATGCACAAACAGTAATTTCTCCGCATTGCAAGGTGCAATTCTGAAATTTTTTGCTTTTTCCTGCTCCTCTTAGCATGATAAAGAAGATTCAAAGAGAGTGAGATGCCAGCTCCTTTCATTCAGTCAGTAGCTACAAACATTTCTGGTATATGAATAACATGATGTTTTTCAATGGCAAAAATCAATGAATATTGTAAATGCACAAACAGTAATTTCTCCGCATTGCAAGGTGCAATTCTGAAATTTTTTGCTTTTTCCTGCTCCTCTTAGCATGATAAAGAAGATTCAAAGAGAGTGAGATGCCAGCTCCTTTCATTCAGTCAGTAGCTTCAATCATTTCTGGACGTTTTTCAATGGCAAAAATCAATGAATATTGTAAATGCACAAACAGTAATTTCTCCGCATTGCAAGGTGCAATTCTGAAATTTTTTGCTTTTTCCTGCTCCTCTTAGCATGATAAAGAAGATTCAAAGAGAGTGAGATGCCAGCTCCTTTCATTCAGTCAGTAGCTTCAATCATTTCTGGACGTTTTTCAATGGCAAAAATCAATGAATATTGTAAATGCACAAACAGTAATTTCTCCGCATTGCAAGGTGCAATTCTGAAATTTTTTGCTTTTTCCTGCTCCTCTTAGCATGACAAAGAAGATTCAAAGAGAGTAAGATGCCAGCTCCTTTCATTCAGTCAGTAGCTTCAATCATTTCTGGTATATGAATAACATGATGTTTTTCAATGGCAAAAATCAATGAATATTGTAAATGCACAAACAGTAATTTCTCCGCATTGCAAGGTGCAATTCTGAAATTTTTTGCTTTTTCCTGCTCCTCTTAGCATGATAAAGAAGATTCAAAGAGAGTGAGATGCCAGCTCCTTTCATTCAGTCAGTAGCTTCAATCATTTCTGGACGTTTTTCAATGGCAAAAATCAATGAATATTGTAAATGCACAAACAGTAATTTCTCCGCATTGCAAGGTGCAATTCTGAAATTTTTTGCTTTTTCCTGCTCCTCTTAGCATGATAAAGAAGATTCAAAGAGAGTGAGATGCCAGCTCCTTTCATTCAGTCAGTAGCTTCAATCATTTCTGGACGTTTTTCAATGGCAAAAATCAATGAATATTGTAAATGCACAAACAGTAATTTCTCCGCATTGCAAGGTGCAATTCTGAAATTTTTTGCTTTTTCCTGCTCCTCTTAGCATGATAAAGAAGATTCAAAGAGAGTGAGATGCCAGCTCCTTTCATTCAGTCAGTAGCTTCAAACATTTCTGGTATATGAATAATATGATGTTTTTCAATGGCAAAAATCAATGAATATTGTAAAAGCACAAACAGTTATTTCTCCGCATTGCAAGGTGCAATTCTGAAATTTTTTGCTTTTTCCTGCTCCTCTTAGCATGATAAAGAAGATTCAAAGAGAGTGAGATGCCAGCTCCTTTCATTCAGTCAGTAGCTTCAATCATTTCTGGACGTTTTTCAATGGCAAAAGTCAATGAATATTGTAAATGCACAAACAGTAATTTCTCCGCATTGCAAGGTGCAATTCTGAAATTTTTTGCTTTTTCCTGCTCCTCTTAGCATGATAAAGAAGATTCAAAGAGAGTGAGATGCCAGCTCCTTTCATTCAGTCAGTAGCTTCAATCATTTCTGGTATATGAATAACATGATGTTTTTCAATGGCAAAAATCAATGAATATTGTAAATGCACAAACAGTAATTTCTCCGCATTGCAAGTTGCAATTCTGAAATTTTTTGCTTTTTCCTGCTCCTCTTAGCATGATAAAGAAGATTCAAAGAGAGTGAGATTCCAGCTCCTTTCATTCAGTCAGTAGCTTCAATCATTTCTGGACGTTTTTCAATGGCAAAAATCAATGAATATTGTAAATGCACAAACAGTAATTTCTCCGCATTGCAAGGTGCAATTCTGAAATTTTTTGCTTTTTCCTGCTCCTCTTAGCATGATAAAGAAGATTCAAAGAGAGTGAGATGCCAGCTCCTTTCATTCAGTCAGTAGCTTCAATCATTTCTGGACGTTTTTCAATGGCAAAAATCAATGAATATTGTAAATGCACAAACAGTAATTTCTCCGCATTGCAAGGTGCAATTCTGAAATTTTTTGTTTTTTCCTGCTCCTCTTAGCATGATAAAGAAGATTCAAAGAGAGTGAGATGCCAGCTCCTTTCATTCAGTCAGTAGCTTTAAACATTTCTGGTATATGAATAACATGATGTTTTTCAATGGCAAAAATCAATGAATATTGTAAATGCACAAACAGTAATTTCTCCGCATTGCAAGGTGCAATTCTGAAATTTTTTGCTTTTTCCTGCTCCTCTTAGCATGATAAAGAAGATTCAAAGAGAGTGAGATGCCAGCTTCTTTCATTCAGTCAGTAGCTTCAATCATTTCTGGACGTTTTTCAATGGCAAAAATCAATGAATATTGTAAATGCACAAACAGTAATTTCTCCGCATTGCAAGGTGCAATTCTGAAATTTTTTGCTTTTTCCTGCTCCTCTTAGCATGATAAAGAAGATTCAAAGAGAGTGAGATGTCAGCTCCTTTCATTCAGTCAGTAGCTTCAAACATTTCTGGTATATGAATAACATGATGTTTTTCAATGGCAAAAATCAATGAATTTTGTAAATGCACAAACAGTAATTTCTCCGCATTACAAGGTGCAATTCTGAAATTTTTTGCTTTTTCCTGCTCCTCTTAGCATGATAAAGAAGATTCAAAGAGAGTGAGATGCCAGTTCCTTTCATTCAGTCAGTAGCTTCAATCATTTCTGGACGTTTTTCAATGGCAAAAATCAATGAATATTGTAAATGCACAAACAGTAATTTCTCCGCATTGCAAGGTGCAATTCTGAAATTTTTTGCTTTTTCCTGCTCCTCTTAGCATGATAAAGAAGATTCAAAGAGAGTGAGATGCCAGCTCCTTTCATTCAGTCAGTAGCTTCAATCATTTCTGGTATATGAATAACATGATGTTTTTCAATGGCAAAAATCAATGAATATTGTAAATGCACAAACAGTAATTTCTCCGCATTGCAAGGTGCAATTCTGAATTTTTTTGCTTTTTCCTGCTCCTCTTAGCATGATAAAGAAGATTCAAAGAGAGTGAGATGCCAGCTCCTTTCATTCAGTCAGTAGCTTCAATCATTTCTGGACGTTTTTCAATGGCAAAAATCAATGAATATTGTAAATGCACAAACAGTAATTTCTCCGCATTGCAAGGTGCAATTCTGAAATTTTTTGCTTTTTCCTGCTCCTCTTAGCATGATAAACAAGATTCAAAGAGAGTGAGATGCCAGCTCCTTTCATTCAGTCAGTAGCTTCAATCATTTCTGGACGTTTTTCAATGGCAGAAATCAATGAATATTGTAAATGCACAAACAGTAATTTCTCCGCATTGCAAGGTGCAATTCTGAAATTTTTTGCTTTTTCCTGCTCCTCTTAGCATGATAAAGAAGATTCAAAGAGAGTGAGATGCCAGCTCCTTTCATTCAGTCAGTAGCTTCAATCATTTCTGGTATATGAATAACATGATGTTTTTCAATGGCAAAAATCAATGAATATTGTAAATGCACAAACAGTAATTTCTCCGCATTGCAAGGTGCAATTCTGAAATTTTTTGCTTTTTCCTGCTCCTCTTAGCATGATAAAGAAGATTCAAAGAGAGTGAGATGCCAGCTCCTTTCATTCAGTCAGTAGCTTCAATCATTTCTGGACGTTTTTCAATGGCAAAAATCAATGAATATTGTAAATGCACAAACAGTAATTTCTCCGCATTGCAAGGTGCAATTCTGAAATTTTTTGCTTTTTCCTGCTCCTCTTAGCATGATAAAGAAGATTCAAAGAGAGTGAGATGTCAGCTCCTTTCATTCAGTCAGTAGCTTCAAACATTTCTGGTATATGAATAACATGATGTTTTTCAATGGCAAAAATCAATGAATTTTGTAAATGCACAAACAGTAATTTCTCCGCATTGCAAGGTGCAATTCTGAAATTTTTTGCTTTTTCCTGCTCCTCTTAGCATGATAAAGAAGATTCAAAGAGAGTGAGATGCCAGTTCCTTTCATTCAGTCAGTAGCTTCAATCATTTCTGGACGTTTTTCAATGGCAAAAATCAATGAATATTGTAAATGCACAAACAGTAATTTCTCCTCATTGCAAGGTGCAATTCTGAAATTTTTTGCTTTTTCCTGCTCCTCTTAGCATGATAAAGAAGATTCAAAGAGAGTGAGATGCCAGCTCCTTTCATTCAGTCAGTAGCTTCAATCATTTCTGGTATATGAATAACATGATGTTTTTCAATGGCAAAAATCAATGAATATTGTAAATGCACAAACAGTAATTTCTCCGCATTGCAAGGTGCAATTCTGAAATTTTTTGCTTTTTCCTGCTCCTCTTAGCATGATAAAGAAGATTCAAAGAGAGTGAGATGCCAGCTCCTTTCATTCAGTCAGTAGCTATAATCATTTCTGGACGTTTTTCAATGGCAAAAATCAATGAATATTGTAAATGCACAAACAGTAATTTCTCCGCATTGCAAGGTGCAATTCTGAAATTTTTTGCTTTTTCCTGCTCCTCTTAGCATGATAAAGAAGATTCAAAGAGAGTGAGATGTCAGCTCCTTTCATTCAGTCAGTAGCTTCAAACATTTCTGGTATATGAATAACATGATGTTTTTCAATGGCAAAAATCAATGAATTTTGTAAATGCACAAACAGTAATTTCTCCGCATTGCAAGGTGCAATTCTGAAATTTTTTGCTTTTTCCTGCTCCTCTTAGCATGATAAAGAAGATTCAAAGAGAGTGAGATGCCAGTTCCTTTCATTCAGTCAGTAGCTTCAATCATTTCTGGACGTTTTTCAATGGCAAAAATCAATGAATATTGTAAATGCACAAACAGTAATTTCTCCTCATTGCAAGGTGCAATTCTGAAATTTTTTGCTTTTTCCTGCTCCTCTTAGCATGATAAAGAAGATTCAAAGAGAGTGAGATGCCAGCTCCTTTCATTCAGTCAGTAGCTTCAATCATTTCTGGTATATGAATAACATGATGTTTTTCAATGGCAAAAATCAATGAATATTGTAAATGCACAAACAGTAATTTCTCCGCATTGCAAGGTGCAATTCTGAAATTTTTTGCTTTTTCCTGCTCCTCTTAGCATGATAAAGAAGATTCAAAGAGAGTGAGATGCCAGCTCCTTTCATTCAGTCAGTAGCTATAATCATTTCTGGACGTTTTTCAATGGCAAAAATCAATGAATATTGTAAATGCACAAACAGTAATTTCTCCGCATTGCAAGGTGCAATTCTGAAATTTTTTGCTTTTTCCTGCTCCTCTTAGCATGATAAAGAAGATTCAAAGAGAGTGAGATGCCAGCTCCTTTCATTCAGTCAGTAGCTTCAATCATTTCTGGACGTTTTTCAATGGCAAAAATCAATGAATATTGTAAATGCACAAACAGTAATTTCTCCGCATTGCAAGGTGCAATTCTGAAATTTTTTGCTTTTTCCTGCTCCTCTTAGCATGATAAAGAAGATTCAAAGAGAGTGAGATGTCAGCTCCTTTCATTCAGTCAATAGCTTCAAACATTTCTGGTATATGAATAACATGATGTTTTTCAATGGCAAAAATCAATGAATTTTGTAAATGCACAAACAGTAATTTCTCCGCATTGCAAGGTGCAATTCTGAAATTTTTTGCTTTTTCCTGCTCCTCTTAGCATGATAAAGAAGATTCAAAGAGAGTGAGATGCCAGCTCCTTTCATTCAGTCAGTATCTTCAATCATTTCTGGTATATGAATAACATGATGTTTTTCAATGGCAAAAATCAATGAATATTGTAAATGCACAAACAGTAATTTCTCCGCATTGCAAGGTGCAATTCTGAAATTTTTTGCTTTTTCCTGCTCCTCTTAGCATGATAAAGAAGATTCAAAGAGAGTGAGATGCCAGCTCCTTTCATTCAGTCAGTAGCTTCAATCATTTCTGGACGTTTTTCAATGGCAAAAATCAATGAATATTGTAAATGCACAAACAGTAATTTCTCCGCATTGCAAGGTGCAATTCTGAAATTTTTTGCTTTTTCCTGCTCCTCTTAGCATGATAAACAAGATTCAAAGAGAGTGAGATGCCAGCTCCTTTCATTCAGTCAGTAGCTTCAATCATTTCTGGACGTTTTTCAATGGCAAAAATCAATGAATATTGTAAATGCACAAACAGTAATTTCTCCGCATTGCAAGGTGCAATTCTGAAATTTTTTGCTTTTTCCTGCTCCTCTTAGCATGATAAAGAAGATTCAAAGAGAGTGAGATGCCAGCTCCTTTCATTCAGTCAGTAGCTTCAAACATTTCTGGTATATGAATAACATGATGTTTTTCAATGGCAAAAATCAATGAATATTGTAAATGCACAAACAGTAATTTCTCCGCATTGCAAGGTGCAAGTCTGAAATTTTTTGCTTTTTCCTGCTCCTCTTAGCATGATAAAGAAGATTCAAAGAGAGTGAGATGCCAGCTACTTTCATTCAGTCAGTAGCTTCAATCATTTCTGGACGTTTTTCAATAGTAAAAATCAATGAATATTGTAAATGCACAAACAGTAATTTCTCCACATTGCAAGGTGCAATTCTGAATTTTTTTGCTTTTTCCTGCTCCTCTTAGCATGATAAAGAAGATTCAAAGAGAGTGAGATGCCAGCTCCTTTCATTCAGTCAGTAGCTTCAAACATTTCTGGTATATGAATAACATGATGTTTTTCAATGGCAAAAATCAATGAATATTGTAAATGCACAAACAGTAATTTCTCTGCATTGCAAGGTGCAATTCTGAAATTTTTTGCTTTTTCCTGCTCCTCTTAGCATGATAAAGAAGATTCAAAGAGAGTGAGATGCCAGCTACTTTCATTCAGTCAGTAGCTTCAATCATTTCTGGACGTTTTTCAATGGTAAAAATCAATGAATATTGTAAATGCACAAACAGTAATTTCTCCACATTGCAAGGTGCAATTCTGAAATTTTTTGCTTTTTCCTGCTCCTCTTAGCATGATAAAGAAGATTCAAAGAGAGTGAGATGCCAGCTCCTTTCATTCAGTCAGTAGCTTCAAACATTTCTGGTATATGAATAACATGATGTTTTTCAATGGCAAAAATCAATGAATATTGTAAATGCACAAACAGTAATTTCTCCGCATTGCAAGGTGCAATTCTGAAATTTTTTGCTTTTTCCTGCTCCTCTTAGCATGATAAAGAAGATTCAAAGAGAGTGAGATGCCAGCTCCTTTCATTCAGTCAGTAGCTTCAAACATTTCTGGTATATGAATAACATGATGTTTTTCAATGGCAAAAATCAATGAATATTGTAAATGCACAAACAGTAATTTCTCCGCATTGCAAGGTGCAATTCTGAAATTTTTTGCTTTTTCCTGCTCCTCTTAGCATGATAAAGAATATTCAAAGAGAGTGAGATGCCAGCTCCTTTCATTCAGTCAGTAGCTTCAATCATTTCTGGATGTTTTTCAATGGCAAAAATCAATGAATATTGTAAATGCACAAACTGTAATTTCTCCGCATTGCAAGGTGCAATTCTGAAATTTTTGGCTTTTTCCTGCTCCTCTTAGCATGATAAAGAAGATTCAAAGAGAGTGAGATGCCAGCTCCTTTCATTCAGTCAGTAGCTTCAATCATTTCTGGACGTTTTTCAATGGCAAAAATCAATGAATATTGTAAATGCACAAACAGTAATTTCTCCGCATTGCAAGGTGCAATTCTGAAATTTTTTGCTTTTTCCTGCTCCTCTTAGCATGATAAAGAAGATTCAAAGAGAGTGAGATGCCAGCTCCTTTCATTCAGTCAGTACCTTCAATCATTTCTGGATGTTTTTCAATGGCAAAAATCAATGAATATTGTAAATGCACAAGCAGTAATTTCTCCGCATTGCAAGGTGCAATTCTGAAATTTTTTGCTTTTTCCCGCTCCTCTTAGCATGATAAAGAAGATTCAAAGAGAGTGAGGTGCCAGCTCCTTTCATTCAGTCAGTAGCTTCAAACATTTCTGGTATATGAATAACATGTTTTTCAATGGCAAAAATCATTGAATATTGTAAATGCACAAAGAGTAATTTCTCCGCATTGCAAGGTGCAATTCTGAAATTTTTTGATTTTTCCTGCTCCTCTTAGCATGATAAAGAAGATTCAAAGAGAGTGAGATGCCAGCTCCTTTCATTCAGTCAGTAGCTTCAATCATTTCTGGACGTTTTTCAATGGCAAAAATCAATGAATATTGTAAATGCACAAACAGTAATTTCTCCGCATTGCAAGGTGCAATTCTGAAATTTTTTGCTTTTTCCTGCTCCTCTTAGCATGATAAAGAAGATTCAAAGAGAGTGAGATGCCAGCTCCTTTCATTCAGTCAGTAGCTTCAATCATTTCTGGACGTTTTTCAATGGCAAAAATCAATGAATATTGTAAATGCACAAACAGTAATTTCTCCGCATTGCAAGGTGCAATTCTGAAATTTTTTGCTTTTTCCTGCTCCTCTTAGCATGATAAAGAAGATTCAAAGAGAGTGAGATGCCAGCTCCTTTCATTCAGTCAGTAGCTTCAAACATTTCTGGTATATGAATAACATGATGTTTTTCAATGGCAAAAATCAATGAATATTGTAAATGCACAAACAGTAATTTCTCCGCATTGCAAGGTGCAAGTCTGAAATTTTTTGCTTTTTCCTGCTCCTCTTAGCATGATAAAGAAGATTCAAAGAGAGTGAGATGCCAGCTACTTTCATTCAGTCAGTAGCTTCAATCATTTCTGGACGTTTTTCAATGGTAAAAATCAATGAATATTGTAAATGCACAAACAGTAATTTCTCCACATTGCAAGGTGCAATTCTGAAATTTTTTGCTTTTTCCTGCTCCTCTTAGCATGATAAAGAAGATTCAAAGAGAGTGAGATGCCAGCTCCTTTCATTCAGTCAGTAGCTTCAAACATTTCTGGTATATGAATAACATGATGTTTTTCAATGGCAAAAATCAATGAATATTGTAAATGCACAAACAGTAATTTCTCCGCATTGCAAGGTGCAATTCTGAAATTTTTTGCTTTTTCCTGCTCCTCTTAGCATGATAAAGAATATTCAAAGAGAGTGAGATGCCAGCTCCTTTCATTCAGTCAGTAGCTTCAAACATTTCTGGTATATGAATAACATGATGTTTTTCAATGGCAAAAATCAATGAATATTGTAAATGCACAAAGAGTAATTTCTCCGCATTGCAAGGTGCAATTCTGAAATTTTTGCTTTTTCCTGCTCCTCTTAGCATGATAAAGAAGATTCAAAGAGAGTGAGATGCCAGCTCCTTTCATTCAGTCAGTAGCTTCAATCATTTCTGGACGTTTTTCAATGGCAAAAATCAATGAATATTGTAAATGCACAAACAGTAATTTCTCCGCATTGCAAGGTGCAATTCTGAAATTTTTTGCTTTTTCCTGCTCCTCTTAGCATGATAAAGAAGATTCAAAGAGAGTGAGATGCCAGCTCCTTTCATTCAGTCAGTAGCTTCAATCATTTCTGGACGTTTTTCAATGGCAAAAATCAATGAATATTGTAAATGCACAAACAGTAATTTCTCCGCATTGCAAGGTGCAATTCTGAAATTTTTTGCTTTTTCCTGCTCCTCTTAGCATGATAAAGAAGATTCAAAGAGAGTGAGATGCCAGCTCCTTTCATTCAGTCAGTAGCGACAATCATTTCTGGTATATGAATAACATGATGTTTTTCAATGGCAAAAATCAATGAATATTGTAAATGCACAAACAGTAATTTCTCCGCATTGCAAGGTGCAATTCTGAAATTTTTTGCTTTTTCCTGCTCCTCTTAGCATGATAAAGAAGATTCAAAGAAAGTGAGATGCCAGCTCCTTTCATTCAGTCAGTAGCTTCAAACATTTCTGGACGTTTTTCAATGGCAAAAATCAATGAATATTGTAAATGCACAAACAGTAATTTCTCCGCATTGCAAGGTGCAATTCTGAAATTTTTTGCTTTTTCCTGCTCCTCTTAGCATGATAAAGAAGATTCAAAGAGAGTGAGATGCCAGCTCCTTTCATTCAGTCAGTAGCTTCAAACATTTCTGGTATATGAATAACATGATGTTTTTCAATGGCAAAAATCAATGAATATTGTAAATGCACAAACAGTAATTTCTCCGCATTGCAAGGTGCAATTCTGAAATTTTTTGCTTTTTCCTGCTCCTCTTAGCATGATAAAGAAGATTCAAAGAGAGTGAGATGCCAGCTCCTTTCATTCAGTCAGTAGCTTCAATCATTTCTGGACGTTTTTCAATGGCAAAAATCAATGAATATTGTAAATGCACAAACAGTAATTTCTCCGCATTGCAAGGTGCAATTCTGAAATTTTTTGCTTTTTCCTGCTCCTCTTAGCATGATAAAGAAGATTCAAAGAGAGTGAGATGCCAGCTCCTTTCATTCAGTCAGTAGCTTCAATCATTTCTGGTATATGAATAACATGATGTTTTTCAATGGCAAAAATCAATGAATATTGTAAATGCACAAACAGTAATTTCTCCGCATTGCAAGGTGCAATTCTGAAATTTTTTGCTTTTTCCTGCTCCTCTTAGCATGATAAAGAAGATTCAAAGAGAGTGAGATGCCAGCTCCTTTCATTCAGTCAGTAGCTTCAAACATTTCTGGTATATGAATAACATGATGTTTTTCAATGGCAAAAATCAATGAATATTGTAAATGCACAAAGAGTAATTTCTCCGCATTGCAAGGTGCAATTCTGAAATTTTTTGCTTTTTCCTGCTCCTCTTAGCATGATAAAGAAGATTCAAAGAGAGTGAGATGCCAGCTCCTTTCATTCAGTCAGTAGCTTCAATCATTTCTGGACGTTTTTCAATGGCAAAAATCAATGAATATTGTAAATGCACAAACAGTAATTTCTCCGCATTGCAAGGTGCAATTCTGAAATTTTTTGCTTTTTCCTGCTCCTCTTAGCATGATAAAGAAGATTCAAAGAGAGTGAGATGTCAGCTCCTTTCATTCAGTCAGTAGCTTCAAACATTTCTGGTATATGAATAACATGATGTTTTTCAATGGCAAAAATCAATGAATTTTGTAAATGCACAAACAGTAATTTCTCCGCATTGCAAGGTGCAATTCTGAAATTTTTTGCTTTTTCCTGCTCCTCTTAGCATGATAAAGAAGATTCAAAGAGAGTGAGATGCCAGTTCCTTTCATTCAGTCAGTAGCTTCAATCATTTCTGGACGTTTTTCAATGGCAAAAATCAATGAATATTGTAAATGCACAAACAGTAATTTCTCCGCATTGCAAGGTGCAATTCTGAAATTTTTTGCTTTTTCCTGCTCCTCTTAGCATGATAAAGAAGATTCAAAGAGAGTGAGATGCCAGCTCCTTTCATTCAGTCAGTAGCTTCAATCATTTCTGGTATATGAATAACATGATGTTTTTCAATGGCAAAAATCAATGAATATTGTAAATGCACAAACAGTGATTTCTCCGCATTGCAAGGTGCAATTCTGAATTTTTTTGCTTTTTCCTGCTCCTCTTAGCATGATAAAGAAGATTCAAAGAGAGTGAGATGCCAGCTCCTTTCATTCAGTCAGTAGCTTCAATCATTTCTGGACGTTTTTCAATGGCAAAAATCAATGAATATTGTAAATGCACAAACAGTAATTTCTCCGCATTGCAAGGTGCAATTCTGAAATTTTTTGCTTTTTCCTGCTCCTCTTAGCATGATAAACAAGATTCAAAGAGAGTGAGATGCCAGCTCCTTTCATTCAGTCAGTAGCTTCAATCATTTCTGGACGTTTTTCAATGGCAAAAATCAATGAATATTGTAAATGCACAAACAGTAATTTCTCCGCATTGCAAGGTGCAATTCTGAAATTTTTTGCTTTTTCCTGCTCCTCTTAGCATGATAAAGAAGATTCAAAGAGAGTGAGATGCCAGCTCCTTTCATTCAGTCAGTAGCTTCAAACATTTCTGGTATATGAATAACATGATGTTTTTCAATGGCAAAAATCAATGAATATTGTAAATGCACAAACAGTAATTTCTCCGCATTGCAAGGTGCAAGTCTGAAATTTTTTGCTTTTTCCTGCTCCTCTTAGCATGATAAAGAAGATTCAAAGAGAGTGAGATGCCAGCTACTTTCATTCAGTCAGTAGCTTCAATCATTTCTGGACGTTTTTCAATGGTAAAAATCAATGAATATTGTAATTGCACAAACAGTAATTTCTCCACATTGCAAGGTGCAATTCTGAAATTTTTTGCTTTTTCCTGCTCCTCTTAGCATGATAAAGAAGATTCAAAGAGAGTGAGATGCCAGCTCCTTTCATTCAGTCAGTAGCTTCAATCATTTCTGGTATATGAATAACATGATGTTTTTCAATGGCAAAAATCAATGAATATTGTAAATGCACAAACAGTAATTTCTCCGCATTGCAAGGTGCAATTCTGAAATTTTTTGCTTTTTCCTGCTCCTCTTAGCATGATAAAGAAGATTCAAAGAGAGTGAGATGCCAGTTCCTTTCATTCAGTCAGTAGCTTCAATCATTTCTGGACGTTTTTCAATGGCAAAAATCAATGAATATTGTAAATGCACAAACAGTAAT
The DNA here is from genome assembly GCF_046119375.1 of Phyllobates terribilis. Lineage (NCBI taxonomy): Eukaryota > Metazoa > Chordata > Amphibia > Anura > Dendrobatidae > Phyllobates > Phyllobates terribilis. The sequence goes on along the minus strand of NW_027364081.1, from coordinate 190,824 downwards.
TTCTCCGCATTGCAAGGTGCAATTCTGAAATTTTTTGCTTTTTCCTGCTCCTCTTAGCATGATAAAGAAGATTCAAAGAGAGTGAGATGCCAGCTCCTTTCATTCAGTCAGTAGCTTCAATCATTTCTGGTATATGAATAACATGATGTTTTTCAATGGCAAAAATCAATGAATATTGTAAATGCACAAACAGTAATTTCTCCGCATTGCAAGGTGCAATTCTGAAATTTTTTGCTTTTTCCTGCTCCTCTTAGCATGATAAAGAAGATTCAAAGAGAGTGAGATGCCAGTTCCTTTCATTCAGTCAGTAGCTTCAATCATTTCTGGACGTTTTTCAATGGCAAAAATCAATGAATATTGTAAATGCACAAACAGTAATTTCTCCGCATTGCAAGGTGCAATTCTGAAATTTTTTGCTTTTTCCTGCTCCTCTTAGCATGATAAAGAAGATTCAAAGAGAGTGAGATGCCAGCTCCTTTCATTCAGTCAGTAGCTTCAATCATTTCTGGTATATGAATAACATGATGTTTTTCAATGGCAAAAATCAATGAATATTGTAAATGCACAAACAGTAATTTCTCCGCATTGCAAGGTGCAATTCTGAAATTTTTTGCTTTTTCCTGCTCCTCTTAGCATGATAAAGAAGATTCAAAGAGAGTGAGATGCCAGCTCCTTTCATTCAGTCAGTAGCTTCAATCATTTCTGGACGTTTTTCAATGGCAAAAATCAATGAATATTGTAAATGCACAAACAGTAATTTCTCCGCATTGCAAGGTGCAATTCTGAAATTTTTTGCTTTTTCCTGCTCCTCTTAGCATGATAAACAAGATTCAAAGAGAGTGAGATGCCAGCTCCTTTCATTCAGTCAGTAGCTTCAATCATTTCTGGACGTTTTTCAATGGCAAAAATCAATGAATATTGTAAATGCACAAACAGTAATTTCTCCGCATTGCAAGGTGCAATTCTGAAATTTTTTGCTTTTTCCTGCTCCTCTTAGCATGATAAAGAAGATTCAAAGAGAGTGAGATGCCAGCTCCTTTCATTCAGTCAGTAGCTTCAAACATTTCTGGTATATGAATAACATGATGTTTTTCAATGGCAAAAATCAATGAATATTGTAAATGCACAAACAGTAATTTCTCCGCATTGCAAGGTGCAAGTCTGAAATTTTTTGCTTTTTCCTGCTCCTCTTAGCATGATAAAGAAGATTCAAAGAGAGTGAGATGCCAGCTACTTTCATTCAGTCAGTAGCTTCAATCATTTCTGGACGTTTTTCAATGGTAAAAATCAATGAATATTGTAAATGCACAAACAGTAATTTCTCCACATTGCAAGGTGCAATTCTGAAATTTTTTGCTTTTTCCTGCTCCTCTTAGCATGATAAAGAAGATTCAAAGAGAGTGAGATGCCAGCTCCTTTCATTCAGTCAGTAGCTTCAAACATTTCTGGTATATGAATAACATGATGTTTTTCAATGGCAAAAATCAATGAATATTGTAAATGCACAAACAGTAATTTCTCTGCATTGCAAGGTGCAATTCTGAAATTTTTTGCTTTTTCCTGCTCCTCTTAGCATGATAAAGAAGATTCAAAGAGAGTGAGATGCCAGCTACTTTCATTCAGTCAGTAGCTTCAATCATTTCTGGACGTTTTTCAATGGTAAAAATCAATGAATATTGTAAATGCACAAACAGTAATTTCTCCACATTGCAAGGTGCAATTCTGAAATTTTTTGCTTTTTCCTGCTCCTCTTAGCATGATAAAGAAGATTCAAAGAGAGTGAGATGCCAGCTCCTTTCATTCAGTCAGTAGCTTCAAACATTTCTGGTATATGAATAACATGATGTTTTTCAATGGCAAAAATCAATGAATATTGTAAATGCACAAACAGTAATTTCTCCGCATTGCAAGGTGCAATTCTGAAATTTTTTGCTTTTTCCTGCTCCTCTTAGCATGATAAAGAAGATTCAAAGAGAGTGAGATGCCAGCTCCTTTCATTCAGTCAGTAGCTTCAAACATTTCTGGTATATGAATAACATGATGTTTTTCAATGGCAAAAATCAATGAATATTGTAAATGCACAAACAGTAATTTCTCCGCATTGCAAGGTGCAATTCTGAAATTTTTTGCTTTTTCCTGCTCCTCTTAGCATGATAAAGAATATTCAAAGAGAGTGAGATGCCAGCTCCTTTCATTCAGTCAGTAGCTTCAATCATTTCTGGATGTTTTTCAATGGCAAAAATCAATGAATATTGTAAATGCACAAACTGTAATTTCTCCGCATTGCAAGGTGCAATTCTGAAATTTTTGGCTCTTTCCTGCTCCTCTTAGCATGATAAAGAAGATTCAAAGAGAGTGAGATGCCAGCTCCTTTCATTCAGTCAGTAGCTTCAATCATTTCTGGACGTTTTTCAATGGCAAAAATCAATGAATATTGTAAATGCACAAACAGTAATTTCTCCGCATTGCAAGGTGCAATTCTGAAATTTTTTGCTTTTTCCTGCTCCTCTTAGCATGATAAAGAAGATTCAAAGAGAGTGAGATGCCAGCTCCTTTCATTCAGTCAGTACCTTCAATCATTTCTGGATGTTTTTCAATGGCAAAAATCAATGAATATTGTAAATGCACAAACAGTAATTTCTCCGCATTGCAAGGTGCAATTCTGAAATTTTTTGCTTTTTCCCGCTCCTCTTAGCATGATAAAGAAGATTCAAAGAGAGTGAGGTGCCAGCTCCTTTCATTCAGTCAGTAGCTTCAAACATTTCTGGTATATGAATAACATGTTTTTCAATGGCAAAAATCATTGAATATTGTAAATGCACAAACAGTAATTTCTCCGCATTGCAAGGTGCAATTCTGAAATTTTTTGATTTTTCCTGCTCCTCTTAGCATGATAAAGAAGATTCAAAGAGAGTGAGATGCCAGCTCCTTTCATTCAGTCAGTAGCTTCAATCATTTCTGGACGTTTTTCAATGGCAAAAATCAATGAATATTGTAAATGCACAAACAGTAATTTCTCCGCATTGCAAGGTGCAATTCTGAAATTTTTTGCTTTTTCCTGCTCCTCTTAGCATGATAAAGAAGATTCAAAGAGAGTGAGATGCCAGCTCCTTTCATTCAGTCAGTAGCTTCAATCATTTCTGGACGTTTTTCAATGGCAAAAATCAATGAATATTGTAAATGCACAAACAGTAATTTCTCCGCATTGCAAGGTGCAATTCTGAAATTTTTTGCTTTTTCCTGCTCCTCTTAGCATGATAAAGAAGATTCAAAGAGAGTGAGATGCCAGCTCCTTTCATTCAGTCAGTAGCTTCAAATATTTCTGGTATATGAATAACATGATGTTTTTCAATGGCAAAAATCAATGAATATTGTAAATGCACAAACAGTAATTTCTCCGCATTGCAAGGTGCAAGTCTGAAATTTTTTGCTTTTTCCTGCTCCTCTTAGCATGATAAAGAAGATTCAAAGAGAGTGAGATGCCAGCTACTTTCATTCAGTCAGTAGCTTCAATCATTTCTGGACGTTTTTCAATGGTAAAAATCAATGAATATTGTAAATGCACAAACAGTAATTTCTCCACATTGCAAGGTGCAATTCTGAAATTTTTTGCTTTTTCCTGCTCCTCTTAGCATGATAAAGAAGATTCAAAGAGAGTGAGATGCCAGCTCCTTTCATTCAGTCAGTAGCTTCAAACATTTCTGGTATATGAATAACATGATGTTTTTCAATGGCAAAAATCAATGAATATTGTAAATGCACAAACAGTAATTTCTCCGCATTGCAAGGTGCAATTCTGAAATTTTTTGCTTTTTCCTGCTCCTCTTAGCATGATAAAGAAGATTCAAAGAGAGTGAGATGCCAGCTCCTTTCATTCAGTCAGTAGCTTCAAACATTTCTGGTATATGAATAACATGATGTTTTTCAATGGCAAAAATCAATGAATATTGTAAATGCACAAAGAGTAATTTCTCCGCATTGCAAGGTGCAATTCTGAAATTTTTTGCTTTTTCCTGCTCCTCTTAGCATGATAAAGAAGATTCAAAGAGAGTGAGATGCCAGCTCCTTTCATTCAGTCAGTAGCTTCAATCATTTCTGGACGTTTTTCAATGGCAAAAATCAATGAATATTGTAAATGCACAAACAGTAATTTCTCCGCATTGCAAGGTGCAATTCTGAAATTTTTTGCTTTTTCCTGCTCCTCTTAGCATGATAAAGAAGATTCAAAGAGAGTGAGATGCCAGCTCCTTTCATTCAGTCAGTAGCTTCAATCATTTCTGGACGTTTTTCAATGGCAAAAATCAATGAATATTGTAAATGCACAAACAGTAATTTCTCCGCATTGCAAGGTGCAATTCTGAAATTTTTTGCTTTTTCCTGCTCCTCTTAGCATGATAAAGAAGATTCAAAGAGAGTGAGATGCCAGCTCCTTTCATTCAGTCAGTAGCTACAAACATTTCTGGTATATGAATAACATGATGTTTTTCAATGGCAAAAATCAATGAATATTGTAAATGCACAAACAGTAATTTCTCCGCATTGCAAGGTGCAATTCTGAAATTTTTTGCTTTTTCCTGCTCCTCTTAGCATGATAAAGAAGATTCAAAGAGAGTGAGATGCCAGCTCCTTTCATTCAGTCAGTAGCTTCAATCATTTCTGGACGTTTTTCAATGGCAAAAATCAATGAATATTGTAAATGCACAAACAGTAATTTCTCCGCATTGCAAGGTGCAATTCTGAAATTTTTTGCTTTTTCCTGCTCCTCTTAGCATGATAAAGAAGATTCAAAGAGAGTGAGATGCCAGCTCCTTTCATTCAGTCAGTAGCTTCAATCATTTCTGGACGTTTTTCAATGGCAAAAATCAATGAATATTGTAAATGCACAAACAGTAATTTCTCCGCATTGCAAGGTGCAATTCTGAAATTTTTTGCTTTTTCCTGCTCCTCTTAGCATGACAAAGAAGATTCAAAGAGAGTAAGATGCCAGCTCCTTTCATTCAGTCAGTAGCTTCAATCATTTCTGGTATATGAATAACATGATGTTTTTCAATGGCAAAAATCAATGAATATTGTAAATGCACAAACAGTAATTTCTCCGCATTGCAAGGTGCAATTCTGAAATTTTTTGCTTTTTCCTGCTCCTCTTAGCATGATAAAGAAGATTCAAAGAGAGTGAGATGCCAGCTCCTTTCATTCAGTCAGTAGCTTCAATCATTTCTGGACGTTATTCAATGGCAAAAATCAATGAATATTGTAAATGCACAAACAGTAATTTCTCCGCATTGCAAGGTGCAATTCTGAAATTTTTTGCTTTTTCCTGCTCCTCTTAGCATGATAAAGAAGATTCAAAGAGAGTGAGATGCCAGCTCCTTTCATTCAGTCAGTAGCTTCAATCATTTCTGGACGTTTTTCAATGGCAAAAATCAATGAATATTGTAAATGCACAAACAGTAATTTCTCCGCATTGCAAGGTGCAATTCTGAAATTTTTTGCTTTTTCCTGCTCCTCTTAGCATGATAAAGAAGATTCAAAGAGAGTGAGATGCCAGCTCCTTTCATTCAGTCAGTAGCTTCAAACATTTCTGGTATATGAATAATATGATGTTTTTCAATGGCAAAAATCAATGAATATTGTAAAAGCACAAACAGTAATTTCTCCGCATTGCAAGGTGCAATTCTGAAATTTTTTGCTTTTTCCTGCTCCTCTTAACATGATAAAGAAGATTCAAAGAGAGTGAGATGCCAGCTCCTTTCATTCAGTCAGTAGCTTCAATCATTTCTGGACGTTTTTCAATGGCAAAAATCAATGAATATTGTAAATGCACAAACAGTAATTTCTCCGCATTGCAAGGTGCAATTCTGAAATTTTTTGCTTTTTCCTGCTCCTCTTAGCATGATAAAGAAGATTCAAAGAGAGTGAGATGCCAGCTCCTTTCATTCAGTCAGTAGCTTCAATCATTTCTGGTATATGAATAACATGATGTTTTTCAATGGCAAAAATCAATGAATATTGTAAATGCACAAACAGTAATTTCTCCGCATTGCAAGTTGCAATTCTGAAATTTTTTGCTTTTTCCTGCTCCTCTTAGCATGATAAAGAAGATTCAAAGAGAGTGAGATGCCAGCTCCTTTCATTCAGTCAGTAGCTTCAATCATTTCTGGACGTTTTTCAATGGCAAAAATCAATGAATATTGTAAATGCACAAACAGTAATTTCTCCGCATTGCAAGGTGCAATTCTGAAATTTTTTGCTTTTTCCTGCTCCTCTTAGCATGATAAAGAAGATTCAAAGAGAGTGAGATGCCAGCTCCTTTCATTCAGTCAGTAGCTTCAATCATTTCTGGACGTTTTTCAATGGCAAAAATCAATGAATATTGTAAATGCACAAACAGTAATTTCTCCGCATTGCAAGGTGCAATTCTGAAATTTTTTGCTTTTTCCTGCTCCTCTTAGCATGATAAAGAAGATTCAAAGAGAGTGAGATGCCAGCTCCTTTCATTCAGTCAGTAGCTTCAAACATTTCTGGTATATGAATAACATGATGTTTTTCAATGGCAAAAATCAATGAATATTGTAAATGCACAAACAGTAATTTCTCCGCATTGCAAGGTGCAATTCTGAAATTTTTTGCTTTTTCCTGCTCCTCTTAGCATGATAAAGAAGATTCAAAGAGAGTGAGATGCCAGCTCCTTTCATTCAGTCAGTAGCTTCAATCATTTCTGGACGTTTTTCAATGGCAAAAATCAATGAATATTGTAAATGCACAAACAGTAATTTCTCCGCATTGCAAGGTGCAATTCTGAAATTTTTTGCTTTTTCCTGCTCCTCTTAGCATGATAAAGAAGATTCAAAGAGAGTGAGATGTCAGCTCCTTTCATTCAGTCAGTAGCTTCAAACATTTCTGGTATATGAATAACATGATGTTTTTCAATGGCAAAAATCAATGAATTTTGTAAATGCACAAACAGTAATTTCTCCGCATTGCAAGGTGCAATTCTGAAATTTTTTGCTTTTTCCTGCTCCTCTTAGCATGATAAAGAAGATTCAAAGAGAGTGAGATGCCAGTTCCTTTCATTCAGTCAGTAGCTTCAATCATTTCTGGACGTTTTTCAATGGCAAAAATCAATGAATATTGTAAATGCACAAACAGTAATTTCTCCGCATTGCAAGGTGCAATTCTGAAATTTTTTGCTTTTTCCTGCTCCTCTTAGCATGATAAAGAAGATTCAAAGAGAGTGAGATGCCAGCTCCTTTCATTCAGTCAGTAGCTTCAATCATTTCTGGTATATGAATAACATGATGTTTTTCAATGGCAAAAATCAATGAATATTGTAAATGCACAAACAGTAATTTCTCCGCATTGCAAGGTGCAATTCTGAATTTTTTTGCTTTTTCCTGCTCCTCTTAGCATGATAAAGAAGATTCAAAGAGAGTGAGATGCCAGCTCCTTTCATTCAGTCAGTAGCTTCAATCATTTCTGGACGTTTTTCAATGGCAAAAATCAATGAATATTGTAAATGCACAAACAGTAATTTCTCCGCATTGCAAGGTGCAATTCTGAAATTTTTTGCTTTTTCCTGCTCCTCTTAGCATGATAAACAAGATTCAAAGAGAGTGAGATGCCAGCTCCTTTCATTCAGTCAGTAGCTTCAATCATTTCTGGACGTTTTTCAATGGCAAAAATCAATGAATATTGTAAATGCACAAACAGTAATTTCTCCGCATTGCAAGGTGCAATTCTGAAATTTTTTGCTTTTTCCTGCTCCTCTTAGCATGATAAAGAAGATTCAAAGAGAGTGAGATGTCAGCTCCTTTCATTCAGTCAGTAGCTTCAAACATTTCTGGTATATGAATAACATGATGTTTTTCAATGGCAAAAATCAATGAATTTTGTAAATGCACAAACAGTAATTTCTCCGCATTGCAAGGTGCAATTCTGAAATTTTTTGCTTTTTCCTGCTCCTCTTAGCATGATAAAGAAGATTCAAAGAGAGTGAGATGCCAGTTCCTTTCATTCAGTCAGTAGCTTCAATCATTTCTGGACGTTTTTCAATGGCAAAAATCAATGAATATTGTAAATGCACAAACAGTAATTTCTCCGCATTGCAAGGTGCAATTCTGAAATTTTTTGCTTTTTCCTGCTCCTCTTAGCATGATAAAGAAGATTCAAAGAGAGTGAGATGCCAGCTCCTTTCATTCAGTCAGTAGCTTCAATCATTTCTGGTATATGAATAACATGATGTTTTTCAATGGCAAAAATCAATGAATATTGTAAATGCACAAACAGTAATTTCTCCGCATTGCAAGGTGCAATTCTGAATTTTTTTGCTTTTTCCTGCTCCTCTTAGCATGATAAAGAAGATTCAAAGAGAGTGAGATGCCAGCTCCTTTCATTCAGTCAGTAGCTTCAATCATTTCTGGACGTTTTTCAATGGCAAAAATCAATGAATATTGTAAATGCACAAACAGTAATTTCTCCGCATTGCAAGGTGCAATTCTGAAATTTTTTGCTTTTTCCTGCTCCTCTTAGCATGATAAACAAGATTCAAAGAGAGTGAGATGCCAGCTCCTTTCATTCAGTCAGTAGCTTCAATCATTTCTGGACGTTTTTCAATGGCAAAAATCAATGAATATTGTAAATGCACAAACAGTAATTTCTCCGCATTGCAAGGTGCAATTCTGAAATTTTTTGCTTTTTCCTGCTCCTCTTAGCATGATAAAGAAGATTCAAAGAGAGTGAGATGCCAGCTCCTTTCATTCAGTCAGTAGCTTCAAACATTTCTGGTATATGAATAACATGATGTTTTCAATGGCAAAAATCAATGAATATTGTAAATGCACAAACAGTAATTTCTCCGCATTGCAAGGTGCAAGTCTGAAATTTTTGCTTTTTCCTGCTCCTCTTAGCATGATAAAGAAGATTCAAAGAGAGTGAGATGCCAGCTACTTTCATTCAGTTAGTAGCTTCAATCATTTCTGGACGTTTTTCAATGGTAAAAATCAATGAATATTGTAAATGCACAAACAGTAATTTCTCCACATTGCAAGGTGCAATTCTGAAATTTTTTGCTTTTTCCTGCTCCTCTTAGCATGATAAAGAAGATTCAAAGAGAGTGAGATGCCAGCTCCTTTCATTCAGTCAGTAGCTTCAATCATTTCTGGTATATGAATAACATGATGTTTTTCAATGGCAAAAATCAATGAATATTGTAAATGCACAAACAGTAATTTCTCCGCATTGCAAGGTGCAATTCTGAAATTTTTTTGCTTTTTCCTGCTCCTCTTAGCATGATAAAGAAGATTCAAAGAGAGTGAGATGCCAGTTCCTTTCATTCAGTCAGTAGCTTCAATCATTTCTGGACGTTTTTCAATGGCAAAAATCAATGAATATTGTAAATGCACAAACAGTAATTTCTCCGCATTGCAAGGTGCAATTCTGAAATTTTTTGCTTTTTCCTGCTCCTCTTAGCATGATAAAGAAGATTCAAAGAGAGTGAGATGCCAGCTCCTTTCATTCAGTCAGTAGCTTCAATCATTTCTGGTATATGAATAACATGATGTTTTTCAATGGCAAAAATCAATGAATATTGTAAATGCACAAACAGTAATTTCTCCGCATTGCAAGGTGCAATTCTGAATTTTTTTGCTTTTTCCTGCTCCTCTTAGCATGATAAAGAAGATTCAAAGAGAGTGAGATGCCAGCTCCTTTCATTCAGTCAGTAGCTTCAATCATTTCTGGACGTTTTTCAATGGCAAAAATCAATGAATATTGTAAATGCACAAACAGTAATTTCTCCGCATTGCAAGGTGCAATTCTGAAATTTTTTGCTTTTTCCTGCTCCTCTTAGCATGATAAACAAGATTCAAAGAGAGTGAGATGCCAGCTCCTTTCATTCAGTCAGTAGCTTCAATCATTTCTGGACGTTTTTCAATGGCAAAAATCAATGAATATTGTAAATGCACAAACAGTAATTTCTCCGCATTGCAAGGTGCAATTCTGAAATTTTTTGCTTTTTCCTGCTCCTCTTAGCATGATAAAGAAGATTCAAAGAGAGTGAGATGTCAGCTCCTTTCATTCAGTCAGTAGCTTCAAACATTTCTGGTATATGAATAACATGATGTTTTTCAATGGCAAAAATCAATGAATTTTGTAAATGCACAAACAGTAATTTCTCCGCATTGCAAGGTGCAATTCTGAAATTTTTTGCTTTTTCCTGCTCCTCTTAGCATGATAAAGAAGATTCAAAGAGAGTGAGATGCCAGTTCCTTTCATTCAGTCAGTAGCTTCAATCATTTCTGGACGTTTTCAATGGCAAAAATCAATGAATATTGTAAATGCACAAACGTAATTTCTCCGCATTGCAAGGTGCAATTCTGAAATTTTTTGCTTTTTCCTGCTCCTCTTAGCATGATAAAGAAGATTCAAAGAGAGTGAGATGCCAGCTCCTTTCATTCAGTCAGTAGCTTCAATCATTTCTGGTATATGAATAACATGATGTTTTTCAATGGCAAAAATCAATGAATATTGTAAATGCACAAACAGTAATTTCTCCGCATTGCAAGGTGCAATTCTGAATTTTTTTGCTTTTTCCTGCTCCTCTTAGCATGATAAAGAAGATTCAAAGAGACTGAGATGCCAGCTCCTTTCATTCAGTCAGTAGCTTCAATCATTTCTGGACGTTTTTCAATGGCAAAAATCAATGAATATTGTAAATGCACAAACAGTAATTTCTCCGCATTGCAAGGTGCAATTCTGAAATTTTTTGCTTTTTCCTGCTCCTCTTAGCATGATAAACAAGATTCAAAGAGAGTGAGATGCCAGCTCCTTTCATTCAGTCAGTAGCTTCAATCATTTCTGGACGTTTTTCAATGGCAAAAATCAATGAATATTGTAAATGCACAAACAGTAATTTCTCCGCATTGCAAGGTGCAATTCTGAAATTTTTTGCTTTTTCCTGCTCCTCTTAGCATGATAAAGAAGATTCAAAGAGAGTGAGATGCCAGCTCCTTTCATTCAGTCAGTAGCTTCAAACATTTCTGGTATATGAATAACATGATGTTTTTCAATGGCAAAAATCAATGAATATTGTAAATGCACAAACAGTAATTTCTCCGCATTGCAAGGTGCAAGTCTGAAATTTTTTGCTTTTTCCTGCTCCTCTTAGCATGATAAAGAAGATTCAAAGAGAGTGAGATGCCAGCTACTTTCATTCAGTCAGTAGCTTCAATCATTTCTGGACGTTTTTCAATGGTAAAAATCAATGAATATTGTAAATGCACAAACAGTAATTTCTCCACATTGCAAGGTGCAATTCTGAAATTTTTTGCTTTTTCCTGCTCCTCTTAGCATGATAAAGAAGATTCAAAGAGAGTGAGATGCCAGCTCCTTTCATTCAGTCAGTAGCTTCAATCATTTCTGGTATATGAATAACATGATGTTTTTCAATGGCAAAAATCAATGAATATTGTAAATGCACAAACAGTAATTTCTCCGCATTGCAAGGTGCAATTCTGAAATTTTTTGCTTTTTCCTGCTCCTCTTAGCATGATAAAGAAGATTCAAAGAGAGTGAGATGCCAGCTCCTTTCATTCAGTCAGTAGCTTCAATCATTTCTGGACGTTTTTCAATGGCAAAAATCAATGAATATTGTAAATGCACAAACAGTAATTTCTCCGCATTGCAAGGTGCAATTCTGAAATTTTTTGCTTTTTCCTGCTCCTCTTAGCATGATAAAGAAGATTCAAAGAGAGTGAGATGTCAGCTCCTTTCATTCAGTCAGTAGCTTCAAACATTTCTGGTATATGAATAACATGATGTTTTTCAATGGCAAAAATCAATGAATTTTGTAAATGCACAAACAGTAATTTCTCCGCATTGCAAGGTGCAATTCTGAAATTTTTTGCTTTTTCCTGCTCCTCTTAGCATGATAAAGAAGATTCAAAGAGAGTGAGATGCCAGTTCCTTTCATTCAGTCAGTAGCTTCAATCATTTCTGGACGTTTTTCAATGGCAAAAATCAATGAATATTGTAAATGCACAAACAGTAATTTCTCCTCATTGCAAGGCGCAATTCTGAAATTTTTTGCTTTTTCCTGCTCCTCTTAGCATGATAAAGAAGATTCAAAGAGAGTGAGATGCCAGCTCCTTTCATTCAGTCAGTAGCTTCAATCATTTCTGGTATATGAATAACATGATGTTTTTCAATGGCAAAAATCAATGAATATTGTAAATGCACAAACAGTAATTTCTCCGCATTGCAAGGTGCAATTCTGAAATTTTTTGCTTTTTCCTGCTCCTCTTAGCATGATAAAGAAGATTCAAAGAGAGTGAGATGCCAGCTCCTTTCATTCAGTCAGTAGCTATAATCATTTCTGGACGTTTTTCAATGGCAAAAATCAATGAATATTGTAAATGCACAAACAGTAATTTCTCCGCATTGCAAGGTGCAATTCTGAAATTTTTTGCTTTTTCCTGCTCCTCTTAGCATGATAAAGAAGATTCAAAGAGAGTGAGATGTCAGCTCCTTTCATTCAGTCAATAGCTTCAAACATTTCTGGTATATGAATAACATGATGTTTTTCAATGGCAAAAATCAATGAATTTTGTAAATGCACAAACAGTAATTTCTCCGCATTGCAAGGTGCAATTCTGAAATTTTTTGCTTTTTCCTGCTCCTCTTAGCATGATAAAGAAGATTCAAAGAGAGTGAGATGCCAGTTCCTTTCATTCAGTCAGTAGCTTCAATCATTTCTGGACGTTTTTCAATGGCAAAAATCAATGAATATTGTAAATGCACAAACAGTAATTTCTCCGCATTGCAAGGTGCAATTCTGAAATTTTTTGCTTTTTCCTGCTCCTCTTAGCATGATAAAGAAGATTCAAAGAGAGTGAGATGCCAGCTCCTTTCATTCAGTCAGTAGCTTCAATCATTTCTGGTATATGAATAACATGATGTTTTTCAATGGCAAAAATCAATGAATATTGTAAATGCACAAACAGTAATTTCTCCGCATTGCAAGGTGCAATTCTGAAATTTTTTGCTTTTTCCTGCTCCTCTTAGCATGATAAAGAAGATTCAAAGAGAGTGAGATGCCAGCTCCTTTCATTCAGTCAGTAGCTTCAATCATTTCTGGACGTTTTTCAATGGCAAAAATCAATGAATATTGTAAATGCACAAACAGTAATTTCTCCGCATTGCAAGGTGCAATTCTGAAATTTTTTGCTTTTTCCTGCTCCTCTTAGCATGATAAACAAGATTCAAAGAGAGTGAGATGCCAGCTCCTTTCATTCAGTCAGTAGCTTCAATCATTTCTGGACGTTTTTCAATGGCAAAAATCAATGAATATTGTAAATGCACAAACAGTAATTTCTCCGCATTGCAAGGTGCAATTCTGAAATTTTTTGCTTTTTCCTGCTCCTCTTAGCATGATAAAGAAGATTCAAAGAGAGTGAGATGCCAGCTCCTTTCATTCAGTCAGTAGCTTCAAACATTTCTGGTATATGAATAACATGATGTTTTTCAATGGCAAAAATCAATGAATATTGTAAATGCACAAACAGTAATTTCTCCGCATTGCAAGGTGCAATTCTGAAATTTTTTGCTTTTTCCTGCTCCTCTTAGCATGATAAAGAAGATTCAAAGAGAGTGAGATGCCAGCTACTTTCATTCAGTCAGTAGCTTCAATCATTTCTGGACGTTTTTCAATGGTAAAAATCAATGAATATTGTAAATGCACAAACAGTAATTTCTCCACATTGCAAGGTGCAATTCTGAAATTTTTTGCTTTTTCCTGCTCCTCTTAGCATGATAAAGAAGATTCAAAGAGAGTGAGATGCCAGCTCCTTTCATTCAGTCAGTAGCTTCAAACATTTCTGGTATATGAATAACATGATGTTTTTCAATGGCAAAAATCAATGAATATTGTAAATGCACAAACAGTAATTTCTCTGCATTGCAAGGTGCAATTCTGAAATTTTTTGCTTTTTCCTGCTCCTCTTAGCATGATAAAGAAGATTCAAAGAGAGTGAGATGCCAGCTACTTTCATTCAGTCAGTAGCTTCAATCATTTCTGGACGTTTTTCAATGGTAAAAATCAATGAATATTGTAAATGCACAAACAGTAATTTCTCCACATTGCAAGGTGCAATTCTGAAATTTTTTGCTTTTTCCTGCTCCTCTTAGCATGATAAAGAAGATTCAAAGAGAGTGAGATGCCAGCTCCTTTCATTCAGTCAGTAGCTTCAAACATTTCTGGTATATGAATAACATGATGTTTTTCAATGGCAAAAATCAATGAATATTGTAAATGCACAAACAGTAATTTCTCCGCATTGCAAGGTGCAATTCTGAAATTTTTTGCTTTTTCCTGCTCCTCTTAGCATGATAAAGAATATTCAAAGAGAGTGAGATGCCAGCTCCTTTCATTCAGTCAGTAGCTTCAATCATTTCTGGATGTTTTTCAATGGCAAAAATCAATGAATATTGTAAATGCACAAACTGTAATTTCTCCGCATTGCAAGGTGCAATTCTGAAATTTTTGGCTTTTTCCTGCTCCTCTTAGCATGATAAAGAAGATTCAAAGAGAGTGAGATGCCAGCTCCTTTCATTCAGTCAGTAGCTTCAATCATTTCTGGACGTTTTTCAATGGCAAAAATCAATGAATATTGTAAATGCACAAACAGTAATTTCTCCGCATTGCAAGGTGCAATTCTGAAATTTTTTGCTTTTTCCTGCTCCTCTTAGCATGATAAAGAAGATTCAAAGAGAGTGAGATGCCAGCTCCTTTCATTCAGTCAGTACCTTCAATCATTTCTGGATGTTTTTCAATGGCAAAAATCAATGAATATTGTAAATGCACAAACAGTAATTTCTCCGCATTGCAAGGTGCAATTCTGAAATTTTTTGCTTTTTCACGCTCCTCTTAGCATGATAAAGAAGATTCAAAGAGAGTGAGGTGCCAGCTCCTTTCATTCAGTCAGTAGCTTCAAACATTTCTGGTATATGAATAACATGTTTTTCAATGGCAAAAATCATTGAATATTGTAAATGCACAAAGAGTAATTTCTCCGCATTGCAAGGTGCAATTCTGAAATTTTTTGATTTTTCCTGCTCCTCTTAGCATGATAAAGAAGATTCAAAGAGAGTGAGATGCCAGCTCCTTTCATTCAGTCAGTAGCTTCAATCATTTCTGGACGTTTTTCAATGGTAAAAATCAATGAATATTGTAAATGCACAAACAGTAATTTCTCCACATTGCAAGGTGCAATTCTGAAATTTTTTGCTTTTTCCTGCTCCTCTTAGCATGATAAAGAAGATTCAAAGAGAGTGAGATGCCAGCTCCTTTCATTCAGTCAGTAGCTTCAAACATTTCTGGTATATGAATAACATGATGTTTTTCAATGGCAAAAATCAATGAATATTGTAAATGCACAAACAGTAATTTCTCCGCATTGCAAGGTGCAATTCTGAAATTTTTTGCTTTTTCCTGCTCCTCTTAGCATGATAAAGAAGATTCAAAGAGAGTGAGATGCCAGCTCCTTTCATTCAGTCAGTAGTTTCAAACATTTCTGGTATATGAATAACATGATGTTTTTCAATGGCAAAAATCAATGAATATTGTAAATGCACAAAGAGTAATTTCTCCGCATTGCAAGGTGCAATTCTGAAATTTTTTGCTTTTTCCTGCTCCTCTTAGCATGATAAAGAAGATTCAAAGAGAGTGAGATGCCAGCTCCTTTCATTCAGTCAGTAGCTTCAATCATTTCTGGACGTTTTTCAATGGCAAAAATCAATGAATATTGTAAATGCACAAACAGTAATTTCTCCGCATTGCAAGGTGCAATTCTGAAATTTTTTGCTTTTTCCTGCTCCTCTTAGCATGATAAAGAAGATTCAAAGAGAGTGAGATGCCAACTCCTTTCATTCAGTCAGTAGCTTCAATCATTTCTGGACGTTTTTCAATGGCAAAAATCAATGAATATTGTAAATGCACAAACAGTAATTTCTCCGCATTGCAAGGTGCAATTCTGAAATTTTTTGCTTTTTCCTGCTCCTCTTAGCATGATAAAGAAGATTCAAAGAGAGTGAGATGCCAGCTCCTTTCATTCAGTCAGTAGCTACAAACATTTCTGGTATATGAATAACATGATGTTTTTCAATGGCAAAAATCAATGAATATTGTAAATGCACAAACAGTAATTTCTCCGCATTGCAAGGTGCAATTCTGAAATTTTTTGCTTTTTCCTGCTCCTCTTAGCATGATAAAGAAGATTCAAAGAGAGTGAGATGCCAGCTCCTTTCATTCAGTCAGTAGCTTCAATCATTTCTGGACGTTTTTCAATGGCAAAAATCAATGAATATTGTAAATGCACAAACAGTAATTTCTCCGCATTGCAAGGTGCAATTCTGAAATTTTTTGCTTTTTCCTGCTCCTCTTAGCATGATAAAGAAGATTCAAAGAGAGTGAGATGCCAGCTCCTTTCATTCAGTCAGTAGCTTCAATCATTTCTGGACGTTTTTCAATGGCAAAAATCAATGAATATTGTAAATGCACAAACACTAATTTCTCCGCATTGCAAGGTGCAATTCTGAAATTTTTTGCTTTTTCCTGCTCCTCTTAGCATGATAAAGAAGATTCAAAGAGAGTGAGATGCCAGCTCCTTTCATTCAGTCAGTAGCTTCAATCATTTCTGGACGTTTTTCAATGGCAAAAATCAATGAATATTGTAAATGCACAAACAGTAATTTCTCCGCATTGCAAGGTGCAATTCTGAAATTTTTTGCTTTTTCCTGCTCCTCTTAGCATGATAAAGAAGATTCAAAGAGAGTGAGATGCCAGCTCCTTTCATTCAGTCAGTAGCTTCAATCATTTCTGGACGTTTTTCAATGGCAAAAATCAATGAATATTGTAAATGCACAAACACTAATTTCTCCGCATTGCAAGGTGCAATTCTGAAATTTTTTGCTTTTTCCTGCTCCTCTTAGCATGACAAAGAAGATTCAAAGAGAGTAAGATGCCAGCTCCTTTCATTCAGTCAGTAGCTTCAATCATTTCTGGTATATGAATAACATGATGTTTTTCAATGGCAAAAATCAATGAATATTGTAAATGCACAAACAGTAATTTCTCCGCATTGCAAGGTGCAATTCTGAAATTTTTTGCTTTTTCCTGCTCCTCTTAGCATGATAAAGAAGATTCAAAGAGAGTGAGATGCCAGCTCCTTTCATTCAGTCAGTAGCTTCAATCATTTCTGGACGTTTTTCAATGGCAAAAATCAATGAATATTGTAAATGCACAAACAGTAATTTCTCCGCATTGCAAGGTGCAATTCTGAAATTTTTTGCTTTTTCCTGCTCCTCTTAGCATGATAAAGAAGATTCAAAGAGAGTGAGATGCCAGCTCCTTTCATTCAGTCAGTAGCTTCAATCATTTCTGGACGTTTTTCAATGGCAAAAATCAATGAATATTGTAAATGCACAAACACTAATTTCTCCGCATTGCAAGGTGCAATTCTGAAATTTTTTGCTTTTTCCTGCTCCTCTTAGCATGACAAAGAAGATTCAAAGAGAGTAAGATGCCAGCTCCTTTCATTCAGTCAGTAGCTTCAATCATTTCTGGTATATGAATAACATGATGTTTTTCAATGGCAAAAATCAATGAATATTGTAAATGCACAAACAGTAATTTCTCCGCATTGCAAGGTGCAATTCTGAAATTTTTTGCTTTTTCCTGCTCCTCTTAGCATGATAAAGAAGATTCAAAGAGAGTGAGATGCCAGCTCCTTTCATTCAGTCAGTAGCTTCAATCATTTCTGGACGTTTTTCAATGGCAAAAATCAATGAATATTGTAAATGCACAAACAGTAATTTCTCCGCATTGCAAGGTGCAATTCTGAAATTTTTTGCTTTTTCCTGCTCCTCTTAGCATGATAAAGAAGATTCAAAGAGAGTGAGATGCCAGCTCCTTTCATTCAGTCAGTAGCTTCAATCATTTCTGGACGTTTTTCAATGGCAAAAATCAATGAATATTGTAAATGCACAAACAGTAATTTCTCCGCATTGCAAGGTGCAATTCTGAAATTTTTTGCTTTTTCCTGCTCCTCTTAGCATGATAAAGAAGATTCAAAGAGAGTGAGATGCCAGCTCCTTTCATTCAGTCAGTAGCTTCAATCATTTCTGGACGTTTTTCAATGGCAAAAATCAATGAATATTGTAAATGCACAAACAGTAATTTCTCCGCATTGCAAGGTGCAATTCTGAAATTTTTTGCTTTTTCCTGCTCCTCTTAGCATGATAAAGAAGATTCAAAGAGAGTGAGATGCCAGCTCCTTTCATTCAGTCAGTAGCTTCAATCATTTCTGGTATATGAATAACATGATGTTTTTCAATGGCAAAAATCAATGAATATTGTAAATGCACAAACAGTAATTTCTCCGCATTGCAAGTTGCAATTCTGAAATTTTTTGCTTTTTCCTGCTCCTCTTAGCATGATAAAGAAGATTCAAAGAGAGTGAGATGCCAGCTCCTTTCATTCAGTCAGTAGCTTCAATCATTTCTGGACGTTTTTCAATGGCAAAAATCAATGAATATTGTAAATGCACAAACAGTAATTTCTCCGCATTGCAAGGTGCAATTCTGAAATTTTTTGCTTTTTCCTGCTCCTCTTAGCATGATAAAGAAGATTCAAAGAGAGTGAGATGCCAGCTCCTTTCATTCAGTCAGTAGCTTCAATCATTTCTGGACGTTTTTCAATGGCAAAAATCAATGAATATTGTAAATGCACAAACAGTAATTTCTCCGCATTGCAAGGTGCAATTCTGAAATTTTTTGCTTTTTCCTGCTCCTCTTAGCATGATAAAGAAGATTCAAAGAGAGTGAGATGCCAGCTCCTTTCATTCAGTCAGTAGCTTCAAACATTTCTGGTATATGAATAACATGATGTTTTTCAATGGCAAAAATCAATGAATATTGTAAATGCACAAACAGTAATTTCTCCGCATTGCAAGGTGCAATTCTGAAATTTTTTGCTTTTTCCTGCTCCTCTTAGCATGATAAATAAGATTCAAAGAGAGTGAGATGCCAGCTCCTTTCATTCAGTCAGTAGCTTCAATCATTTCTGGACGTTTTTCAATGGCAAAAATCAATGAATATTGTAAATGCACAAACAGTAATTTCTCCGCATTGCAAGGTGCAATTCTGAAATTTTTTGCTTTTTCCTGCTCCACTTAGCATGACAAAGAAGATTCAAAGAGAGTAAGATGCCAGCTCCTTTCATTCAGTCAGTAGCTTCAATCATTTCTGGTATATGAATAACATGATGTTTTTCAATGGCAAAAATCAATGAATATTGTAAATGCACAAACAGTAATTTCTCCGCATTGCAAGGTGCAATTCTGAAATTTTTTGCTTTTTCCTGCTCCTCTTAGCATGATAAAGAAGATTCAAAGAGAGTGAGATGCCAGCTCCTTTCATTCAGTCAGTAGCTTCAATCATTTCTGGACGTTTTTCAATGGCAAAAATCAATGAATATTGTAAATGCACAAACAGTAATTTCTCCGCATTGCAAGGTGCAATTCTGAAATTTTTTGCTTTTTCCTGCTCCTCTTAGCATGATAAAGAAGATTCAAAGAGAGTGAGATGCCAGCTCCTTTCATTCAGTCAGTAGCTTCAATCATTTCTGGACGTTTTTCAATGGCAAAAATCAACGAATATTGTAAATGCACAAACAGTAATTTCTCCGCATTGCAAGGTGCAATTCTGAAATTTTTTGCTTTTTCCTGCTCCTCTTAGCATGATAAAGAAGATTCAAAGAGAGTGAGATGCCAGGTCCTTTCATTCAGTCAGTAGCTTCAAACATTTCTGGTATATGAATAATATGATGTTTTTCAATGGCAAATATCAATGAATATTGTAAAAGCACAAACAGTAATTTCTCCGCATTGCAAGGTGCAATTTTGAAATTTTTTGCTTTTTCCTGCTCCTCTTAGCATGATAAAGAAGATTCAAAGAGAGTGAGATGCCAGCTCCTTTCATTCAGTCAGTAGCTTCAATCATTTCTGGACGTTTTTCAATGGCAAAAATCAATGAATATTGTAAATGCACAAACAGTAATTTCTCCGCATTGCAAGGTGCAATTCTGAAATTTTTTGCTTTTTCCTGCTCCTCTTAGCATGATAAAGAAGATTCAAAGAGAGTGAGATGCCAGCTCCTTTCATTCAGTCAGTAGCTTCAATCATTTCTGGTATATGAATAACATGATGTTTTTCAATGGCAAAAATCAATGAATATTGTAAATGCACAAACAGTAATTTCTCCGCATTGCAAGTTGCAATTCTGAAATTTTTTGCTTTTTCCTGCTCCTCTTAGCATGATAAAGAAGATTCAAAGAGAGTGAGATGCCAGCTCCTTTCATTCAGTCAGTAGCTTCAATCATTTCTGGACGTTTTTCAATGGCAAAAATCAATGAATATTGTAAATGCACAAACAGTAATTTCTCCGCATTGCAAGGTGCAATTCTGAAATTTTTTGCTTTTTCCTGCTCCTCTTAGCATGATAAAGAAGATTCAAAGAGAGTGAGATGCCAGCTCCTTTCATTCAGTCAGTAGCTTCAATCATTTCTGGACATTTTTCAATGGTAAAAATCAATGAATATTGTAAATGCACAAACAGTAATTTCTCCACATTGCAAGGTGCAATTCTGAAATTTTTTGCTTTTTCCTGCTCCTCTTAGCATGATAAAGAAGATTCAAAGAGAGTGAGATGCCAGCTCCTTTCATTCAGTCAGTAGCTTCAAACATTTCTGGTATATGAATAACATGATGTTTTTCAATGGCAAAAATCAATGAATATTGTAAATGCACAAACAGTAATTTCTCCGCATTGCAAGGTGCAATTCTGAAATTTTTTGCTTTTTCCTGCTCCTCTTAGCATGATAAAGAAGATTCAAAGAGAGTGAGATGCCAGCTCCTTTCATTCAGTCAGTAGCTTCAAACATTTCTGGTATATGAATAACATGATGTTTTTCAATGGCAAAAATCAATGAATATTGTAAATGCACAAACAGTAATTTCTCCGCATTGCAAGGTGCAATTCTGAAATTTTTTGCTTTTTCCTGCTCCTCTTAGCATGATAAAGAATATTCAAAGAGAGTGAGATGCCAGCTCCTTTCATTCAGTCAGTAGCTTCAATCATTTCTGGATGTTTTTCAATGGCAAAAATCAATGAATATTGTAAATGCACAAACTGTAATTTCTCCGCATTGCAAGGTGCAATTCTGAAATTTTTGGCTTTTTCCTGCTCCTCTTAGCATGATAAAGAAGATTCAAAGAGAGTGAGATGCCAGCTCCTTTCATTCAGTCAGTAGCTTCAATCATTTCTGGACGTTTTTCAATGGCAAAAATCAATGAATATTGTAAATGCACAAACAGTAATTTCTCCGCATTGCAAGGTGCAATTCTGAAATTTTTTGCTTTTTCCTGCTCCTCTTAGCATGATAAAGAAGATTCAAAGAGAGTGAGATGCCAGCTCCTTTCATTCAGTCAGTACCTTCAATCATTTCTGGATGTTTTTCAATGGCAAAAATCAATGAATATTGTAAATGCACAAACAGTAATTTCTCCGCATTGCAAGGTGCAATTCTGAAATTTTTTGCTTTTTCCCGCTCCTCTTAGCATGATAAAGAAGATTCAAAGAGAGTGAGGTGCCAGCTCCTTTCATTCAGTCAGTAGCTTCAAACATTTCTGGTATATGAATAACATGTTTTTCAATGGCAAAAATCATTGAATATTGTAAATGCACAAAGAGTAATTTCTCCGCATTGCAAGGTGCAATTCTGAAATTTTTTGATTTTTCCTGCTCCTCTTAGCATGATAAAGAAGATTCAAAGAGAGTGAGATGCCAGCTCCTTTCATTCAGTCAGTAGCTTCAATCATTTCTGGACGTTTTTCAATGGCAAAAATCAATGAATATTGTAAATGCACAAACAGTAATTTCTCCGCATTGCAAGGTGCAATTCTGAAATTTTTTGCTTTTTCCTGCTCCTCTTAGCATGATAAAGAAGATTCAAAGAGAGTGAGATGCCAGCTCCTTTCATTCAGTCAGTAGCTTCAATCATTTCTGGACATTTTTCAATGGCAAAAATCAATGAATATTGTAAATGCACAAACAGTAATTTCTCCGCATTGCAAGGTGCAATTCTGAAATTTTTTGCTTTTTCCTGCTCCTCTTAGCATGATAAAGAAGATTCAAAGAGAGTGAGATGCCAGCTCCTTTCATTCAGTCAGTAGCTTCAAACATTTCTGGTATATGAATAACATGATGTTTTTCAATGGCAAAAATCAATGAATATTGTAAATGCACAAACAGTAATTTCTCCGCATTGCAAGGTGCAAGTCTGAAATTTTTTGCTTTTTCCTGCTCCTCTTAGCATGATAAAGAAGATTCAAAGAGAGTGAGATGCCAGCTACTTTCATTCAGTCAGTAGCTTCAATCATTTCTGGACGTTTTTCAATGGTAAAAATCAATGAATATTGTAAATGCACAAACAGTAATTTCTCCACATTGCAAGGTGCAATTCTGAAATTTTTTGCTTTTTCCTGCTCCTCTTAGCATGATAAAGAAGATTCAAAGAGAGTGAGATGCCAGCTCCTTTCATTCAGTCAGTAGCTTCAAACATTTCTGGTATATGAATAACATGATGTTTTTCAATGGCAAAAATCAATGAATATTGTAAATGCACAAACAGTAATTTCTCCGCATTGCAAGGTGCAATTCTGAAATTTTTTGCTTTTTCCTGCTCCTCTTAGCATGATAAAGAAGATTCAAAGAGAGTGAGATGCCAGCTCCTTTCATTCAGTCAGTAGTTTCAAACATTTCTGGTATATGAATAACATGATGTTTTTCAATGGCAAAAATCAATGAATATTGTAAATGCACAAAGAGTAATTTCTCCGCATTGCAAGGTGCAATTCTGAAATTTTTTGCTTTTTCCTGCTCCTCTTAGCATGATAAAGAAGATTCAAAGAGAGTGAGATGCCAGCTCCTTTCATTCAGTCAGTAGCTTCAATCATTTCTGGACGTTTTTCAATGGCAAAAATCAATGAATATTGTAAATGCACAAACAGTAATTTCTCCGCATTGCAAGGTGCAATTCTGAAATTTTTTGCTTTTTCCTGCTCCTCTTAGCATGATAAAGAAGATTCAAAGAGAGTGAGATGCCAGCTCCTTTCATTCAGTCAGTAGCTTCAATCATTTCTGGACGTTTTTCAATGGCAAAAATCAATGAATATTGTAAATGCACAAACAGTAATTTCTCCGCATTGCAAGGTGCAATTCTGAAATTTTTTGCTTTTTCCTGCTCCTCTTAGCATGATAAAGAAGATTCAAAGAGAGTGAGATGCCAGCTCCTTTCATTCAGTCAGTAGCTACAAACATTTCTGGTATATGAATAACATGATGTTTTTCAATGGCAAAAATCAATGAATATTGTAAATGCACAAACAGTAATTTCTCCGCATTGCAAGGTGCAATTCTGAAATTTTTTGCTTTTTCCTGCTCCTCTTAGCATGATAAAGAAGATTCAAAGAGAGTGAGATGCCAGCTCCTTTCATTCAGTCAGTAGCTTCAATCATTTCTGGACGTTTTTCAATGGCAAAAATCAATGAATATTGTAAATGCACAAACAGTAATTTCTCCGCATTGCAAGGTGCAATTCTGAAATTTTTTGCTTTTTCCTGCTCCTCTTAGCATGATAAAGAAGATTCAAAGAGAGTGAGATGCCAGCTCCTTTCATTCAGTCAGTAGCTTCAATCATTTCTGGACGTTTTTCAATGGCAAAAATCAATGAATATTGTAAATGCACAAACACTAATTTCTCCGCATTGCAAGGTGCAATTCTGAAATTTTTTGCTTTTTCCTGCTCCTCTTAGCATGACAAAGAAGATTCAAAGAGAGTAAGATGCCAGCTCCTTTCATTCAGTCAGTAGCTTCAATCATTTCTGGTATATGAATAACATGATGTTTTTCAATGGCAAAAATCAATGAATATTGTAAATGCACAAACAGTAATTTCTCCGCATTGCAAGGTGCAATTCTGAAATTTTTTGCTTTTTCCTGCTCCTCTTAGCATGATAAAGAAGATTCAAAGAGAGTGAGATGCCAGCTCCTTTCATTCAGTCAGTAGCTTCAATCATTTCTGGACGTTTTTCAATGGCAAAAATCAATGAATATTGTAAATGCACAAACAGTAATTTCTCCGCATTGCAAGGTGCAATTCTGAAATTTTTTGCTTTTTCCTGCTCCTCTTAGCATGATAAAGAAGATTCAAAGAGAGTGAGATGCCAGCTCCTTTCATTCAGTCAGTAGCTACAAACATTTCTGGTATATGAATAACATGATGTTTTTCAATGGCAAAAATCAATGAATATTGTAAATGCACAAACAGTAATTTCTCCGCATTGCAAGGTGCAATTCTGAAATTTTTTGCTTTTTCCTGCTCCTCTTAGCATGATAAAGAAGATTCAAAGAGAGTGAGATGCCAGCTCCTTTCATTCAGTCAGTAGCTTCAATCATTTCTGGACGTTTTTCAATGGCAAAAATCAATGAATATTGTAAATGCACAAACAGTATTTTCTCCGCATTGCAAGGTGCAATTCTGAAATTTTTTGCTTTTTCCTGCTCCTCTTAGCATGATAAAGAAGATTCAAAGAGAGTGAGATGCCAGCTCCTTTCATTCAGTCAGTAGCTTCAATCATTTCTGGACGTTTTTCAATGGCAAAAATCAATGAATATTGTAAATGCACAAACACTAATTTCTCCGCATTGCAAGGTGCAATTCTGAAATTTTTTGCTTTTTCCTGCTCCTCTTAGCATGACAAAGAAGATTCAAAGAGAGTAAGATGCCAGCTCCTTTCATTCAGTCAGTAGCTTCAATCATTTCTGGTATATGAATAACATGATGTTTTTCAATGGCAAAAATCAATGAATATTGTAATTGCACAAACAGTAATTTCTCCGCATTGCAAGGTGCAATTCTGAAATTTTTTGCTTTTTCCTGCTCCTCTTAGCATGATAAAGAAGATTCAAAGAGAGTGAGATGCCAGCTCCTTTCATTCAGTCAGTAGCTTCAATCATTTCTGGACGTTTTTCAATGGCAAAAATCAATGAATATTGTAAATGCACAAACAGTAATTTCTCCGCATTGCAAGGTGCAATTCTGAAATTTTTTGCTTTTTCCTGCTCCTCTTAGCATGATAAAGAAGATTCAAAGAGAGTGAGATGCCAGCTCCTTTCATTCAGTCAGTAGCTTCAATCATTTCTGGACGTTTTTCAATGGCAAAAATCAATGAATATTGTAAATGCACAAACAGTAATTTCTCCGCATTGCAAGGTGCAATTCTGAAATTTTTTGCTTTTTCCTGCTCCTCTTAGCATGATAAAGAAGATTCAAAGAGAGTGAGATGCCAGCTCCTTTCATTCAGTCAGTAGCTTCAATCATTTCTGGACGTTTTTCAATGGCAAAAATCAATGAATATTGTAAATGCACAAACAGTAATTTCTCCGCATTGCAAGGTGCAATTCTGAAATTTTTTGCTTTTTCCTGCTCCTCTTGACATGATAAAGAAGATTCAAAGAGAGTGAGATGCCAGCTCCTTTCATTCAGTCAGTAGCTTCAAACATTTCTGGTATATGAATAACATGATGTTTTTCAATGGCAAAAATCAATGAATATTGTAAATGCACAAACAGTAATTTCTCCGCATTGCAAGGTGCAATTCTGAAATTTTTTGCTTTTTCCTGCTCCTCTTAGCATGATAAATAAGATTCAAAGAGAGTGAGATGCCAGCTCCTTTCATTCAGTCAGTAGCTTCAATCATTTCTGGACGTTTTTCAATGGCAAAAATCAATGAATATTGTAAATGCACAAACAGTAATTTCTCCGCATTGCAAGGTGCAATTCTGAAATTTTTTGCTTTTTCCTGCTCCTCTTAGCATGACAAAGAAGATTCAAAGAGAGTAAGATGCCAGCTCCTTTCATTCAGTCAGTAGCTTCAATCATTTCTGGTATATGAATAACATGATGTTTTTCAATGGCAAAAATCAATGAATATTGTAAATGCACAAACAGTAATTTCTCCGCATTGCAAGGTGCAATTCTGAAATTTTTTGCTTTTTCCTGCTCCTCTTAGCATGATAAAGAAGATTCAAAGAGAGTGAGATGCCAGCTCCTTTCATTCAGTCAGTAGCTTCAATCATTTCTGGACGTTTTTCAATGGCAAAAATCAATGAATATTGTAAATGCACAAACAGTAATTTCTCCGCATTGCAAGGTGCAATTCTGAAATTTTTTGCTTTTTCCTGCTCCTCTTAGCATGATAAAGAAGATTCAAAGAGAGTGAGATGCCAGCTCCTTTCATTCAGTCAGTAGCTTCAATCATTTCTGGACGTTTTTCAATGGCAAAAATCAATGAATATTGTAAATGCACAAACAGTAATTTCTCCGCATTGCAAGGTGCAATTCTGAAATTTTTTGCTTTTTCCTGCTCCTCTTAGCATGATAAAGAAGATTCAAAGAGAGTGAGATGCCAGGTCCTTTCATTCAGTCAGTAGCTTCAATCATTTCTGGTATATGAATAATATGATGTTTTTCAATGGCAAAAATCAATGAATATTGTAAAAGCACAAACAGTAATTTCTCCGCATTGCAAGGTGCAATTTTGAAATTTTTTGCTTTTTCCTGCTCCTCTTAGCATGATAAAGAAGATTCAAAGAGAGTGAGATGCCAGCTCCTTTCATTCAGTCAGTAGCTTCAATCATTTCTGGACGTTTTTCAATGGCAAAAATCAATGAATATTGTAAATGCACAAACAGTAATTTCTCCGCATTGCAAGGTGCAATTCTGAAATTTTTTGCTTTTTCCTGCTCCTCTTAGCATGATAAAGAAGATTCAAAGAGAGTGAGATGCCAGCTCCTTTCATTCAGTCAGTAGCTTCAATCATTTCTGGTATATGAATAACATGATGTTTTTCAATGGCAAAAATCAATGAATATTGTAAATGCACAAACAGTAATTTCTCCGCATTGCAAGTTGCAATTCTGAAATTTTTTGCTTTTTCCTGCTCCTCTTAGCATGATAAAGAAGATTCAAAGAGAGTGAGATGCCAGCTCCTTTCATTCAGTCAGTAGCTTCAATCATTTCTGGACGTTTTTCAATGGCAAAAATCAATGAATATTGTAAATGCACAAACAGTAATTTCTCCGCATTGCAAGGTGCAATTCTGAAATTTTTTGCTTTTTCCTGCTCCTCTTAGCATGATAAAGAAGATTCAAAGAGAGTGAGATGCCAGCTCCTTTCATTCAGTCAGTAGCTTCAATCATTTCTGGACGTTTTTCAATGGCAAAAATCAATGAATATTGTAAATGCACAAACAGTAATTTCTCCGCATTGCAAGGTGCAATTCTGAAATTTTTTGCTTTTTCCTGCTCCTCTTAGCATGATAAAGAAGATTCAAAGAGAGTGAGATGCCAGCTCCTTTCATTCAGTCAGTAGCTTCAAACATTTCTGGTATATGAATAACATGATGTTTTTCAATGGCAAAAATCAATGAATATTGTAAATGCACAAACAGTAATTTCTCCGCATTGCAAGGTGCAATTCTGAAATTTTTTGCTTTTTCCTGCTCCTCTTAGCATGATAAAGAAGATTCAAAGAGAGTGAGATGCCAGCTCCTTTCATTCAGTCAGTAGCTTCAATCATTTCTGGTATATGAATAACATGATGTTTTTCAATGGCAAAAATCAATGAATATTGTAAATGCACAAACAGTAATTTCTCCACATTGCAAGGTGCAATTCTGAAATTTTTTGCTTTTTCCTGCTCCTCTTAGCATGATAAAGAAGATTCAAAGAGAGTGAGATGCCAGCTCCTTTCATTCAGTCAGTAGCTTCAATCATTTCTGGACGTTTTTCAATGGCAAAAATCAATGAATATTGTAAATGCACAAACAGTAATTTCTCCGCATTGCAAGGTGCAATTCTGAAATTTTTTGCTTTTTCCTGCTCCTCTTAGCATGATAAAGAAGATTCAAAGAGAGTGAGATGCCAGCTCCTTTCATTCAGTCAGTAGCTACAAACATTTCTGGTATATGAATAACATGATGTTTTTCAATGGCAAAAATCAATGAATATTGTAAATGCACAAACAGTAATTTCTCCGCATTGCAAGGTGCAATTCTGAAATTTTTTGCTTTTTCCTGCTCCTCTTAGCATGATAAAGAAGATTCAAAGAGAGTGAGATGCCAGCTCCTTTCATTCAGTCAGTAGCTTCAATCATTTCTGGACGTTTTTCAATGGCAAAAATCAATGAATATTGTAAATGCACAAACAGTAATTTCTCCGCATTGCAAGGTGCAATTCTGAAATTTTTTGCTTTTTCCTGCTCCTCTTAGCATGACAAAGAAGATTCAAAGAGAGTAAGATGCCAGCTCCTTTCATTCAGTCAGTAGCTTCAATCATTTCTGGTATATGAATAACATGATGTTTTTCAATGGCAAAAATCAATGAATATTGTAAATGCACAAACAGTAATTTCTCCGCATTGCAAGGTGCAATTCTGAAATTTTTTGCTTTTTCCTGCTCCTCTTAGCATGATAAAGAAGATTCAAAGAGAGTGAGATGCCAGCTCCTTTCATTCAGTCAGTAGCTTCAATCATTTCTGGACGTTTTTCAATGGCAAAAATCAATGAATATTGTAAATGCACAAACAGTAATTTCTCCGCATTGCAAGGTGCAATTCTGAAATTTTTTGCTTTTTCCTGCTCCTCTTAGCATGATAAAGAAGATTCAAAGAGAGTGAGATGCCAGCTCCTTTCATTCAGTCAGTAGCTTCAATCATTTCTGGACGTTTTTCAATGGCAAAAATCAATGAATATTGTAAATGCACAAACAGTAATTTCTCCGCATTGCAAGGTGCAATTCTGAAATTTTTTGCTTTTTCCTGCTCCTCTTAGCATGATAAAGAAGATTCAAAGAGAGTGAGATGCCAGCTCCTTTCATTCAGTCAGTAGCTTCAAACATTTCTGGTATATGAATAATATGATGTTTTTCAATGGCAAAAATCAATGAATATTGTAAAAGCACAAACAGTAATTTCTCCGCATTGCAAGGTGCAATTCTGAAATTTTTTGCTTTTTCCTGCTCCTCTTAGCATGATAAAGAAGATTCAAAGAGAGTGAGATGCCAGCTCCTTTCATTCAGTCAGTAGCTTCAATCATTTCTGGACGTTTTTCAATGGCAAAAATCAATGAATATTGTAAATGCACAAACAGTAATTTCTCCGCATTGCAAGGTGCAATTCTGAAATTTTTTGCTTTTTCCTGCTCCTCTTAGCATGATAAAGAAGATTCAAAGAGAGTGAGATGCCAGCTCCTTTCATTCAGTCAGTAGCTTCAATCATTTCTGGTATATGAATAACATGATGTTTTTCAATGGCAAAAATCAATGAATATTGTAAATGCACAAACAGTAATTTCTCCGCATTGCAAGTTGCAATTCTGAAATTTTTTGCTTTTTCCTGCTCCTCTTAGCATGATAAAGAAGATTCAAAGAGAGTGAGATGCCAGCTCCTTTCATTCAGTCAGTAGCTTCAATCATTTCTGGACGTTTTTCAATGGCAAAAATCAATGAATATTGTAAATGCACAAACAGTAATTTCTCCGCATTGCAAGGTGCAATTCTGAAATTTTTTGCTTTTTCCTGCTCCTCTTAGCATGATAAAGAAGATTCAAAGAGAGTGAGATGCCAGCTCCTTTCATTCAGTCAGTAGCTTCAATCATTTCTGGACGTTTTTCAATGGCAAAAATCAATGAATATTGTAAATGCACAAACAGTAATTTCTCCGCATTGCAAGGTGCAATTCTGAAATTTTTTGCTTTTTCCTGCTCCTCTTAGCATGATAAAGAAGATTCAAAGAGAGTGAGATGCCAGCTCCTTTCATTCAGTCAGTAGCTTCAAACATTTCTGGTATATGAATAACATGATGTTTTTCAATGGCAAAAATCAATGAATATTGTAAAAGCACAAACAGTAATTTCTCCGCATTGCAAGGTGCAATTCTGAAATTTTTTGCTTTTTCCTGCTCCTCTTAGCATGATAAAGAAGATTCAAAGAGAGTGAGATGCCAGCTCCTTTCATTCAGTCAGTAGCTTCAATCATTTCTGGACGTTTTTCAATGGCAAAAATCAATGAATATTGTAAATGCACAAACAGTAATTTCTCCGCATTGCAAGGTGCAATTCTGAAATTTTTTGCTTTTTCCTGCTCCTCTTAGCATGATAAAGAAGATTCAAAGAGAGTGAGATGCCAGCTCCTTTCATTCAGTCAGTAGCTTCAATCATTTCTGGTATATGAATAACATGATGTTTTTCAATGGCAAAAATCAATGAATATTGTAAATGCACAAACAGTAATTTCTCCACATTGCAAGGTGCAATTCTGAAATTTTTTGCTTTTTCCTGCTCCTCTTAGCATGATAAAGAAGATTCAAAGAGAGTGAGATGACAGCTCCTTTCATTCAGTCAGTAGCTTCAATCATTTCTGGACGTTTTTCAATGGCAAAAATCAATGAATATTGTAAATGCACAAACAGTAATTTCTCCGCATTGCAAGGTGCAATTCTGAAATTTTTTGCTTTTTCCTGCTCCTCTTAGCATGATAAAGAAGATTCAAAGAGAGTGAGATGCCAGCTCCTTTCATTCAGTCAGTAGCTTCAATCATTTCTGGACGTTTTTCAATGGCAAAAATCAATGAATATTGTAAATGCACAAACAGTAATTTCTCCGCATTGCAAGGTGCAATTCTGAAATTTTTTGCTTTTTCCTGCTCCTCTTAGCATGATAAAGAAGATTCAAAGAGAGTGAGATGCCAGCTCCTTTCATTCAGTCAGTAGCTTCAATCATTTCTGGACGTTTTTCAATGGCAAAAATCAATGAATATTGTAAATGCACAAACAGTAATTTCTCCGCATTGCAAGGTGCAATTCTGAAATTTTTTGCTTTTTCCTGCTCCTCTTAGCATGATAAAGAAGATTCAAAGAGAGTGAGATGCCAGCTCCTTTCATTCAGTCAGTAGCTTCAATCATTTCTGGTATATGAATAACATGATGTTTTTCAATGGCAAAAATCAATGAATATTGTAAATGCACAAACAGTAATTTCTCCACATTGTAAGGTGCAATTCTGAAATTTTTTGCTTTTTCCTGCTCCTCTTAGCATGATAAAGAAGATTCAAAGAGAGTGAGATGACAGCTCCTTTCATTCAGTCAGTAGCTTCAATCATTTCTGGACGTTTTTCAATGGCAAAAATCAATGAATATTGTAAATGCACAAACAGTAATTTCTCCGCAATGCAAGGTGCAATTCTGAAATTTTTTGCTTTTTCCTGCTCCTCTTAGCATGATAAAGAAGATTCAAAGAGAGCGAGATGCCAGCTCCTTTCATTCAGTCAGTAGCTTCAATCATTTCTGGTATATGAATAACATGATGTTTTTCAATGGCAAAAATCAATGAATATTGTAAATGCACAAACAGTAATTTCTCCGCATTGCAAGGTGCAATTCTGAAATTTTTTGCTTTTTCCTGCTCCTCTTAGCATGATAAAGAAGATTCAAAGAGAGTGAGATGCCAGCTCCTTTCATTCAGTCAGTAGCTTCAATCATTTCTGGACGTTTTTCAATGGCAAAAATCAATGAATATTGTAAATGCACAAACAGTAATTTCTCCGCATTGCAAGGTGCAATTCTGAAATTTTTTGCTTTTTCCTGCTCCTCTTAGCATGATAAAGAAGATTCAAAGAGAGTGAGATGCCAGCTCCTTTCATTCAGTCAGTAGCTTCAAACATTTCTGGTATATGAATAACATGATGTTTTTCAATGGCAAAAATCAATGAATATTGTAAATATACAAACAGTAATTTCTCCGCATTGCAAGGTGCAATTCTGAAATTTTTTGCTTTTTCCTGCTCCTCTTAGCATGATAAAGAAGATTCAAAGAGAGTGAGATGCCAGCTCCTTTCATTCAGTCAGTAGCTTCAAACATTTCTGGTATATGAATAACATGATGTTTTTCAATGGCAAAAATCAATGAATATTGTAAATGCACAAAGAGTAATTTCTCCGCATTGCAAGGTGCAATTCTGAAATTTTTTGCTTTTTCCTGCTCCTCTTAGCATGATAAAGAAGATTCAAAGAGAGTGAGATGCCAGCTCCTTTCATTCAGTCAGTAGCTTCAATCATTTCTGGACGTTTTTCAATGGCAAAAATCAATGAATATTGTAAATGCACAAACAGTAATTTCTCCGCATTGCAAGGTGCAATTCTGAAATTTTTTGCTTTTTCCTGCTCCTCTTAGCATGATAAAGAAGATTCAAAGAGAGTGAGATGCCAGCTCCTTTCATTCAGTCAGTAGCTTCAATCATTTCTGGACGTTTTTCAATGGCAAAAATCAATGAATATTGTAAATGCACAAACAGTAATTTCTCCGCATTGCAAGGTGCAATTCTGAAATTTTTTGCTTTTTCCTGCTCCTCTTAGCATGATAAAGAAGATTCAAAGAGAGTGAGATGCCAGCTCCTTTCATTCAGTCAGTAGCTACAAACATTTCTGGTATATGAATAACATGATGTTTTTCAATGGCAAAAATCAATGAATATTGTAAATGCACAAACAGTAATTTCTCCGCATTGCAAGGTGCAATTCTGAAATTTTTTGCTTTTTCCTGCTCCTCTTAGCATGATAAAGAAGATTCAAAGAGAGTGAGATGCCAGCTCCTTTCATTCAGTCAGTAGCTTCAATCATTTCTGGACGTTTTTCAATGGCAAAAATCAATGAATATTGTAAATGCACAAACAGTAATTTCTCCGCATTGCAAGGTGCAATTCTGAAATTTTTTGCTTTTTCCTGCTCCTCTTAGCATGATAAAGAAGATTCAAAGAGAGTGAGATGCCAGCTCCTTTCATTCAGTCAGTAGCTTCAATCATTTCTGGACGTTTTTCAATGGCAAAAATCAATGAATATTGTAAATGCACAAACAGTAATTTCTCCGCATTGCAAGGTGCAATTCTGAAATTTTTTGCTTTTTCCTGCTCCTCTTAGCATGACAAAGAAGATTCAAAGAGAGTAAGATGCCAGCTCCTTTCATTCAGTCAGTAGCTTCAATCATTTCTGGTATATGAATAACATGATGTTTTTCAATGGCAAAAATCAATGAATATTGTAAATGCACAAACAGTAATTTCTCCGCATTGCAAGGTGCAATTCTGAAATTTTTTGCTTTTTCCTGCTCCTCTTAGCATGATAAAGAAGATTCAAAGAGAGTGAGATGCCAGCTCCTTTCATTCAGTCAGTAGCTTCAATCATTTCTGGACGTTTTTCAATGGCAAAAATCAATGAATATTGTAAATGCACAAACAGTAATTTCTCCGCATTGCAAGGTGCAATTCTGAAATTTTTTGCTTTTTCCTGCTCCTCTTAGCATGATAAAGAAGATTCAAAGAGAGTGAGATGCCAGCTCCTTTCATTCAGTCAGTAGCTTCAAACATTTCTGGTATATGAATAACATGATGTTTTTCAATGGCAAAAATCAATGAATATTGTAAAAGCACAAACAGTAATTTCTCCGCATTGCAAGGTGCAATTCTGAAATTTTTTGCTTTTTCCTGCTCCTCTTAGCATGATAAAGAAGATTCAAAGAGAGTGAGATGCCAGCTCCTTTCATTCAGTCAGTAGCTTCAATCATTTCTGGACGTTTTTCAATGGCAAAAATCAATGAATATTGTAAATGCACAAACAGTAATTTCTCCGCATTGCAAGGTGCAATTCTGAAATTTTTTGCTTTTTCCTGCTCCTCTTAGCATGATAAAGAAGATTCAAAGAGAGTGAGATGCCAGCTCCTTTCATTCAGTCAGTAGCTTCAATCATTTCTGGTATATGAATAACATGATGTTTTTCAATGGCAAAAATCAATGAATATTGTAAATGCACAAACAGTAATTTCTCCGCATTGCAAGTTGCAATTCTGAAATTTTTTGCTTTTTCCTGCTCCTCTTAGCATGATAAAGAAGATTCAAAGAGAGTGAGATGCCAGCTCCTTTCATTCAGTCAGTAGCTTCAATCATTTCTGGACGTTTTTCAATGGCAAAAATCAATGAATATTGTAAATGCACAAACAGTAATTTCTCCGCATTGCAAGGTGCAATGCTGAAATTTTTTGCTTTTTCCTGCTCCTCTTAGCATGATAAAGAAGATTCAAAGAGAGTGAGATGCCAGCTCCTTTCATTCAGTCAGTAGCTTCAATCATTTCTGGACGTTTTTCAATGGCAAAAATCAATGAATATTGTAAATGCACAAACAGTAATTTCTCCGCATTGCAAGGTGCAATTCTGAAATTTTTTGCTTTTTCCTGCTCCTCTTAGCATGATAAAGAAGATTCAAAGAGAGTGAGATGCCAGCTCCTTTCATTCAGTCAGTAGCTTCAAACATTTCTGGTATATGAATAACATGATGTTTTTCAATGGCAAAAATCAATGAATATTGTAAAAGCACAAACAGTAATTTCTCCGCATTGCAAGGTGCAATTCTGAAATTTTTTGCTTTTTCCTGCTCCTCTTAGCATGATAAAGAAG
Source organism: Phyllobates terribilis (assembly GCF_046119375.1). NCBI lineage: Eukaryota > Metazoa > Chordata > Amphibia > Anura > Dendrobatidae > Phyllobates > Phyllobates terribilis. The sequence continues at coordinate 156,153 of NW_027364081.1, read as the reverse complement.
ATTCAAAGAGAGTGAGATGCCAGCTCCTTTCATTCAGTCAGTAGCTTCAATCATTTCTGGACGTTTTTCAATGGCAAAAATCAATGAATATTGTAAATGCACAAACAGTAATTTCTCCGCATTGCAAGGTGCAATTCTGAAATTTTTTGCTTTTTCCTGCTCCTCTTAGCATGATAAAGAAGATTCAAAGAGAGTGAGATGCCAGCTCCTTTCATTCAGTCAGTAGCTTCAATCATTTCTGGTATATGAATAACATGATGTTTTTCAATGGCAAAAATCAATGAATATTGTAAATGCACAAACAGTAATTTCTCCACATTGCAAGGTGCAATTCTGAAATTTTTTGCTTTTTCCTGCTCCTCTTAGCATGATAAAGAAGATTCAAAGAGAGTGAGATGCCAGCTCCTTTCATTCAGTCAGTAGCTTCAATCATTTCTGGACGTTTTTCAATGGCAAAAATCAATGAATATTGTAAATGCACAAACAGTAATTTCTCCGCATTGCAAGGTGCAATTCTGAAATTTTTTGCTTTTTCCTGCTCCTCTTAGCATGATAAAGAAGATTCAAAGAGAGCGAGATGCCAGCTCCTTTCATTCAGTCAGTAGCTTCAATCATTTCTGGTATATGAATAACATGATGTTTTTCAATGGCAAAAATCAATGAATATTGTAAATGCACAAACAGTAATTTCTCCGCATTGCAAGGTGCAATTCTGAAATTTTTTGCTTTTTCCTGCTCCTCTTAGCATGATAAAGAAGATTCAAAGAGAGTGAGATGCCAGCTCCTTTCATTCAGTCAGTAGCTTCAATCATTTCTTGACGTTTTTCAATGGCAAAAATCAATGAATATTATAAATGCACAAACAGTAATTTCTCCGCTTTGCAAGGTGCAATTCTGAAATTTTTTGCTTTTTCCTGCTCCTCTTAGCATGATAAAGAAGATTCAAAGAGAGTGAGATGCCAGCTCCTTTCATTCAGTCAGTAGCTTCAAACATTTCTGGTATATGAATAACATGATGTTTTTCAATGGCAAAAATCAATGAATATTGTAAATGCACAAACAGTAATTTCTCCGCATTGCAAGGTGCAATTCTGAAATTTTTTGCTTTTTCCTGCTCCTCTTAGCATGATAAAGAAGATTCAAAGAGAGTGAGATGCCAGCTCCTTTCATTCAGTCAGTAGCTTCAATCATTTCTGGACGTTTTTCAATGGCAAAAATCAATGAATATTGTAAATGCACAAACAGTAATTTCTCCGCATTGCAAGGTGCAATTCTGAAATTTTTTGCTTTTTCCTGCTCCTCTTAGCATGATAAAGAAGATTCAAAGAGAGTGAGATGCCAGCTCCTTTCATTCAGTCAGTAGCTTCAATCATTTCTGGACGTTTTTCAATGGCAAAAATCAATGAATATTGTAAATGCACAAACAGTAATTTCTCCGCATTGCAAGGTGCAATTCTGAAATTTTTTGCTTTTTCCTGCTCCTCTTAGCATGATAAAGAAGATTCAAAGAGAGTGAGATGCCAGCTCCTTTCATTCAGTCAGTAGCTTCAATCATTTCTGGTATATGAATAACATGATGTTTTTCAATGGCAAAAATCAATGAATATTGTAAATGCACAAACAGTAATTTCTCCGCATTGCAAGGTGCAATTCTGAAATTTTTTGCTTTTTCCTGCTCCTCTTAGCATGATAAAGAAGATTCAAAGAGAGTGAGATGCCAGCTCCTTTCATTCAGTCAGCAGCTTCAATCATTTCTGGACATTTTTCAATGGCAAAAATCAATGAATATTGTAAATGCACAAACAGTAATTTCTCCGCATTGCAAGGTGCAATTCTGAAATTTTTTGCTTTTTCCTGCTCCTCTTAGCATGATAAAGAAGATTCAAAGAGAGTGAGATGCCAGCTCCTTTCATTCAGTCAGTAGCTTCAAACATTTCTGGTATATGAATAACATGATGTTTTTCAATGGCAAAAATCAATGAATATTGTAAAAGCACAAACAGTAATTTCTCCGCATTGCAAGGTGCAATTCTGAAATTTTTTGCTTTTTCCTGCTCCTCTTAGCATGATAAAGAAGATTCAAAGAGAGTGAGATGCCAGCTCCTTTCATTCAGTCAGTAGCTTCAATCATTTCTGGACGTTTTTCAATGGCAAAAATCAATGAATATTGTAAATGCACAAACAGTAATTTCTCCGCATTGCAAGGTGCAATTCTGAAATTTTTTGCTTTTTCCTGCTCCTCTTAGCATGATAAAGAAGATTCAAAGAGAGTGAGATGCCAGCTCCTTTCATTCAGTCAGTAGCTTCAATCATTTCTGGTATATGAATAACATGATGTTTTTCAATGGCAAAAATCAATGAATATTGTAAATGCACAAACAGTAATTTCTCCGCATTGCAAGTTGCAATTCTGAAATTTTTTGCTTTTTCCTGCTCCTCTTAGCATGATAAAGAAGATTCAAAGAGAGTGAGATGCCAGCTCCTTTCATTCAGTCAGTAGCTTCAATTATTTCTGGACGTTTTTCAATGGCAAAAATCAATGAACATTGTAAATGCACAAACAGTAATTTCTCCGCATTGCAAGGTGCAATTCTGAAATTTTTTGCTTTTTCCTGCTCCTCTTAGCATGATAAAGAAGATTCAAAGAGAGTGAGATGCCAGCTCCTTTCATTCAGTCAGTTGCTTCAATCATTTCTGGACGTTTTTCAATGGCAAAAATCAATGAATATTGTAAATGCACAAACAGTAATTTCTCCGCATTGCAAGGTGCAATTCTGAAATTTTTTGCTTTTTCCTGCTCCTCTTAGCATGATAAAGAAGATTCAAAGAGAGTGAGATGCCAGCTCCTTTCATTCAGTCAGTAGCTTCAATCATTTCTGGACGTTTTTCAATGGCAAAAATCAATGAATATTGTAAATGCACAAACAGTAATTTCTCCGCATTGCAATGTGCAATTCTGAAATTTTTTGCTTTTTCCTGCTCCTCTTTGCATGATAAAGAAGATTCAAAGAGAGTGAGATGCCAGCTCCTTTCATTCAGTCAGTAGCTTCAATCATTTCTGGTATATGAATAACATGATGTTTTTCAATGGCAAAAATCAATGAATATTGTAAATGCACAAACAGTAATTTCTCCGCATTGCAAGGTGCAATTCTGAAATTTTTGGCTTTTTCCTGCTCCTCTTAGCATGATAAAGAAGATTCAAAGAGAGTGAGATGCCAGCTCCTTTCATTCAGTCAGTAGCTTCAATCATTTCTGGATGTTTTTCAATGGCAAAAATCAATGAATATTGTAAATGCACAAACAGTAATTTCTCCGCATTGCAAGGTGCAATTCTGAAATTTCTTGCATTTTCCTGCTCCTCTTAGCATGATAAAGAAGATTCAAAGAGAGTGAGATGCCAGCTCCTTTCATTCAGTCAGTAGCTTCAATCATTTCTGGACGTTTTTCAATGGCAAAAATCAATGAATATTGTAAATGCACAAACAGTAATTTCTCCGCATTGCAAGGTGCAATTCTGAAATTTTTTGCTTTTTCCTGCTCCTCTTAGCATGATAAAGAAGATTCAAAGAGAGTGAGATGCCAGCTCCTTTCATTCAGTCAGTAGCTTCAAACATTTCTGGTATATGAATAACATGATGTTTTTCAATGGCAAAAATCAATGAATATTGTAAATGCACAAACAGTAATTTCTCCGCATTGCAAGGTGCAATTCTGAAATTTTTTGCTTTTTCCTGCTCCTCTTAGCATGATAAAGAAGATTCAAAGAGAGTGAGATGCCAGCTCCTTTCATTCAGTCAGTAGCTTCAATCATTTCTGGACGTTTTTCAATGGCAAAAATCAATGAATATTGTAAATGCACAAACAGTAATTTCTCCGCATTGCAAGGTGCAATTCTGAAATTTTTTGCTTTTTCCTGCTCCTCTTAGCATGATAAAGAAGATTCAAAGAGAGTGAGATGCCAGCTTCTTTCATTCAGTCAGTAGCTTCAAACATTTCTGGGATATGAATAACATGATGTTTTTCAATGGCAAAAATTAATGAATATTGTAAATGCACAAACAGTAATTTCTCCGCATTGCAAGGTGCAATTCTGAAATTTTTTGCTTTTTCCTGCTCCTCTTAGCATGATAAAGAAGATTCAAAGAGAGTGAGATGCCAGCTCCTTTCATTCAGTCAGTAGCTTCAATCATTTCTGGACGTTTTTCAATGGCAAAAATCAATGAATATTGTAAATGCACAAACAGTAATTTCTCCGCATTGCAAGGTGCAATTCTGAAATTTTTTGCTTTTTCCTGCTCCTCTTAGCATGATAAAGAAGATTCAAAGAGAGTGAGATGCCAGCTCCTTTCATTCAGTCAGTAGCTTCAATCATTTCTGGATGTTTTTCAATGGCAAAAATCAATGAATATTGTAAATGCACAAACAGTAATTTCTCCGCATTGCAAGGTGCAATTCTGAAATTTTTTGCTTTTTCCTGCTCCTCTTAGCATGATAAAGAAGATTCAAAGAGAGTGAGATGCCAGCTCCTTTCATTCAGTCAGTAGCTTCAATCATTTCTGGTATATGAATAACATGATGTTTTTCAATGGCAAAAATCAATGAATATTGTAAATGCACAAACAGTAATTTCTCCGCATTGCAAGTTGCAATTCTGAAATTTTTTGCTTTTTCCTGCTCCTCTTAGCATGATAAAGAAGATTCAAAGAGAGTGAGATGCCAGCTCCTTTCATTCAGTCAGTAGCTTCAATCATTTCTGGACGTTTTTCAATGGCAAAAATCAATGAATATTGTAAATGCACAAACAGTAATTTCTCCGCATTGCAAGGTGCAATTCTGAAATTTTTTGCTTTTTCCTGCTCCTCTTAGCATGATAAAGAAGATTCAAAGAGAGTGAGATGCCAGCTCCTTTCATTCAGTCAGTAGCTTCAATCATTTCTGGACGTTTTTCAATGGCAAAAATCAATGAATATTGTAAATGCACAAACAGTAATTTCTCCGCATTGCAAGGTGCAATTCTGAAATTTTTTGCTTTTTCCTGCTCCTCTTAGCATGATAAAGAAGATTCAAAGAGAGTGAGATGCCAGCTCCTTTCATTCAGTCAGTAGCTTCAAACATTTCTGGTATATGAATAACATGATGTTTTTCAATGGCAAAAATCAATGAATATTGTAAAAGCACAAACAGTAATTTCTCCGCATTGCAAGGTGCAATTCTGAAATTTTTTGCTTTTTCCTGCTCCTCTTAGCATGATAAAGAAGATTCAAAGAGAGTGAGATGCCAGCTCCTTTCATTCAGTCAGTAGCTTCAATCATTTCTGGACGTTTTTCAATGGCAAAAATCAATGAATATTGTAAATGCACAAACAGTAATTTCTCCGCATTGCAAGGTGCAATTCTGAAATTTTTTGCTTTTTCCTGCTCCTCTTAGCATGATAAAGAAGATTCAAAGAGAGTGAGATGCCAGCTCCTTTCATTCAGTCAGTAGCTTCAATCATTTCTGGTATATGAATAACATGATGTTTTTCAATGGCAAAAATCAATGAATATTGTAAATGCACAAACAGTAATTTCTCCACATTGCAAGGTGCAATTCTGAAATTTTTTGCTTTTTCCTGCTCCTCTTAGCATGATAAAGAAGATTCAAAGAGAGTGAGATGCCAGCTCCTTTCATTCAGTCAGTAGCTTCAATCTCTTCTGGACGTTTTTCAATGGCAAAAATCAATGAATATTGTAAATGCACAAACAGTAATTTCTCCGCATTGCAAGGTGCAATTCTGAAATTTTTTGCTTTTTCCTGCTCCTCTTAGCATGATAAAGAAGATTCAAAGAGAGCGAGATGCCAGCTCCTTTCATTCAGTCAGTAGCTTCAATCATTTCTGGTATATGAATAACATGATGTTTTTCAATGGCAAAAATCAATGAATATTGTAAATGCACAAACAGTAATTTCTCCGCATTGCAAGGTGCAATTCTGAAATTTTTTGCTTTTTCCTGCTCCTCTTAGCATGATAAAGAAGATTCAAAGAGAGTGAGATGCCAGCTCCTTTCATTCAGTCAGTAGCTTCAATCATTTCTGGACGTTTTTCAATGGCAAAAATCAATGAATATTGTAAATGCACAAACAGTAATTTCTCCGCATTGCAAGGTGCAATTCTGAAATTTTTTGCTTTTTCCTGCTCCTCTTAGCATGATAAAGAAGATTCAAAGAGAGTGAGATGCCAGCTCCTTTCATTCAGTCAGTAGCTTCAAACATTTCTGGTATATGAATAACATGATGTTTTTCAATGGCAAAAATCAATGAATATTGTAAATGCACAAACAGTAATTTCTCCGCATTGCAAGGTGCAATTCTGAAATTTTTTGCTTTTTCCTGCTCCTCTTAGCATGATAAAGAAGATTCAAAGAGAGTGAGATGCCAGCTCCTTTCATTCAGTCAGTAGCTTCAATCATTTCTGGACGTTTTTCAATGGCAAAAATCAATGAATATTGTAAATGCACAAACAGTAATTTCTCCGCATTGCAAGGTGCAATTCTGAAATTTTTTGCTTTTTCCTGCTCCTCTTAGCATGATAAAGAAGATTCAAAGAGAGTGAGATGCCAGCTCCTTTCATTCAGTCAGTAGCTTCAATCATTTCTGGACGTTTTTCAATGGCAAAAATCAATGAATATTGTAAATGCACAAACAGTAATTTCTCCGCATTGCAAGGTGCAATTCTGAAATTTTTTGCTTTTTCCTGCTCCTCTTAGCATGATAAAGAAGATTCAAAGAGAGTGAGATGCCAGCTCCTTTCATTCAGTCAGTAGCTTCAATCATTTCTGGACGTTTTTCAATGGCAAAAATCAATGAATATTGTAAATGCACAAACAGTAATTTCTCCGCATTGCAAGGTGCAATTCTGAAATTTTTTGCTTTTTCCTGCTCCTCTTAGCATGATAAAGAAGATTCAAAGAGAGTGAGATGCCAGCTCCTTTCATTCAGTCAGTAGCTTCAATCATTTCTGGACGTTTTTCAATGGCAAAAATCAATGAATATTGTAAATGCACAAACAGTAATTTCTCCGCATTGCAAGGTGCAATTCTGAAATTTTTTGCTTTTTCCTGCTCCTCTTAGCATGATAAAGAAGATTCAAAGAGAGTGAGATGCCAGCTCCTTTCATTCAGTCAGTAGCTTCAATCATTTCTGGACGTTTTTCAATGGCAAAAATCAATGAATATTGTAAATGCACAAACAGTAATTTCTCCGCATTGCAAGGTGCAATTCTGAAATTTTTTGCTTTTTCCTGCTCCTCTTAGCATGATAAAGAAGATTCAAAGAGAGTGAGATGCCAGCTCCTTTCATTCAGTCAGTAGCTTCAAACATTTCTGGTATATGAATAACATGATGTTTTTCAATGGCAAAAATCAATGAATATTGTAAAAGCACAAACAGTAATTTCTCCGCATTGCAAGGTGCAATTCTGAATTTTTTTGCTTTTTCCTGCTCCTCTTAGCATGATAAAGAAGATTCAAAGAGAGTGAGATGCCAGCTCCTTTCATTCAGTCAGTAGCTTCAATCATTTCTGGACGTTTTTCAATGGCAAAAATCAATGAATATTGTAAATGCACAAACAGTAATTTCTCCGCATTACAAGGTGCAATTCTGAAATTTTTTGCTTTTTCCTGCTCCTCTTAGCATGATAAAGAAGATTCAAAGAGAGTGAGATGCCAGCTCCTTTCATTCAGTCAGTAGCTTCAATCATTTCTGGTATATGAATAACATGATGTTTTTCAATGGCAAAAATCAATGAATATTGTAAATGCACAAACAGTAATTTCTCCACATTGCAAGGTGCAATTCTGAAATTTTTTGCTTTTTCCTGCTCCTCTTAGCATGATAAAGAAGATTCAAAGAGAGTGAGATGCCAGCTCCTTTCATTCAGTCAGTAGCTTCAATCTCTTCTGGACGTTTTTCAATGGCAAAAATCAATGAATATTGTAAATGCACAAACAGTAATTTCTCCGCATTGCAAGGTGCAATTCTGAAATTTTTTGCTTTTTCCTGCTCCTCTTAGCATGATAAAGAAGATTCAAAGAGAGCGAGATGCCAGCTCCTTTCATTCAGTCAGTAGCTTCAATCATTTCTGGTATATGAATAACATGATGTTTTTCAATGGCAAAAATCAATGAATATTGTAAATGCACAAACAGTAATTTCTCCGCATTGCAAGGTGCAATTCTGAAATTTTTTGCTTTTTCCTGCTCCTCTTAGCATGATAAAGAAGATTCAAAGAGAGTGAGATGCCAGCTCCTTTCATTCAGTCAGTAGCTTCAATCATTTCTGGACGTTTTTCAATGGCAAAAATCAATGAATATTGTAAATGCACAAACAGTAATTTCTCCGCATTGCAAGGTGCAATTCTGAAATTTTTTGCTTTTTCCTGCTCCTCTTAGCATGATAAAGAAGATTCAAAGAGAGTGAGATGCCAGCTCCTTTCATTCAGTCAGTAGCTTCAAACATTTCTGGTATATGAATAACATGATGTTTTTCAATGGCAAAAATCAATGAATATTGTAAATGCACAAACAGTAATTTCTCCGCATTGCAAGGTGCAATTCTGAAATTTTTTGCTTTTTCCTGCTCCTCTTAGCATGATAAAGAAGATTCAAAGAGAGTGAGATGCCAGCTCCTTTCATTCAGTCAGTAGCTTCAATCATTTCTGGACGTTTTTCAATGGCAAAAATCAATGAATATTGTAAATGCACAAACAGTAATTTCTCCGCATTGCAAGGTGCAATTCTGAAATTTTTTGCTTTTTCCTGCTCCTCTTAGCATGATAAAGAAGATTCAAAGAGAGTGAGATGCCAGCTCCTTTCATTCAGTCAGTAGCTTCAATCATTTCTGGACGTTTTTCAATGGCAAAAATCAATGAATATTGTAAATGCACAAACAGTAATTTCTCCGCATTGCAAGGTGCAATTCTGAAATTTTTTGCTTTTTCCTGCTCCTCTTAGCATGATAAAGAAGATTCAAAGAGAGTGAGATGCCAGCTCCTTTCATTCAGTCAGTAGCTTCAATCATTTCTGGTATATGAATAACATGATGTTTTTCAATGGCAAAAATCAATGAATATTGTAAATGCACAAACAGTAATTTCTCCGCATTGCAAGTTGCAATTCTGAAATTTTTTGCTTTTTCCTGCTCCTCTTAGCATGATAAAGAAGATTCAAAGAGAGTGAGATGCCAGCTCCTTTCATTCAGTCAGTAGCTTCAATCATTTCTGGACGTTTTTCAATGGCAAAAATCAATGAATATTGTAAATGCACAGTATTTTCTCCGCATTGCAAGGTGCAATTCTGAAATTTTTTGCTTTTTCCTGCTCCTCTTAGCATGATAAAGAAGATTCAAAGAGAGTGAGATGCCAGCTCCTTTCATTCAGTCAGTAGCTTCAATCATTTCTGGACGTTTTTCAATGGCAAAAATCAATGAATATTGTAAATGCACAAACAGTAATTTCTCCGCATTGCAAGGTGCAATTCTGAAATTTTTTGCTTTTTCCTGCTCCTCTTAGCATGATAAAGAAGATTCAAAGAGAGTGAGATGCCAGCTCCTTTCATTCAGTCAGTAGCTTCAAACATTTCTGGTATATGAATAACATGATGTTTTTCAATGGCAAAAATCAATGAATATTGTAAAAGCACAAACAGTAATTTCTCCGCATTGCAAGGTGCAATTCTGAAATTTTTTGCTTTTTCCTGCTCCTCTTAGCATGATAAAGAAGATTCAAAGAGAGTGAGATGCCAGCTCCTTTCATTCAGTCAGTAGCTTCAATCATTTCTGGACGTTTTTCAATGGCAAAAATCAATGAATATTGTAAATGCACAAACAGTAATTTCTCCGCATTGCAAGGTGCAATTCTGAAATTTTTTGCTTTTTCCTGCTCCTCTTAGCATGATAAAGAAGATTCAAAGAGAGTGAGATGCCAGCTCCTTTCATTCAGTCAGTAGCTTCAATCATTTCTGGTATATGAATAACATGATGTTTTTCAATGGCAAAAATCAATGAATATTGTAAATGCACAAACAGTAATTTCTCCACATTGCAAGGTGCAATTCTGAAATTTTTTGCTTTTTCCTGCTCCTCTTAGCATGATAAAGAAGATTCAAAGAGAGTGAGATGCCAGTTCCTTTCATTCAGTCAGTAGCTTCAATCATTTCTGGACGTTTTTCAATGGCAAAAATCAATGAATATTGTAAATGCACAAACAGTAATTTCTCCGCATTGCAAGGTGCAATTCTGAAATTTTTTGCTTTTTCCTGCTCCTCTTAGCATGATAAAGAAGATTCAAAGAGAGCGAGATGCCAGCTCCTTTCATTCAGTCAGTAGCTTCAATCATTTCTGGTATATGAATAACATGATGTTTTTCAATGGCAAAAATCAATGAATATTGTAAATGCACAAACAGTAATTTCTCCGCATTGCAAGGTGCAATTCTGAAATTTTTTGCTTTTTCCTGCTCCTCTTAGCATGATAAAGAAGATTCAAAGAGAGTGAGATGCCAGCTCCTTTCATTCAGTCAGTAGCTTCAATCATTTCTGGACGTTTTTCAATGGCAAAAATCAATGAATATTGTAAATGCACAAACAGTAATTTCTCCGCATTGCAAGGTGCAATTCTGAAATTTTTTGCTTTTTCCTGCTCCTCTTAGCATGATAAAGAAGATTCAAAGAGAGTGAGATGCCAGCTCCTTTCATTCAGTCAGCAGCTTCAATCATTTCTGGACATTTTTCAATGGCAAAAATCAATGAATATTGTAAATGCACAAACAGTAATTTCTCCGCATTGCAAGGTGCAATTCTGAAATTTTTTGCTTTTTCCTGCTCCTCTTAGCATGATAAAGAAGATTCAAAGAGAGTGAGATGCCAGCTCCTTTCATTCAGTCAGTAGCTTCAAACATTTCTGGTATATGAATAACATGATGTTTTTCAATGGCAAAAATCAATGAATATTGTAAAAGCACAAACAGTAATTTCTCCGCATTGCAAGGTGCAATTCTGAAATTTTTTGCTTTTTCCTGCTCCTCTTAGCATGATAAAGAAGATTCAAAGAGAGTGAGATGCCAGCTCCTTTCATTCAGTCAGTAGCTTCAATCATTTCTGGACGTTTTTCAATGGCAAAAATCAATGAATATTGTAAATGCACAAACAGTAATTTCTCCGCATTGCAAGGTGCAATTCTGAAATTTTTTGCTTTTTCCTGCTCCTCTTAGCATGATAAAGAAGATTCAAAGAGAGTGAGATGCCAGCTCCTTTCATTCAGTCAGTAGCTTCAATCATTTCTGGTATATGAATAACATGATGTTTTTCAATGGCAAAAATCAATGAATATTGTAAATGCACAAACAGTAATTTCTCCGCATTGCAAGTTGCAATTCAGAAATTTTTTGCTTTTTCCTGCTCCTCTTAGCATGATAAAGAAGATTCAAAGAGAGTGAGATGCCAGCTCCTTTCATTCAGTCAGTAGCTTCAATTATTTCTGGACGTTTTTCAATGGCAAAAATCAATGAATATTGTAAATGCACAAACAGTAATTTCTCCGCATTGCAAGGTGCAATTCTGAAATTTTTTGCTTTTTCCTGCTCCTCTTAGCATGATAAAGAAGATTCAAAGAGAGTGAGATGCCAGCTCCTTTCATTCAGTCAGTTGCTTCAATCATTTCTGGACGTTTTTCAATGGCAAAAATCAATGAATATTGTAAATGCACAAACAGTAATTTCTCCGCATTGCAAGGTGCAATTCTGAAATTTTTTGCTTTTTCCTGCTCCTCTTAGCATGATAAAGAAGATTCAAAGAGAGTGAGATGCCAGCTCCTTTCATTCAGTCAGTAGCTTCAAACATTTCTGGTATATGAATAACATGATGTTTTTCAATGGCAAAAATCAATGAATATTGTAAAAGCACAAACAGTAATTTCTCCGCATTGCAAGGTGCAATTCTGAAATTTTTTGCTTTTTCCTGCTCCTCTTAGCATGATAAAGAAGATTCAAAGAGAGTGAGATGCCAGCTCCTTTCATTCAGTCAGTAGCTTCAATCATTTCTGGACGTTTTTCAATGGCAAAAATCAATGAATATTGTAAATGCACAAACAGTAATTTCTCCGCATTGCAAGGTGCAATTCTGAAATTTTTTGCTTTTTCCTGCTCCTCTTAGCATGATAAAGAAGATTCAAAGAGAGTGAGATGCCAGCTCCTTTCATTCAGTCAGTAGCTTCAATCATTTCTGGTATATGAATAACATGATGTTTTTCAATGGCAAAAATCAATGAATATTGTAAATGCACAAACAGTAATTTCTCCACATTGCAAGGTGCAATTCTGAAATTTTTTGCTTTTTCCTGCTCCTCTTAGCATGATAAAGAAGATTCAAAGAGAGTGAGATGCCAGCTCCTTTCATTCAGTCAGTAGCTTCAATCTCTTCTGGACGTTTTTCAATGGCAAAAATCAATGAATATTGTAAATGCACAAACAGTAATTTCTCCGCATTGCAAGGTGCAATTCTGAAATTTTTTGCTTTTTCCTGCTCCTCTTAGCATGATAAAGAAGATTCAAAGAGAGCGAGATGCCAGCTCCTTTCATTCAGTCAGTAGCTTCAATCATTTCTGGTATATGAATAACATGATGTTTTTCAATGGCAAAAATCAATGAATATTGTAAATGCACAAACAGTAATTTCTCCGCATTGCAAGGTGCAATTCTGAAATTTTTTGCTTTTTCCTGCTCCTCTTAGCATGATAAAGAAGATTCAAAGAGAGTGAGATGCCAGCTCCTTTCATTCAGTCAGTAGCTTCAATCATTTCTGGACGTTTTTCAATGGCAAAAATCAATGAATATTGTAAATGCACAAACAGTAATTTCTCCGCATTGCAAGGTGCAATTCTGAAATTTTTTGCTTTTTCCTGCTCCTCTTAGCATGATAAAGAAGATTCAAAGAGAGTGAGATGCCAGCTCCTTTCATTCAGTCAGTAGCTTCAATCATTTCTGGACGTTTTTCAATGGCAAAAATCAATGAATATTGTAAATGCACAAACAGTAATTTCTCCGCATTGCAAGGTGCAATTCTGAAATTTTTTGCTTTTTCCTGCTCCTCTTAGCATGATAAAGAAGATTCAAAGAGAGTGAGATGCCAGCTTCTTTCATTCAGTCAGTAGCTTCAAACATTTCTGGGATATGAATAACATGATGTTTTTCAATGGCAAAAATTAATGAATATTGTAAATGCACAAACAGTAATTTCTCCGCATTGCAAGGTGCAATTCTGAAATTTTTTGCTTTTTCCTGCTCCTCTTAGCATGATAAAGAAGATTCAAAGAGAGTGAGATGCCAGCTCCTTTCATTCAGTCAGTAGCTTCAATCATTTCTGGACGTTTTTCAATGGCAAAAATCAATGAATATTGTAAATGCACAAACAGTAATTTCTCCGCATTGCAAGGTGCAATTCTGAAATTTTTTGCTTTTTCCTGCTCCTCTTAGCATGATAAAGAAGATTCAAAGAGAGTGAGATGCCAGCTCCTTTCATTCAGTCAGTAGCTTCAATCATTTCTGGACGTTTTTCAATGGCAAAAATCAATGAATATTGTAAATGCACAAACAGTAATTTCTCCGCATTGCAAGGTGCAATTCTGAAATTTTTTGCTTTTTCCTGCTCCTCTTAGCATGATAAAGAAGATTCAAAGAGAGTGAGATGCCAGCTCCTTTCATTCAGTCAGTAGCTTCAATCATTTCTGGTATATGAATAACATGATGTTTTTCAATGGCAAAAATCAATGAATATTGTAAATGCACAAACAGTAATTTCTCCGCATTGCAAGTTGCAATTCTGAAATTTTTTGCTTTTTCCTGCTCCTCTTAGCATGATAAAGAAGATTCAAAGAGAGTGAGATGCCAGCTCCTTTCATTCAGTCAGTAGCTTCAATCATTTCTGGACGTTTTTCAATGGCAAAAATCAATGAATATTGTAAATGCACAAACAGTAATTTCTCCGCATTGCAAGGTGCAATTCTGAAATTTTTTGCTTTTTCCTGCTCCTCTTAGCATGATAAAGAAGATTCAAAGAGAGTGAGATGCCAGCTCCTTTCATTCAGTCAGTAGCTTCAATCATTTCTGGACGTTTTTCAATGGCAAAAATCAATGAATATTGTAAATGCACAAACAGTAATTTCTCCGCATTGCAAGGTGCAATTCTGAAATTTTTTGCTTTTTCCTGCTCCTCTTAGCATGATAAAGAAGATTCAAAGAGAGTGAGATGCCAGCTCCTTTCATTCAGTCAGTAGCTTCAATCATTTCTGGACGTTTTTCAATGGCAAAAATCAATGAATATTGTAAATGCACAAACAGTAATTTCTCCGCATTGCAAGGTGCAATTCTGAAATTTTTTGCTTTTTCCTGCTCCTCTTAGCATGATAAAGAAGATTCAAAGAGAGTGAGATGCCAGCTCCTTTCATTCAGTCAGTAGCTTCAATCATTTCTGGACGTTTTTCAATGGCAAAAATCAATGAATATTGTAAATGCACAAACAGTAATTTCTCCGCATTGCAAGGTGCAATTCTGAAATTTTTTGCTTTTTCCTGCTCCTCTTAGCATGATAAAGAAGATTCAAAGAGAGTGAGATGCCAGCTCCTTTCATTCAGTCAGTAGCTTCAATCATTTCTGGTATATGAATAACATGATGTTTTTCAATGGCAAAAATCAATGAATATTGTAAATGCACAAACAGTAATTTCTCCACATTGCAAGGTGCAATTCTGAAATTTTTTGCTTTTTCCTGCTCCTCTTAGCATGATAAAGAAGATTCAAAGAGAGTGAGATGCCAGCTCCTTTCATTCAGTCAGTAGCTTCAATCATTTCTGGACGTTTTTCAATGGCAAAAATCAATGAATATTGTAAATGCACAAACAGTAATTTCTCCGCATTGCAAGGTGCAATTCTGAAATTTTTTGCTTTTTCCTGCTCCTCTTAGCATGATAAAGAAGATTCAAAGAGAGTGAGATGCCAGCTCCTTTCATTCAGTCAGTAGCTTCAATCATTTCTGGACGTTTTTCAATGGCAAAAATCAATGAATATTGTAAATGCACAAACAGTAATTTCTCCGCATTGCAAGGTGCAATTCTGAAATTTTTTGCTTTTTCCTGCTCCTCTTAGCATGATAAAGAAGATTCAAAGAGAGTGAGATGCCAGCTCCTTTCATTCAGTCAGTAGCTTCAATCATTTCTGGACGTTTTTCAATGGCAAAAATCAATGAATATTGTAAATGCACAAACAGTAATTTCTCCGCATTGCAAGGTGCAATTCTGAAATTTTTTGCTTTTTCCTGCTCCTCTTAGCATGATAAAGAAGATTCAAAGAGAGTGAGATGCCAGCTCCTTTCATTCAGTCAGTAGCTTCAATCATTTCTGGACGTTTTTCAATGGCAAAAATCAATGAATATTGTAAATGCACAAACAGTAATTTCTCCGCATTGCAAGGTGCAATTCTGAAATTTTTTGCTTTTTCCTGCTCCTCTTAGCATGATAAAGAAGATTCAAAGAGAGTGAGATGCCAGCTCCTTTCATTCAGTCAGTAGCTTCAATCATTTCTGGACGTTTTTCAATGGCAAAAATCAATGAATATTGTAAATGCACAAACAGTAATTTCTCCGCATTGCAAGGTGCAATTCTGAAATTTTTTGCTTTTTCCTGCTCCTCTTAGCATGATAAAGAAGATTCAAAGAGAGTGAGATGCCAGCTCCTTTCATTCAGTCAGTAGCTTCAATCATTTCTGGACGTTTTTCAATGGCAAAAATCAATGAATATTGTAAATGCACAAACAGTAATTTCTCCGCATTGCAAGGTGCAATTCTGAAATTTTTTGCTTTTTCCTGCTCCTCTTAGCATGATAAAGAAGATTCAAAGAGAGTGAGATGCCAGCTCCTTTCATTCAGTCAGTAGCTTCAATCATTTCTGGACGTTTTTCAATGGCAAAAATCAATGAATATTGTAAATGCACAAACAGTAATTTCTCCGCATTGCAAGGTGCAATTCTGAAATTTTTTGCTTTTTCCTGCTCCTCTTAGCATGATAAAGAAGATTCAAAGAGAGTGAGATGCCAGCTCCTTTCATTCAGTCAGTAGCTTCAATCATTTCTGGTATATGAATAACATGATGTTTTTCAATGGCAAAAATCAATGAATATTGTAAATGCACAAACAGTAATTTCTCCACATTGCAAGGTGCAATTCTGAAATTTTTTGCTTTTTCCTGCTCCTCTTAGCATGATAAAGAAGATTCAAAGAGAGTGAGATGCCAGCTCCTTTCATTCAGTCAGTAGCTTCAATCATTTCTGGACGTTTTTCAATGGCAAAAATCAATGAATATTGTAAATGCACAAACAGTAATTTCTCCGCATTGCAAGGTGCAATTCTGAAATTTTTTGCTTTTTCCTGCTCCTCTTAGCATGATAAAGAAGATTCAAAGAGAGTGAGATGCCAGCTCCTTTCATTCAGTCAGTAGCTTCAATCATTTCTGGACGTTTTTCAATGGCAAAAATCAATGAATATTGTAAATGCACAAACAGTAATTTCTCCGCATTGCAAGGTGCAATTCTGAAATTTTTTGCTTTTTCCTGCTCCTCTTAGCATGATAAAGAAGATTCAAAGAGAGTGAGATGCCAGCTCCTTTCATTCAGTCAGTAGCTTCAATCATTTCTGGACGTTTTTCAATGGCAAAAATCAATGAATATTGTAAATGCACAAACAGTAATTTCTCCGCATTGCAAGGTGCAATTCTGAAATTTTTTGCTTTTTCCTGCTCCTCTTAGCATGATAAAGAAGATTCAAAGAGAGTGAGATGCCAGCTCCTTTCATTCAGTCAGTAGCTTCAATCATTTCTGGTATATGAATAACATGATGTTTTTCAATGGCAAAAATCAATGAATATTGTAAATGCACAAACAGTAATTTCTCCACATTGCAAGGTGCAATTCTGAAATTTTTTGCTTTTTCCTGCTCCTCTTAGCATGATAAAGAAGATTCAAAGAGAGTGAGATGCCAGCTCCTTTCATTCAGTCAGTAGCTTCAATCATTTCTGGACGTTTTTCAATGGCAAAAATCAATGAATATTGTAAATGCACAAACAGTAATTTCTCCGCATTGCAAGGTGCAATTCTGAAATTTTTTGCTTTTTCCTGCTCCTCTTAGCATGATAAAGAAGATTCAAAGAGAGTGAGATGCCAGCTCCTTTCATTCAGTCAGTAGCTTCAATCATTTCTGGATGTTTTTCAATGGCAAAAATCAATGAATATTGTAAATGCACAAACAGTAATTTCTCCGCATTGCAAGGTGCAATTCTGAAATTTTTTGCTTTTTCCTGCTCCTCTTAGCATGATAAAGAAGATTCAAAGAGAGTGAGATGCCAGCTCCTTTCATTCAGTCAGTAGCTTCAATCATTTCTGGACGTTTTTCAATGGCAAAAATCAATGAATATTGTAAATGCACAAACAGTAATTTCTCCGCATTGCAAGGTGCAATTCTGAAATTTTTTGCTTTTTCCTGCTCCTCTTAGCATGATAAAGAAGATTCAAAGAGAGTGAGATGCCAGCTCCTTTCATTCAGTCAGTAGCTTCAATCATTTCTGGACGTTTTTCAATGGCAAAAATCAATGAATATTGTAAATGCACAAACAGTAATTTCTCCGCATTGCAAGGTGCAATTCTGAAATTTTTTGCTTTTTCCTGCTCCTCTTAGCATGATAAAGAAGATTCAAAGAGAGTGAGATGCCAGCTCCTTTCATTCAGTCAGTAGCTTCAAACATTTCTGGTATATGAATAACATGGTGTTTTTCAATGGCAAAAATCAATGAATATTGTAAAAGCACAAACAGTAATTTCTCCGCATTGCAAGGTGCAATTCTGAAATTTTTTGCTTTTTCCTGCTCCTCTTAGCATGATAAAGAAGATTCAAAGAGAGTGAGATGCCAGCTCCTTTCATTCAGTCAGTAGCTTCAATCATTTCTGGACTTTTTCAATGGCAAAAATCAATGAATATTGTAAATGCACAAACAGTAATTTCTCCGCATTGCAAGGTGCAATTCTGAAATTTTTTGCTTTTTCCTGCTCCTCTTAGCATGATAAAGAAGATTCAAAGAGAGTGAGATGCCAGCTCCTTTCATTCAGTCAGTAGCTTCAATCATTTCTGGTATATGAATAACATGATGTTTTTCAATGGCAAAAATCAATGAATATTGTAAATGCACAAACAGTAATTTCTCCACATTGCAAGGTGCAATTCTGAAATTTTTTGCTTTTTCCTGCTCCTCTTAGCATGATAAAGAAGATTCAAAGAGAGTGAGATGCCAGCTCCTTTCATTCAGTCAGTAGCTTCAATCTCTTCTGGACGTTTTTCAATGGCAAAAATCAATGAATATTGTAAATGCACAAACAGTAATTTCTCCGCATTGCAAGGTGCAATTCTGAAATTTTTTGCTTTTTCCTGCTCCTCTTAGCATGATAAAGAAGATTCAAAGAGAGCGAGATGCCAGCTCCTTTCATTCAGTCAGTAGCTTCAATCATTTCTGGTATATGAATAACATGATGTTTTTCAATGGCAAAAATCAATGAATATTGTAAATGCACAAACAGTAATTTCTCCGCATTGCAAGGTGCAATTCTGAAATTTTTTGCTTTTTCCTGCTCCTCTTAGCATGATAAAGAAGATTCAAAGAGAGTGAGATGCCAGCTCCTTTCATTCAGTCAGTAGCTTCAATCATTTCTGGACGTTTTTCAATGGCAAAAATCAATGAATATTGTAAATGCACAAACAGTAATTTCTCCGCATTGCAAGGTGCAATTCTGAAATTTTTTGCTTTTTCCTGCTCCTCTTAGCATGATAAAGAAGATTCAAAGAGAGTGAGATGCCAGCTCCTTTCATTCAGTCAGTAGCTTCAAACATTTCTGGTATATGAATAACATGATGTTTTTCAATGGCAAAAATCAATGAATATTGTAAATGCACAAACAGTAATTTCTCCGCATTGCAAGGTGCAATTCTGAAATTTTTTGCTTTTTCCTGCTCCTCTTAGCATGATAAAGAAGATTCAAAGAGAGTGAGATGCCAGCTCCTTTCATTCAGTCAGTAGCTTCAATCATTTCTGGACGTTTTTCAATGGCAAAAATCAATGAATATTGTAAATGCACAAACAGTAATTTCTCCGCATTGCAAGGTGCAATTCTGAAATTTTTTGCTTTTTCCTGCTCCTCTTAGCATGATAAAGAAGATTCAAAGAGAGTGAGATGCCAGCTCCTTTCATTCAGTCAGTAGCTTCAAACATTTCTGGTATATGAATAACATGATGTTTTTCAATGGCAAAAATCAATGAATATTGTAAATGCACAAACAGTAATTTCTCCGCATTGCAAGGTGCAATTCTGAAATTTTTTGCTTTTTCCTGCTCCTCTTAGCATGATAAAGAAGATTCAAAGAGAGTGAGATGCCAGCTCCTTTCATTCAGTCAGTAGCTTCAAACATTTCTGGTATATGAATAACATGATGTTTTTCAATGGCAAAAATCAATGAATATTGTAAATGCACAAACAGTAATTTCTCCGCATTGCAAGGTGCAATTCTGAAATTTTTTGCTTTTTCCTGCTCCTCTTAGCATGATAAAGAAGATTCAAAGAGAGTGAGATGCCAGCTCCTTTCATTCAGTCAGTAGCTTCAATCATTTCTGGACGTTTTTCAATGGCAAAAATCAATGAATATTGTAAATGCACAAACAGTAATTTCTCCGCATTGCAAGGTGCAATTCTGAAATTTTTTGCTTTTTCCTGCTCCTCTTAGCATGATAAAGAAGATTCAAAGAGAGTGAGATGCCAGCTCCTTTCATTCAGTCAGTAGCTTCAATCATTTCTGGACGTTTTTCAATGGCAAAAATCAATGAATATTGTAAATGCACAAACAGTAATTTCTCCGCATTGCAAGGTGCAATTCTGAAATTTTTTGCTTTTTCCTGCTCCTCTTAGCATGATAAAGAAGATTCAAAGAGAGTGAGATGCTAGCTCCTTTCATTCAGTCAGTAGCTTCAATCATTTCTGGTATATGAATAACATGATGTTTTTCAATGGCAAAAATCAATGAATATTGTAAATGCACAAACAGTAATTTCTCCGCATTGCAAGGTGCAATTCTGAAATTTTTTGCTTTTTCCTGCTCCTCTTAGCATGATAAAGAAGATTCAAAGAGAGTGAGATGCCAGCTCCTTTCATTCAGTCAGTAGCTTCAATCATTTCTGGACGTTTTTCAATGGCAAAAATCAATGAATATTGTAAATGCACAAACAGTAATTTCTCCGCATTGCAAGGTGCCATTCTGAAATTTTTTGCTTTTTCCTGCTCCTCTTAGCATGATAAAGAAGATTCAAAGAGAGTGAGATTCCAGCTCCTTTCATTCAGTCAGTAGCTTCAATCATTTCTGGTATATGAATAACATGATGTTTTTCAATGGCAAAAATCAATGAATATTGTAAATGCACAAACAGTAATTTCTCCGCATTGCAAGTTGCAATTCTGAAATTTTTTGCTTTTTCCTGCTCCTCTTAGCATGATAAAGAAGATTCAAAGAGAGTGAGATGCCAGCTCCTTTCATTCAGTCAGTAGCTTCAATTATTTCTGGACGTTTTTCAATGGCAAAAATCAATGAATATTGTAAATGCACAAACAGTAATTTCTCCGCATTGCAAGGTGCAATTCTGAAATTTTTTGCTTTTTCCTGCTCCTCTTAGCATGATAAAGAAGATTCAAAGAGAGTGAGATGCCAGCTCCTTTCATTCAGTCAGTTGCTTCAATCATTTCTGGACGTTTTTCAATGGCAAAAATCAGTGAATATTGTAAATGCACAAACAGTAATTTCTCCGCATTGCAAGGTGCAATTCTGAAATTTTTTGCTTTTTCCTGCTCCTCTTAGCATGATAAAGAAGATTCAAAGAGAGTGAGATGCCAGCTCCTTTCATTCAGTCAGTAGCTTCAATCATTTCTGGACGTTTTTCAATGGCAAAAATCAATGAATATTGTAAATGCACAAACAGTAATTTCTCCGCATTGCAAGGTGCAATTCTGAAATTTTTTGCTTTTTCCTGCTCCTCTTTGCATGATAAAGAAGATTCAAAGAGAGTGAGATGCCAGCTTCTTTCATTCAGTCAGTAGCTTCAATCATTTCTGGTATATGAATAACATGATGTTTTTCAATGGCAAAAATCAATGAATATTGTAAATGCACAAACAGTAATTTCTCCGCATTGCAAGGTGCAATTCTGAAATTTTTGGCTTTTTCCTGCTCCTCTTAGCATGATAAAGAAGATTCAAAGAGAGTGAGATGCCAGCTCCTTTCATTCAGTCAGTAGCTTCAATCATTTCTGGATGTTTTTCAATGGCAAAAATCAATGAATATTGTAAATGCACAAACAGTAATTTCTCCGCATTGCAAGGTGCAATTCTGAAATTTTTTGCTTTTTCCTGCTCCTCTTAGCATGATAAAGAAGATTCAAAGAGAGTGAGATGCCAGCTCCTTTCATTCAGTCAGTAGCTTCAATCATTTCTGGACGTTTTTCAATGGCAAAAATCAATGAATATTGTAAATGCACAAACAGTAATTTCTCCGCATTGCAAGGTGAAATTCTGAAATTTTTTGCTTTTTCCTGCTCCTCTTAGCATGATAAAGAAGATTCAAAGAGAGTGAGATGCCAGCTCCTTTCATTCAGTCAGTAGCTGCAAACATTTCTGGTATATGAATAACATGATGTTTTTCAATGGCAAAAATCAATGAATATTGTAAAAGCACAAACAGTAATTTCTCCGCATTGCAAGGTGCAATTCTGAAATTTTTTGCTTTTTCCTGCTCCTCTTAGCATGATAAAGAAGATTCAAAGAGAGTGAGATGCCAGCTCCTTTCATTCAGTCAGTAGCTTCAATCATTTCTGGTATATGAATAACATGATGTTTTTCAATGGCAAAAATCAATGAATATTGTAAATGCACAAACAGTAATTTCTCCGCATTGCAAGTTGCAATTCTGAAATTTTTTGCTTTTTCCTGCTCCTCTTAGCATGATAAAGAAGATTCAAAGAGAGTGAGATGCCAGCTCCTTTCATTCAGTCAGTAGCTTCAATCATTTCTGGATGTTTTTCAATGGCAAAAATCAATGAATATTGTAAATGCACAAACAGTAATTTCTCCGCATTGCAAGGTGCAATTCTGAAATTTTTTGCTTTTTCCTGCTCCTCTTAGCATGATAAAGAAGATTCAAAGAGAGTGAGATGCCAGCTCCTTTCATTCAGTCAGTAGCTTCAATCATTTCTGGACGTTTTTCAATGGCAAAAATCAATGAATATTGTAAATGCACAAACAGTAATTTCTCCGCATTGCAAGGTGCAATTCTGAAATTTTTTGCTTTTTCCTGCTCCTCTTAGCATGATAAAGAAGATTCAAAGAGAGTGAGATGCCAGCTCCTTTCATTCAGTCAGTAGCTTCAAACATTTCTGGTATATGAATAACATGATGTTTTTCAATGGCAAAAATCTATGAATATTGTAAAAGCACAAACAGTAATTTCTCCGCATTGCAAGGTGCAATTCTGAAATTTTTTGCTTTTTCCTGCTCCTCTTAGCATGATAAAGAAGATTCAAAGAGAGTGAGATGCCAGCTCCTTTCATTCAGTCAGTAGCTTCAATCATTTCTGGTATATGAATAACATGATGTTTTTCAATGGCAAAAATCAATGAATATTGTAAATGCACAAACAGTAATTTCTCCACATTGCAAGGTGCAATTCTGAAATTTTTTGCTTTTTCCTGCTCCTCTTAGCATGATAAAGAAGATTCAAAGAGAGTGAGATGCCAGCTCCTTTCATTCAGTCAGTAGCTTCAATCATTTCTGGACGTTTTTCAATGGCAAAAATCAATGAATATTGTAAATGCACAAACAGTAATTTCTCCGCATTGCAAGGTGCAATTCTGAAATTTTTTGCTTTTTCCTGCTCCTCTTAGCATGATAAAGAAGATTCAAAGAGAATGAGATGCCATCTCCTTTCATTCAGTCAGTAGCTTCAATCATTTCTGGACGTTTTTCAATGGCAAAAATCAATGAATATTGTAAATGCACAAACAGTAATTTCTCCGCATTGCAAGGTGCAATTCTGAAATTTTTTGCTTTTTCCTGCTCCTCTTTGCATGATAAAGAAGATTCAAAGAGAGTGAGATGCCAGCTTCTTTCATTCAGTCAGTAGCTTCAATCATTTCTGGTATATGAATAACATGATGTTTTTCAATGGCAAAAATCAATGAATATTGTAAATGCACAAACAGTAATTTCTCCGCATTGCAAGGTGCAATTCTGAAATTTTTGGCTTTTTCCTGCTCCTCTTAGCATGATAAAGAAGATTCAAAGAGAGTGAGATGCCAGCTCCTTTCATTCAGTCAGTAGCTTCAATCATTTCTGGATGTTTTTCAATGGCAAAAATCAATGAATATTGTAAATGCACAAACAGTAATTTCTCCGCATTGCAAGGTGCAATTCTGAAATTTTTTGCTTTTTCCTGCTCCTCTTAGCATGATAAAGAAGATTCAAAGAGAGTGAGATGCCAGCTCCTTTCATTCAGTCAGTAGCTTCAATCATTTCTGGACGTTTTTCAATGGCAAAAATCAATGAATATTGTAAATGCACAAACAGTAATTTCTCCGCATTGCAAGGTGCAATTCTGAAATTTTTTGCTTTTTCCTGCTCCTCTTAGCATGATAAAGAAGATTCAAAGAGAGTGAGATGCCAGCTCCTTTCATTCAGTCAGTAGCTGCAAACATTTCTGGTATATGAATAACATGATGTTTTTCAATGGCAAAAATCAATGAATATTGTAAAAGCACAAACAGTAATTTCTCCGCATTGCAAGGTGCAATTCTGAAATTTTTTGCTTTTTCCTGCTCCTCTTAGCATGATAAAGAAGATTCAAAGAGAGTGAGATGCCAGCTCCTTTCATTCAGTCAGTAGCTTCAATCATTTCTGGTATATGAATAACATGATGTTTTTCAATGGCAAAAATCAATGAATATTGTAAATGCACAAACAGTAATTTCTCCGCATTGCAAGTTGCAATTCTGAAATTTTTTGCTTTTTCCTGCTCCTCTTAGCATGATAAAGAAGATTCAAAGAGAGTGAGATGCCAGCTCCTTTCATTCAGTCAGTAGCTTCAATCATTTCTGGATGTTTTTCAATGGCAAAAATCAATGAATATTGTAAATGCACAAACAGTAATTTCTCCGCATTGCAAGGTGCAATTCTGAAATTTTTTGCTTTTTCCTGCTCCTCTTAGCATGATAAAGAAGATTCAAAGAGAGTGAGATGCCAGCTCCTTTCATTCAGTCAGTAGCTTCAATCATTTCTGGACGTTTTTCAATGGCAAAAATCAATGAATATTGTAAATGCACAAACAGTAATTTCTCCGCATTGCAAGGTGCAATTCTGAAATTTTTTGCTTTTTCCTGCTCCTCTTAGCATGATAAAGAAGATTCAAAGAGAGTGAGATGCCAGCTCCTTTCATTCAGTCAGTAGCTTCAAACATTTCTGGTATATGAATAACATGATGTTTTTCAATGGCAAAAATCAATGAATATTGTAAAAGCACAAACAGTAATTTCTCCGCATTGCAAGGTGCAATTCTGAAATTTTTTGCTTTTTCCTGCTCCTCTTAGCATGATAAAGAAGATTCAAAGAGAGTGAGATGCCAGCTCCTTTCATTCAGTCAGTAGCTTCAATCATTTCTGGTATATGAATAACATGATGTTTTTCAATGGCAAAAATCAATGAATATTGTAAATGCACAAACAGTAATTTCTCCACATTGCAAGGTGCAATTCTGAAATTTTTTGCTTTTTCCTGCTCCTCTTAGCATGATAAAGAAGATTCAAAGAGAGTGAGATGCCAGCTCCTTTCATTCAGTCAGTAGCTTCAATCATTTCTGGACGTTTTTCAATGGCAAAAATCAATGAATATTGTAAATGCACAAACAGTAATTTCTCCGCATTGCAAGGTGCAATTCTAAAATTTTTTGCTTTTTCCTGCTCCTCTTAGCATGATAAAGAAGATTCAAAGAGAGCGAGATGCCAGCTCCTTTCATTCAGTCAGTAGCTTCAATCATTTCTTGTATATGAATAACATGATGTTTTTCAATGGCAAAAATCAATGAATATTGTAAATGCACAAACAGTAATTTCTCCGCATTGCAAGGTGCAATTCTGAAATTTTTTGCTTTTTCCTGCTCCTCTTAGCATGATAAAGAAGATTCAAAGAGAGTGAGATGCCAGCCCCTTTCATTCAGTCAGTAGCTTCAATCATTTCTGGACGTTTTTCAATGGCAAAAATCAATGAATATTGTAAATGCACAAACAGTAATTTCTCCGCATTGCAAGGTGCAATTCTGAAATTTTTTGCTTTTTCCTGCTCCTCTTAGCATGATAAAGAAGATTCAAAGAGAGTGAGATGCCAGCTCCTTTCATTCAGTCAGTAGCTTCAAACATTTCTGGTATATGAATAACATGATGTTTTTCAATGGCAAAAATCAATGAATATTGTAAATGCACAAACAGTAATTTCTCCGCATTGCAAGGTGCAATTCTGAAATTTTTTGCTTTTTCCTGCTCCTCTTAGCATGATAAAGAAGATTCAAAGAGAGTGAGATGCCAGCTCCTTTCATTCAGTCAGTAGCTTCAATCATTTCTGGACGTTTTTCAATGGCAAAAATCAATGAATATTGTAAATGCACAAACAGTAATTTCTCCGCATTGCAAGGTGTAATTCTGAAATTTTTTGCTTTTTCCTGCTCCTCTTAGCATGATAAAGAAGATTCAAAGAGAGTGAGATGCCAGCTCCTTTCATTCAGTCAGTAGCTTCAATCATTTCTGGACGTTTTTCAATGGCAAAAATCAATGAATATTGTAAATGCACAAACAGTAATTTCTCCGCATTGCAAGGTGCAATTCTGAAATTTTTTGCTTTTTCCTGCTCCTCTTAGCATGATAAAGAAGATTCAAAGAGAGTGAGATGCCAGCTCCTTTCATTCAGTCAGTAGCTTCAATCATTTCTGGTATATGAATAACATGATGTTTTTCAATGGCAAAAATCAATGAATATTGTAAATGCACAAACAGTAATTTCTCCGCATTGCAAGGTGCAATTCGGAAATTTTTTGCTTTTTCCTGCTCCTCTTAGCATGATAAAGAAGATTCAAAGAGAGTGAGATGCCAGCTCCTTTCATTCAGTCAGCAGCTTCAATCATTTCTGGACATTTTTCAATGGCAAAAATCAATGAATATTGTAAATGCACAAACAGTAATTTCTCCGCATTGCAAGGTGCAATTCTGAATTTTTTTGCTTTTTCCTGCTCCTCTTAGCATGATAAAGAAGATTCAAAGAGAGTGAGATGCCAGCTCCTTTCATTCAGTCAGTAGCTTCAAACATTTCTGGTATATGAATAACATGATGTTTTTCAATGGCAAAAATCAATGAATATTGTAAAAGCACAAACAGTAATTTCTCCGCATTGCAAGGTGCAATTCTGAAATTTTTTGCTTTTTCCTGCTCCTCTTAGCATGATAAAGAAGATTCAAAGAGAGTGAGATGCCAGCTCCTTTCATTCAGTCAGTAGCTTCAATCATTTCTGGACGTTTTTCAATGGCAAAAATCAATGAATATTGTAAATGCACAAACAGTAATTTCTCCGCATTGCAAGGTGCAATTCTGAAATTTTTTGCTTTTTCCTGCTCCTCATAGCATGATAAAGAAGATTCAAAGAGAGTGAGATGCCAGCTCCTTTCATTCAGTCAGTAGCTTCAATCATTTCTGGTATATGAATAACATGATGTTTTTCAATGGCAAAAATCAATGAATATTGTAAATGCACAAACAGTAATTTCTCCGCATTGCAAGTTGCAATTCTGAAATTTTTTGCTTTTTCCTGCTCCTCTTAGCATGATAAAGAAGATTCAAAGAGAGTGAGATGCCAGCTCCTTTCATTCAGTCAGTAGCTTCAATTATTTCTGGACGTTTTTCAATGGCAAAAATCAATGAATATTGTAAATGCACAAACAGTAATTTCTCCGCATTGCAAGGTGCAATTCTGAAATTTTTTGCTTTTTCCTGCTCCTCTTAGCATGATAAAGAAGATTCAAAGAGAGTGAGATGCCAGCTCCTTTCATTCAGTCAGTTGCTTCAATCATTTCTGGACGTTTTTCAATGGCAAAAATCAATGAATATTGTAAATGCACAAACAGTAATTTCTCCGCATTGCAAGGTGCAATTCTGAAATTTTTTGCTTTTTCCTGCTCCTCTTTGCATGATAAAGAAGATTCAAAGAGAGTGAGATGCCAGCTCCTTTCATTCAGTCAGTAGCTTCAATCATTTCTGGTATATGAATAACATGATGTTTTTCAATGGCAAAAATCAATGAATATTGTAAATGCACAAACAGTAATTTCTCCGCATTGCAAGATGCAATTCTGAAATTTTTGGCTTTTTCCTGCTCCTCTTAGCATGATAAAGAAGATTCAAAGAGAGTGAGGTGCCAGCTCCTTTCATTCAGTCAGTAGCTTCAATCATTTCTGGATGTTTTTCAATGGCAAAAATCAATGAATATTGTAAATGCACAAACAGTAATTTCTCCGCATTGCAAGGTGCAATTCTGAAATTTCTTGCATTTTCCTGCTCCTCTTAGCATGATAAAGAAGATTCAAAGAGAGTGAGATGCCAGCTCCTTTCATTCAGTCAGTAGCTTCAATCATTTCTGGACGTTTTTCAATGGCAAAAATCAATGAATATTGTAAATGCACAAACAGTAATTTCTCCGCATTGCAAGGTGCAATTCTGAAATTTTTTGCTTTTTCCTGCTCCTCTTAGCATGATAAAGAAGATTCAAAGAGAGTGAGATGCCAGCTCCTTTCATTCAGTCAGTAGCTTCAAACATTTCTGGTATATGAATAACATGATGTTTTTCAATGGCAAAAATCAATGAATATTGTAAATGCACAAACAGTAATTTCTCCGCATTGCAAGGTGCAATTCTGAAATTTTTTGCTTTTTCCTGCTCCTCTTAGCATGATAAAGAAGATTCAAAGAGAGTGAGATGCCAGCTCCTTTCATTCAGTCAGTAGCTTCAATCATTTCTGGACGTTTTTCAATGGAAAAAATCAATGAATATTGTAAATGCACAAACAGTAATTTCTCCGCATTGCAAGGTGCAATTCTGAAATTTTTTGCTTTTTCCTGCTCCTCTTAGCATGATAAAGAAGATTCAAAGAGAGTGAGATGCCAGCTTCTTTCATTCAGTCAGTAGCTTCAAACATTTCTGGGATATGAATAACATGATGTTTTTCAATGGCAAAAATTAATGAATATTGTAAATGCACAAACAGTAATTTCTCCGCATTGCAAAGTGCAATTCTGAAATTTTTTGCTTTTTCCTGCTCCTCTTAGCATGATAAAGAAGATTCAAAGAGAGTGAGATGCCAGCTCCTTTCATTCAGTCAGTAGCTTCAATCATTTCTGGACGTTTTTCAATGGCAAAAATCAATGAATATTGTAAATGCACAAACAGTAATTTCTCCGCATTGCAAGGTGCAATTCTGAAATTTTTTGCTTTTTCCTGCTCCTCTTAGCATGATAAAGAAGATTCAAAGAGAGTGAGATGCCAGCTCCTTTCATTCAGTCAGTAGCTTCAATCATTTCTGGACGTTTTTCAATGGCAAAAATCAATGAATATTGTAAATGCACAAACAGTAATTTCTCCGCATTGCAAGGTGCAATTCTGAAATTTTTTGCTTTTTCCTGCTCCTCTTAGCATGATAAAGAAGATTCAAAGAGAGTGAGATGCCAGCTCCTTTCATTCAGTCAGTAGCTTCAATCATTTCTGGTATATGAATAACATGATGTTTTTCAATGGCAAAAATCAATGAATATTGTAAATGCACAAACAGTAATTTCTCCGCATTGCAAGTTGCAATTCTGAAATTTTTTGCTTTTTCCTGCTCCTCTTAGCATGATAAAGAAGATTCAAAGAGAGTGAGATTCCAGCTCCTTTCATTCAGTCAGTAGCTTCAATCATTTCTGGACGTTTTTCAATGGCAAAAATCAATGAATATTGTAAATGCACAAACAGTAATTTCTCCGCATTGCAAGGTGCAATTCTGAAATTTTTTGCTTTTTCCTGCTCCTCTTAGCATGATAAAGAAGATTCAAAGAGAGTGAGATGCCAGCTCCTTTCATTCAGTCAGTAGCTTCAATCATTTCTGGATGTTTTTCAATGGCAAAAATCAATGAATATTGTAAATGCACAAACAGTAATTTCTCCGCATTGCAAGGTGCAATTCTGAAATTTCTTGCATTTTCCTGCTCCTCTTAGCATGATAAAGAAGATTCAAAGAGAGTGAGATGCCAGCTCCTTTCATTCAGTCAGTAGCTTCAATCATTTCTAGACGTTTTTCAATGGCAAAAATCAATGAATATTGTAAATGCACAAACAGTAATTTCTCCGCATTGCAAGGTGCAATTCTGAAATTTTTTGCTTTTTCCTGCTCCTCTTAGCATGATAAAGAAGATTCAAAGAGAGTGAGATGCCAGCTCCTTTCATTCAGTCAGTAGCTTCAAACATTTCTGGTATATGAATAACATGATGTTTTTCAATGGCAAAAATCAATGAATATTGTAAATGCACAAACAGTAATTTCTCCGCATTGCAAGGTGCAATTCTGAAATTTTTTGCTTTTTCCTGCTCCTCTTAGCATGATAAAGAAGATTCAAAGAGAGTGAGATTCCAGCTCCTTTCATTCAGTCAGTAGCTTCAATCATTTCTGGACGTTTTTCAATGGCAAAAATCAATGAATATTGTAAATGCACAAACAGTAATTTCTCCGCATTGCAAGGTGCAATTCTTAAATTTTTTGCTTTTTCCTGCTCCTCTTAGCATGATAAAGAAGATTCAAAGAGAGTGAGATGCCAGCTCCTTTCATTCAGTCAGTAGCTTCAATCATTTCTGGACGTTTTTCAATGGCAAAAATCAATGAATATTGTAAATGCACAAACAGTAATTTCTCCGCATTGCAAGATGCAATTCTGAAATTTTTTGCTTTTTCCTGCTCCTCTTAGCATGATAAAAAAGATTCAAAGAGAGTGAGATGCCAGCTCCTTTCATTCAGTCAGTAGCTTCAATCATTTCTGGACGTTTTTCAATGGCAAAAATCAATGAATATTGTAAATGCACAAACAGTAATTTCTCCGCATTGCAAGGTGCAATTCTGAAATTTTTTGCTTTTTCCTGATCCTCTTAGCATGATAAAGAAGATTCAAAGAGAGTGAGATGCCAGCTCCTTTCATTCAGTCAGTAGCTTCAATCATTTCTGGTATATGAATAACATGATGTTTTTCAATGGCAAAAATCAATGAATATTGTAAATGCACAAACAGTAATTTCTCCGCATTGCAAGGTGCAATTCTGAAATTTTTTGCTTTTTCCTGCTCCTCTTAGCATGATAAAGAAGATTCAAAGAGAGTGAGATGCCAGCTCCTTTCATTCAGTCAGTAGCTTCAATCATTTCTGGACGTTTTTCAATGGCAAAAATCAATGAATATTGTAAATGCACAAACAGTAATTTCTCCGCATTGCAAGGTGCAATTCTGAAATTTTTTGCTTTTTCCTGCTCCTCTTAGCATGATAAAGAAGATTCAAAAGAGTGAGATGCCAGCTCCTTTCATTCAGTCAGTAGCTTCAGTCATTTCTGGACGTTTTTCAATGGCAAAAATCAATGAATATTGTAAATGCACAAACAGTAATTTCTCCGCATTGCAAGGTGCAATTCTGAAATTTTTTGCTTTTTCCTGCTCCTCTTAGCATGATAAAGAAGATTCAAAGAGAGTGAGATGCCAGCTCCTTTCATTCAGTCAGTAGCTTCAAACATTTCTGGTATAAACATTTCTGGACGTTTTTCAATGGCAAAAATCAATGAATATTGTAAATGCACAAACAGTAATATCTCCACATTGCAAGGTGCAATTCTGAAATTTTTTGCTTTTTCCTGCTAATCCTAGCATGATAAAGAAGATTCAAATAGAGTGAGATGCCAGCTCCTTTCATTCAGTCAGTAGCTTCAAACATTTCTGGACGTTTTTCAATGGCAAAATTCAATGAATATTGTAAATGCACAAACAGTAATATCTCCACATTGCCAGGTGCAATTCTGAAATTTTTTGCTTTTTCCTGCTAATCCTAGCATGATAAAGAAGATTCAAAGAGAGTGAGATGCCAGCTCCTTTCATTCAGTCAGTAGCTTCAATCATTTCTGGACGTTTTTCAATGGCAAAAATCAATGAATATTGTAAATGCACAAACAGTAATTTCTCCGCATTGCAAGGTGCAATTCTGAAATTTTTTGCTTTTTCCTGCTCCTCTTAGCATGATAAAGAAGATTCAAAGAGAGTGAGATGCCAGCTCCTTTCATTCAGTCAGTAGCTTCAATCATTTCTGGACGTTTTTCAATGGCAAAAATCAATGAATATTGTAAATGCACAAACAGTAATTTCTCCGCATTGCAAGGTGCAATTCTGAAATTTTTTGCTTTTTCCTGCTCCTCTTAGCATGATAAAGAAGATTCAAAGAGAGTGAGATGCCAGCTCCTTTCATTCAGTCAGTAGCTTCAATCATTTCTGGTATATGAATAACATGATGTTTTTCAATGGCAAAAATCAATGAATATTGTAAATGCACAAACAGTAATTTCTCCGCATTGCAAGGTGCAATTCTGAAATTTTTTGCTTTTTCCTGCTCCTCTTAGCATGATAAAGAAGATTCAAAGAGAGTGAGATGCCAGCTCCTTTCATTCAGTCAGTAGCTTCAATCATTTCTGGACGTTTTTCAATGGCAAAAATCAATGAATATTGTAAATGCACAAACAGTAATTTCTCCGCATTGCAAGATGCAATTCTGAAATTTTTTGCTTTTTCCTGCTCCTCTTAGCATGATAAAGAAGATTCAAAGAGAGTGAGATGCCAGCTCCTTTCATTCAGTCAGTAGCTTCAGTCATTTCTGGACGTTTTTCAATGCAAAAATCAATGAATATTGTAAATGCACAAACAGTAATTTCTCCGCATTGCAAGGTGCAATTCTGAAATTTTTTGCTTTTTCCTGCTCCTCAGCATGATAAAGAAGATTCAAAGAGAGTGAGATGCCAGCTCCTTTCATTCAGTCAGTAGCTTCAATCATTTCTGGTATATGAATAACATGATGTTTTTCAATGGCAAAAATCAATGAATATTGTAAATGCACAAACAGTAATTTCTCCGCATTGCAAGGTGCAATTCTGAAATTTTTTGCTTTTTCCTGCTCCTCTTAGCATGATAAAGAAGATTCAAAGAGAGTGAGATGCCAGCTCCTTTCATTCAGTCAGTAGCTTCAATCATTTCTGGATGTTTTTCAATGGCAAAAATCAATGAATATTGTAGATGCACAAACAGTAATTTCTCCGCATTGCAAGGTGCAATTCTGAAATTTCTTGCATTTTCCTGCTCCTCTTAGCATGATAAAGAAGATTCAAAGAGAATGAGATGCCAGCTCCTTTCATTCAGTCAGTAGCTTCAATCATTTCTGGACGTTTTTCAATGGCAAAAATCAATGAATATTGTAAATGCACAAACAGTAATTTCTCCGCATTGCAAGGTGCAATTCTGAAATTTTTTGCTTTTTCCTGCTCCTCTTAGCATGATAAAGAAGATTCAAAGAGAGTGAGATGCCAGCTCCTTTCATTCAGTCAGTAGCTTCAAACATTTCTGGTATATGAATAACATGATGTTTTTCAATGGCAAAAATCAATGAATATTGTAAATGCACAAACAGTAATTTCTCCGCATTGCAAGGTGCAATTCTGAAATTTTTTGCTTTTTCCTGCTCCTCTTAGCATGATAAAGAAGATTCAAAGAGAGTGAGATGCCAGCTCCTTTCATTCAGTCAGTAGCTTCAATCATTTCTGGACGTTTTTCAATGGCAAAAATCAATGAATATTGTAAATGCACAAACAGTAATTTCTCCGCATTGCAAGGTGCAATTCTGAAATTTTTTGCTTTTTCCTGCTCCTCTTAGCATGATAAAGAAGATTCAAAGAGAGTGAGATGCCAGCTCCTTTCATTCAGTCAGTAGCTTCAATCATTTCTGGACGTTTTTCAATGGCAAAAATCAATGAATATTGTAAATGCACAAACAGTAATTTCTCCGCATTGCAAGGTGCAATTCTGAAATTTTTTGCTTTTTCCTGCTCCTCTTAGCATGATAAAGAAGATTCAAAGAGAGTGAGATGCCAGCTTCTTTCATTCAGTCAGTAGCTTCAAACATTTCTGGGATATGAATAACATGATGTTTTTCAATGGCAAAAATTAATGAATATTGTAAATGCACAAACAGTAATTTCTCCGCATTGCAAAGTGCAATTCTGAAATTTTTTGCTTTTTCCTGCTCCTCTTAGCATGATAAAGAAGATTCAAAGAGAGTGAGATGCCAGCTCCTTTCATTCAGTCAGTAGCTTCAATCATTTCTGGACGTTTTTCAATGGCAAAAATCAATGAATATTGTAAATGCACAAACAGTAATTTCTCCGCATTGCAAGGTGCAATTCTGAAATTTTTTGCTTTTTCCTGCTCCTCTTAGCATGATAAAGAAGATTCAAAGAGAGTGAGATGCCAGCTCCTTTCATTCAGTCAGTAGCTTCAATCATTTCTGGACGTTTTTCAATGGCAAAAATCAATGAATATTGTAAATGCACAAACAGTAACTTCTCCGCATTGCAAGGTGCAATTCTGAAATTTTTTGCTTTTTCCTGCTCCTCTTAGCATGATAAAGAAGATTCAAAGAGAGTGAGATGCCAGCTCCTTTCATTCAGTCAGTAGCTTCAATCATTTCTGGTATATGAATAACATGATGTTTTTCAATGGCAAAAATCAATGAATATTGTAAATGCACAAACAGTAATTTCTCCGCATTGCAAGTTGCAATTCTGAAATTTTTTGCTTTTTCCTGCTCCTCTTAGCATGATAAAGAAGATTCAAAGAGAGTGAGATTCCAGCTCCTTTCATTCAGTCAGTAGCTTCAATCATTTCTGGACGTTTTTCAATGGCAAAAATCAATGAATATTGTAAATGCACAAACAGTAATTTCTCCGCATTGCAAGGTGCAATTCTTAAATTTTTTGCTTTTTCCTGCTCCTCTTAGCATGATAAAGAAGATTCAAAGAGAGTGAGATGCCAGCTCCTTTCATTCAGTCAGTAGCTTCAATCATTTCTGGACGTTTTTCAATGGCAAAAATCAATGAATATTGTAAATGCACAAACAGTAATTTCTCCGCATTGCAAGATGCAATTCTGAAATTTTTT
Source organism: Phyllobates terribilis (assembly GCF_046119375.1). NCBI lineage: Eukaryota > Metazoa > Chordata > Amphibia > Anura > Dendrobatidae > Phyllobates > Phyllobates terribilis. Next base: position 121,703 of record NW_027364081.1, on the reverse strand, counting down.
GCTTTTTCCTGCTCCTCTTAGCATGATAAAAAAGATTCAAAGAGAGTGAGATGCCAGCTCCTTTCATTCAGTCAGTAGCTTCAATCATTTCTGGACGTTTTTCAATGGCAAAAATCAATGAATATTGTAAATGCACAAACAGTAATTTCTCCGCATTGCAAGGTGCAATTCTGAAATTTTTTGCTTTTTCCTGATCCTCTTAGCATGATAAAGAAGATTCAAAGAGAGTGAGATGCCAGCTCCTTTCATTCAGTCAGTAGCTTCAATCATTTCTGGTATATGAATAACATGATGTTTTTCAATGGCAAAAATCAATGAATATTGTAAATGCACAAACAGTAATTTCTCCGCATTGCAAGGTGCAATTCTGAAATTTTTTGCTTTTTCCTGCTCCTCTTAGCATGATAAAGAAGATTCAAAGAGAGTGAGATGCCAGCTCCTTTCATTCAGTCAGTAGCTTCAATCATTTCTGGACGTTTTTCAATGGCAAAAATCAATGAATATTGTAAATGCACAAACAGTAATTTCTCCGCATTGCAAGGTGCAATTCTGAAATTTTTTGCTTTTTCCTGCTCCTCTTAGCATGATAAAGAAGATTCAAAAGAGTGAGATGCCAGCTCCTTTCATTCAGTCAGTAGCTTCAGTCATTTCTGGACGTTTTTCAATGGCAAAAATCAATGAATATTGTAAATGCACAAACAGTAATTTCTCCGCATTGCAAGGTGCAATTCTGAAATTTTTTGCTTTTTCCTGCTCCTCTTAGCATGATAAAGAAGATTCAAAGAGAGTGAGATGCCAGCTCCTTTCATTCAGTCAGTAGCTTCAAACATTTCTGGTATAAACATTTCTGGACGTTTTTCAATGGCAAAAATCAATGAATATTGTAAATGCACAAACAGTAATATCTCCACATTGCAAAGTGCAATTCTGAAATTTTTTGCTTTTTCCTGCTAATCCTAGCATGATAAAGAAGATTCAAATAGAGTGAGATGCCAGCTCCTTTCATTCAGTCAGTAGCTTCAAACATTTCTGGACGTTTTTCAATGGCAAAATTCAATGAATATTGTAAATGCACAAACAGTAATATCTCCACATTGCCAGGTGCAATTCTGAAATTTTTTGCTTTTTCCTGCTAATCCTAGCATGATAAAGAAGATTCAAAGAGAGTGAGATGCCAGCTCCTTTCATTCAGTCAGTAGCTTCAATCATTTCTGGACGTTTTTCAATGGCAAAAATCAATGAATATTGTAAATGCACAAACAGTAATTTCTCCGCATTGCAAGGTGCAATTCTGAAATTTTTTGCTTTTTCCTGCTCCTCTTAGCATGATAAAGAAGATTCAAAGAGAGTGAGATGCCAGCTCCTTTCATTCAGTCAGTAGCTTCAATCATTTCTGGACGTTTTTCAATGGCAAAAATCAATGAATATTGTAAATGCACAAACAGTAATTTCTCCGCATTGCAAGGTGCAATTCTGAAATTTTTTGCTTTTTCCTGCTCCTCTTAGCATGATAAAGAAGATTCAAAGAGAGTGAGATGCCAGCTCCTTTCATTCAGTCAGTAGCTTCAATCATTTCTGGTATATGAATAACATGATGTTTTTCAATGGCAAAAATCAATGAATATTGTAAATGCACAAACAGTAATTTCTCCGCATTGCAAGGTGCAATTCTGAAATTTTTTGCTTTTTCCTGCTCCTCTTAGCATGATAAAGAAGATTCAAAGAGAGTGAGATGCCAGCTCCTTTCATTCAGTCAGTAGCTTCAATCATTTCTGGACGTTTTTCAATGGCAAAAATCAATGAATATTGTAAATGCACAAACAGTAATTTCTCCGCATTGCAAGATGCAATTCTGAAATTTTTTGCTTTTTCCTGCTCCTCTTAGCATGATAAAGAAGATTCAAAGAGAGTGAGATGCCAGCTCCTTTCATTCAGTCAGTAGCTTCAGTCATTTCTGGACGTTTTTCAATGCAAAAATCAATGAATATTGTAAATGCACAAACAGTAATTTCTCCGCATTGCAAGGTGCAATTCTGAAATTTTTTGCTTTTTCCTGCTCCTCAGCATGATAAAGAAGATTCAAAGAGAGTGAGATGCCAGCTCCTTTCATTCAGTCAGTAGCTTCAATCATTTCTGGTATATGAATAACATGATGTTTTTCAATGGCAAAAATCAATGAATATTGTAAATGCACAAACAGTAATTTCTCCGCATTGCAAGGTGCAATTCTGAAATTTTTTGCTTTTTCCTGCTCCTCTTAGCATGATAAAGAAGATTCAAAGAGAGTGAGATGCCAGCTCCTTTCATTCAGTCAGTAGCTTCAATCATTTCTGGATGTTTTTCAATGGCAAAAATCAATGAATATTGTAGATGCACAAACAGTAATTTCTCCGCATTGCAAGGTGCAATTCTGAAATTTCTTGCATTTTCCTGCTCCTCTTAGCATGATAAAGAAGATTCAAAGAGAATGAGATGCCAGCTCCTTTCATTCAGTCAGTAGCTTCAATCATTTCTGGACGTTTTTCAATGGCAAAAATCAATGAATATTGTAAATGCACAAACAGTAATTTCTCCGCATTGCAAGGTGCAATTCTGAAATTTTTTGCTTTTTCCTGCTCCTCTTAGCATGATAAAGAAGATTCAAAGAGAGTGAGATGCCAGCTCCTTTCATTCAGTCAGTAGCTTCAAACATTTCTGGTATATGAATAACATGATGTTTTTCAATGGCAAAAATCAATGAATATTGTAAATGCACAAACAGTAATTTCTCCGCATTGCAAGGTGCAATTCTGAAATTTTTTGCTTTTTCCTGCTCCTCTTAGCTTGATAAAGAAGATTCAAAGAGAGTGAGATGCCAGCTCCTTTCATTCAGTCAGTAGCTTCAATCATTTCTGGACGTTTTTCAATGGCAAAAATCAATGAATATTGTAAATGCACAAACAGTAATTTCTCCGCATTGCAAGGTGCAATTCTGAAATTTTTTGCTTTTTCCTGCTCCTCTTAGCATGATAAAGAAGATTCAAAGAGAGTGAGATGCCAGCTTCTTTCATTCAGTCAGTAGCTTCAAACATTTCTGGGATATGAATAACATGATGTTTTTCAATGGCAAAAATTAATGAATATTGTAAATGCACAAACAGTAATTTCTCCGCATTGCAAGGTGCAATTCTGAAATTTTTTGCTTTTTCCTGCTCCTCTTAGCATGATAAAGAAGATTCAAAGAGAGTGAGATGCCAGCTCCTTTCATTCAGTCAGTAGCTTCAATCATTTCTGGACGTTTTTCAATGGCAAAAATCAATGAATATTGTAAATGCACAAACAGTAATTTCTCCGCATTGCAAGGTGCAATTCTGAAATTTTTTGCTTTTTCCTGCTCCTCTTAGCATGATAAAGAAGATTCAAAGAGAGTGAGATGCCAGCTCCTTTCATTCAGTCAGTAGCTTCAATCATTTCTGGACGTTTTTCAATGGCAAAAATCAATGAATATTGTAAATGCACAAACAGTAATTTCTCCGCATTGCAAGGTGCAATTCTGAGATTTTTTGCTTTTTCCTGCTCCTCTTAGCATGATAAAGAAGATTCAAAGAGAGTGAGATGCCAGCTCCTTTCATTCAGTCAGTAGCTTCAATCATTTCTGGTATATGAATAACATGATGTTTTTCAATGGCAAAAATCAATGAATATTGTAAATGCACAAACAGTAATTTCTCCGCATTGCAAGGTGCAATTCTGAAATTTTTTGCTTTTTCCTGCTCCTCTTAGCATGATAAAGAAGATTCAAAGAGAGTGAGATGCCAGCTCCTTTCATTCAGTCAGTAGCTTCAATCATTTCTGGACGTTTTTCAATGGCAAAAATCAATGAATATTGTAAATGCACAAACTATAATTTCTCCGCATTGCAAGGTGCAATTCTGAAATTTTTTGCTTTTTCCTGCTCCTCTTAGCATGATAAAGAAGATTCAAAGAGAGTGAGATGCCAGCTCCTTTCATTCAGTCAGTAGCTTCAGTCATTTCTGGACGTTTTTCAATGGCAAAAATCAATGAATATTGTAAATGCACAAACAGTAATTTCTCCGCATTGCAAGGTGCAATTCTGAAATTTTTTGCTTTTTCCTGCTCCTCTTAGCATGATAAAGAAGATTCAAAGAGAGTGAGATGCCAGCTCCTTTCATTCAGTCAGTAGCTTCAATCATTTCTGGTATATGAATAACATGATGTTTTTCAATGGCAAAAATCAATGAATATTGTAAATGCACAAACAGTAATTTCTCCGCATTGCAAGGTGCAATTCTGAAATTTTTTGCTTTTTCCTGCTCCTCTTAGCATGATAAAGAAGATTCAAAGAGAGTGAGATGCCAGCTCCTTTCATTCAGTCAGTAGCTTCAATCATTTCTGGACGTTTTTCAATGGCAAAAATCAATGAATATTGTAAATGCACAAACAGTAATTTCTCCGCATTGCAAGATGCAATTCTGAAATTTTTTGCTTTTTCCTGCTCATCTTAGCATGATAAAGAAGATTCAAAGAGAGTGAGATGCCAGCTCCTTTCATTCAGTCAGTAGCTTCAATCATTTCTGGACGTTTTTCAATGGCAAAAATCAATGAATATTGTAAATGCACAAACAGTAATTTCTCCGCATTGCAAGGTGCAATTCTGAAATTTTTTGCTTTTTCCTGCTCCTCTTAGCATGATAAAGAAGATTCAAAGAGAGTGAGATGCCAGCTCCTTTCATTCAGTCAGTAGCTTCAATCATTTCTGGTATATGAATAACATGATGTTTTTCAATGGCAAAAATCAATGAATATTGTAAATGCACAAACAGTAATTTCTCCGCATTGCAAGGTGCAATTCTGAAATTTTTTGCTTTTTCCTGCTCCTCTTAGCATGATAAAGAAGATTCAAAGAGAGTGAGATGCCAGCTCCTTTCATTCAGTCAGTAGCTTCAATCATTTCTGGACGTTTTTCAATGGCAAAAATCAATGAATATTGTAAATGCACAAACTGTAATTTCTCCGCATTGCAAGGTGCAATTCTGAAATTTTTTGCTTTTTCCTGCTCCTCTTAGCATGATAAAGAAGATTCAAAGAGAGTGAGATGCCAGCTCCTTTCATTCAGTCAGTAGCTTCAGTCATTTCTGGACGTTTTTCAATGGCAAAAATCAATGAATATTGTAAATGCACAAACAGTAATTTCTCCGCATTGCAAGGTGCAATTCTGAAATTTTTTGCTTTTTCCTGCTCCTCTTAGCATGATAAAGAAGATTCAAAGAGAGTGAGATGCCAGCTCCTTTCATTCAGTCAGTAGCTTCAATCATTTCTGGATGTTTTTCAATGGCAAAAATCAATGAATATTGTAAATGCACAAACAGTAATTTCTCCGCATTGCAAGGTGCAATTCTGAAATTTCTTGCATTTTCCTGCTCCTCTTAGCATGATAAAGAAGATTCAAAGAGAATGAGATGCCAGCTCCTTTCATTCAGTCAGTAGCTTCAATCATTTCTGGACGTTTTTCAATGGCAAAAATCAATGAATATTGTAAATGCACAAACAGTAATTTCTCCGCATTGCAAGGTGCAATTCTGAAATTTTTTGCTTTTTCCTGCTCCTCTTAGCATGATAAAGAAGATTCAAAGAGAGTGAGATGCCAGCTCCTTTCATTCAGTCAGTAGCTTCAAACATTTCTGGTATATGAATAACATGATGTTTTTCAATGGCAAAAATCAATGAATATTGTAAATGCACAAACAGTAATTTCTCCGCATTGCAAGGTGCAATTCTGAAATTTTTTGCTTTTTCCTGCTCCTCTTAGCATGATAAAGAAGATTCAAAGAGAGTGAGATGCCAGCTCCTTTCATTCAGTCAGTAGCTTCAATCATTTCTGGACGTTTTTCAATGGCAAAAATCAATGAATATTGTAAATGCACAAACAGTAATTTCTCCGCATTGCAAGGTGCAATTCTGAAATTTTTTGCTTTTTCCTGCTCCTCTTAGCATGATAAAGAAGATTCAAAGAGAGTGAGATGCCAGCTTCTTTCATTCAGTCAGTAGCTTCAAACGTTTCTGGGATATGAATAACATGATGTTTTTCAATGGCAAAAATTAATGAATATTGTAAATGCACAAACAGTAATTTCTCCGCATTGCAAGGTGCAATTCTGAAATTTTTTGCTTTTTCCTGCTCCTCTTAGCATGATAAAGAAGATTCAAAGAGAGTGAGATGCCAGCTCCTTTCATTCAGTCAGTAGCTTCAATCATTTCTGGACGTTTTTCAATGGCAAAAATCAATGAATATTGTAAATGCACAAACAGTAATTTCTCCGCATTGCAAGGTGCAATTCTGAAATTTTTTGCTTTTTCCTGCTCCTCTTAGCATGATAAAGAATATTCAAAGAGAGTGAGATGCCAGCTCCTTTCATTCAGTCAGTAGCTTCAATCATTTCTGGACGTTTTTCAATGGCAAAAATCAATGAATATTGTAAATGCACAAACAGTAATTTCTCCGCATTGCAAGGTGCAATTCTGAGATTTTTTGCTTTTTCCTGCTCCTCTTAGCATGATAAAGAAGATTCAAAGAGAGTGAGATGCCAGATCCTTTCATTCAGTCAGTAGCTTCAATCATTTCTGGTATATGAATAACATGATGTTTTTCAATGGCAAAAATCAATGAATATTGTAAATGCACAAACAGTAATTTCTCCGCATTGCAAGGTGCAATTCTGAAATTTTTTGCTTTTTCCTGCTCCTCTTAGCATGATAAAGAAGATTCAAAGAGAGTGAGATGCCAGCTCCTTTCATTCAGTCAGTAGCTTCAATCATTTCTGGACGTTTTTCAATGGCAAAAATCAATGAATATTGTAAATGCACAAACTGTGATTTCTCCGCATTGCAAGGTGCAATTCTGAAATTTTTTGCTTTTTCCTGCTCCTCTTAGCATGATAAAGAAGATTCAAAGAGAGTGAGATGCCAGCTCCTTTCATTCAGTCAGTAGTTTCAGTCATTTCTGGACGTTTTTCAATGGCAAAAATCAATGAATATTGTAAATGCACAAACAGTAATTTCTCCGCATTGCAAGGTGCAATTCTGAAATTTTTTGCTTTTTCCTGCTCCTCTTAGCATGATAAAGAAGATTCAAAGAGAGTGAGATGCCAGCTCCTTTCATTCAGTCAGTAGCTTCAATCATTTCTGGTATATGAATAACATGATGTTTTTCAATGGCAAAAATCAATGAATATTGTAAATGCACAAACAGTAATTTCTCCGCATTGCAAGGTGCAATTCTGAAATTTTTTGCTTTTTCCTGCTCCTCTTAGCATGATAAAGAAGATTCAAAGAGAGTGAGATGCCAGCTCCTTTCATTCAGTCAGTAGCTTCAATCATTTCTGGACGTTTTTCAATGGCAAAAATCAATGAATATTGTAAATGCACAAACAGTAATTTCTCCGCATTGCAAGATGCAATTCTGAAATTTTTTGCTTTTTCCTGCTCATCTTAGCATGATAAAGAAGATTCAAAGAGAGTGAGATGCCAGCTCCTTTCATTCAGTCAGTAGCTTCAATCATTTCTGGACGTTTTTCAATGGCAAAAATCAATGAATATTGTAAATGCACAAACAGTAATTTCTCCGCATTGCAAGGTGCAATTCTGAAATTTTTTGCTTTTTCCTGCTCCTCTTAGCATGATAAAGAAGATTCAAAGAGAGTGAGATGCCAGCTCCTTTCATTCAGTCAGTAGCTTCAATCATTTCTGGTATATGAATAACATGATGTTTTTCAATGGCAAAAATCAATGAATATTGTAAATGCACAAACAGTAATTTCTCCGCATTGCAAGGTGCAATTCTGAAATTTTTTGCTTTTTCCTGCTCCTCTTAGCATGATAAAGAAGATTCAAAGAGAGTGAGATGCCAGCTCCTTTCATTCAGTCAGTAGCTTCAATCATTTCTGGACGTTTTTCAATGGCAAAAATCAATGAATATTGTAAATGCACAAACTGTAATTTCTCCGCATTGCAAGGTGCAATTCTGAAATTTTTTGCTTTTTCCTGCTCCTCTTAGCATGATAAAGAAGATTCAAAGAGAGTGAGATGCCAGCTCCTTTCATTCAGTCAGTAGCTTCAGTCATTTCTGGACGTTTTTCAATGGCAAAAATCAATGAATATTGTAAATGCACAAACAGTAATTTCTCCGCATTGCAAGGTGCAATTCTGAAATTTTTTGCTTTTTCCTGCTCCTCTTAGCATGATAAAGAAGATTCAAAGAGAGTGAGATGCCAGCTCCTTTCATTCAGTCAGTAGCTTCAAACATTTCTGGTATAAACATTTCTGGACGTTTTTCAATGGCAAAAATCAATGAATATTGTAAATGCACAAACAGTAATATCTCCACATTGCAAGGTGCAATTCTGAAATTTTTTGCTTTTTCCTGCTAATCCTAGCATGATAAAGAAGATTCAAATAGAGTGAGATGCCAGCTCCTTTCATTCAGTCAGTAGCTTCAAACATTTCTGGACGTTTTTCAATGGCAAAATTCAATGAATATTGTAAATGCACAAACAGTAATATCTCCACATTGCCAGGTGCAATTCTGAAATTTTTTGCTTTTTCCTGCTAATCCTAGCATGATAAAGAAGATTCAAAGAGAGTGAGATGCCAGCTCCTTTCATTCAGTCAGTAGCTTCAATCATTTCTGGACGTTTTTCAATGGCAAAAATCAATGAATATTGTAAATGCACAAACAGTAATTTCTCCGCATTGCAAGGTGCAATTCTGAAATTTTTTGCTTTTTCCTGCTCCTCTTAGCATGATAAAGAAGATTCAAAGAGAGTGAGATGCCAGCTCCTTTCATTCAGTCAGTAGCTTCAATCATTTCTGGACGTTTTTCAATGGCAAAAATCAATGAATATTGTAAATGCACAAACAGTAATTTCTCCGCATTGCAAGGTGCAATTCTGAAATTTTTTGCTTTTTCCTGCTCCTCTTAGCATGATAAAGAAGATTCAAAGAGAGTGAGATGCCAGCTCCTTTCATTCAGTCAGTAGCTTCAATCATTTCTGGTATATGAATAACATGATGTTTTTCAATGGCAAAAATCAATGAATATTGTAAATGCACAAACAGTAATTTCTCCGCATTGCAAGGTGCATTTCTGAAATTTTTTGCTTTTTCCTGCTCCTCTTAGCATGATAAAGAAGATTCAAAGAGAGTGAGATGCCAGCTCCTTTCATTCAGTCAGTAGCTTCAATCATTTCTGGACGTTTTTCAATGGCAAAAATCAATGAATATTGTAAATGCACAAACAGTAATTTCTCCGCATTGCAAGATGCAATTCTGAAATTTTTTGGTTTTTCCTGCTCCTCTTAGCATGATAAAGAAGATTCAAAGAGAGTGAGATGCCAGCTCCTTTCATTCAGTCAGTAGCTTCAAACATTTCTGGTATAAACATTTCTGGACGTTTTTCAATGGCAAAAATCAATGAATATTGTAAATGCACAAACAGTAATATCTCCACATTGCAAGGTGCAATGCTGAAATTTTTTGCTTTTTCCTGCTAATCCTAGCATGATAAAGAAGATTCAAATAGAGTGAGATGCCAGCTCCTTTCATTCAGTCAGTAGCTTCAAACATTTCTGGACGTTTTTCATTGGCAAAAATCAATGAATATTGTAAATGCACAAACAGTAATATCTCCACATTGCAAGGTGCAATTCTGAAATTTTTTGCTTTTTCCTGCTAATCCTAGCATGATAAAGAAGATTCAAAGAGAGTGAGATGTCAGCTCCTTTCATTCAGTCAGTAGCTTCAAACATTTCTGGTATATGAATAACATGATGTTTTTCAATGGCAAAAATCAATGAATATTGTAAATGCACAAACAGTAATATCTCCACATTGCAAGGTGCAATTCTGAAATTTTTTGCTTTTTCCTGCTAATCCTAGCATGATAAAGAAGATTCAAAGAGAGTGAGATGCCAGCTCCTTTCATTCAGTCAGTAGCTTCAAACATTTCTGGACGTTTTTCAATGGCAAAAATCAATGAATATTGTAAATGCACAAACAGTAATATCTCCACATTGCAAGGTGCAATTCTGAAATTTTTTGCTTTTTCCTGCTACTCCTAGCATGATAAAGAAGATTCAAAGAGAGTGAGATGCCAGCTCCTTTCATTCAGTCAGTAGCTTCAATCATTTCTGGACGTTTTTCAATGGCAAAAATCAATGAATATTGTAAATGCACAAACAGTAATTTCTCCGCATTGCAAGGTGCAATTCTGAAATTTTTTGCTTTTTCCTGCTCCTCTTAGCATGATAAAGAAGATTCAAAGAGAGTGAGATGCCAGCTCCTTTCATTCAGTCAGTAGCTTCAAACATTTCTGGTATAAACATTTCTGGACGTTTTTCAATGGCAAAAATCAATGAATATTGTAAATGCACAAACAGTAATATCTCCACATTGCAAGGTGCAATTCTGAAATTTTTTGCTTTTTCCTGCTAATCCTAGCATGATAAAGAAGATTCAAATAGAGTGAGATGCCAGCTCCTTTCATTCAGTCAGTAGCTTCAAACATTTCTGGACGTTTTTCAATGGCAAAATTCAATGAATATTGTAAATGCACAAACAGTAATATCTCCACATTGCCAGGTGCAATTCTGAAATTTTTTGCTTTTTCCTGCTAACCCTAGCATGATAAAGAAGATTCAAAGAGAGTGAGATGCCAGCTCCTTTCATTCAGTCAGTAGCTTCAATCATTTCTGGACGTTTTTCAATGGCAAAAATCAATGAATATTGTAAATGCACAAACAGTAATTTCTCCGCATTGCAAGGTGCAATTCTGAAATTTTTTGCTTTTTCCTGCTCCTCTTAGCATGATAAAGAAGATTCAAAGAGAGTGAGATGCCAGCTCCTTTCATTCAGTCAGTAGCTTCAATCATTTCTGGACGTTTTTCAATGGCAAAAATCAATGAATATTGTAAATGCACAAACAGTAATTTCTCCGCATTGCAAGGTGCAATTCTGAAATTTTTTGCTTTTTCCTGCTCCTCTTAGCATGATAAAGAAGATTCAAAGAGAGTGAGATGCCAGCTCCTTTCATTCAGTCAGTAGCTTCAATCATTTCTGGTATATGAATAACATGATGTTTTTCAATGGCAAAAATCAATGAATATTGTAAATGCACAAACAGTAATTTCTCCGCATTGCAAGGTGCAATTCTGAAATTTTTTGCTTTTTCCTGCTCCTCTTAGCATGATAAAGAAGATTCAAAGAGAGTGAGATGCCAGCTCCTTTCATTCAGTCAGTAGCTTCAATCATTTCTGGACGTTTTTCAATGGCAAAAATCAATGAATATTGTAAATGCACAAACAGTAATTTCTCCGCATTGCAAGATGCAATTCTGAAATTTTTTGGTTTTTCCTGCTCCTCTTAGCATGATAAAGAAGATTCAAAGAGAGTGAGATGCCAGCTCCTTTCATTCAGTCAGTAGCTTCAGTCATTTCTGGACGTTTTTCAATGGCAAAAATCAATGAATATTGTAAATGCACAAACAGTAATTTCTCCGCATTGCAAGGTGCAATTCTGAAATTTTTTGCTTTTTCCTGCTCCTCTTAGCATGATAAAGAAGATTCAAAGAGAGTGAGATGCCAGCTCCTTTCTTTCAGTCAGTAGCTTCAAACATTTCTGGTATAAACATTTCTGGACGTTTTTCAATGGCAAAAATCAATGAATATTGTAAATGCACAAACAGTAATATCTCCACATTGCAAGGTGCAATGCTGAAATTTTTTGCTTTTTCCTGCTAATCCTAGCATGATAAAGAAGATTCAAATAGAGTGAGATGCCAGCTCCTTTCATTCAGTCAGTAGCTTCAAACATTTCTGGACGTTTTTCATTGGCAAAAATCAATGAATATTGTAAATGCACAAACAGTAATATCTCCACATTGCAAGGTGCAATTCTGAAATTTTTTGCTTTTTCCTGCTAATCCTAGCATGATAAAGAAGATTCAAAGAGAGTGAGATGTCAGCTCCTTTCATTCAGTCAGTAGCTTCAAACATTTCTGGTATATGAATAACATGATGTTTTTCAATGGCAAAAATCAATGAATATTGTAAATGCACAAACAGTAATATCTCCACATTGCAAGGTGCAATTCTGAAATTTTTTGCTTTTTCCTGCTAATCCTAGCATGATAAAGAAGATTCAAAGAGAGTGAGATGCCAGCTCCTTTCATTCAGTCAGTAGCTTCAAACATTTCTGGACGTTTTTCAATGGCAAAAATCAATGAATATTGTAAATGCACAAACAGTAATATCTCCACATTGCAAGGTGCAATTCTGAAATTTTTTGCTTTTTCCTGCTACTCCTAGCATGATAAAGAAGATTCAAAGAGAGTGAGATGCCAGCTCCTTTCATTCAGTCAGTAGCTTCAATCATTTCTGGACGTTTTTCAATGGCAAAAATCAATGAATATTGTAAATGCACAAACAGTAATTTCTCCGCATTGCAAGGTGCAATTCTGAATTTTTTTGCTTTTTCCTGCTCCTTTTAGCATGGTAAAGAAGATTCAAAGAGAGTGAGATGCCAGCTCCTTTCATTCAGTCAGTAGCTTCAGTCATTTCTGGACGTTTTTCAATGGCAAAAATCAATGAATATTGTAAATGCACAAAAAGTAATTTCTCCGCATTGCAAGGTGCAATTCTGAAATTTTTTGCTTTTTCCTGCTCCTCTTAGCATGATAAAGAAGATTCAAAGAGAGTGAGATGCCAGCTCCTTTCATTCAGTCAGTAGCTTCAAACATTTCTGGTATAAACATTTCTGGACGTTTTTCAATGGCAAAAATCAATGAATATTGTAAATGCACAAACAGTAATATCTCCACATTGCAAGGTGCAATTCTGAAATTTTTTGCTTTTTCCTGCTAATCCTAGCATGATAAAGAAGATTCAAATAGAGTGAGATGCCAGCTCCTTTCATTCAGTCAGTAGCTTCAAACATTTCTGGACGTTTTTCAATGGCAAAATTCAATGAATATTGTAAATGCACAAACAGTAATATCTCCACATTGCAAGGTGCAATTCTGAAATTTTTTGCTTTTTCCTGCTAATCCTAGCATGATAAAGAAGATTCAAAGAGAGTGAGATGCCGGCTCCTTTCATTCAGTCAGTAGCTTCAATCATTTCTGGACGTTTTTCAATGGCAAAAATCAATGAATATTGTAAATGCACAAACAGTAATTTCTCCGCATTGCAAGGTGCAATTCTGAAATTTTTTGCTTTTTCCTGCTCCTCTTAGCATGATAAAGAAGATTCAAAGAGAGTGAGATGCCAGCTCCTTTCATTCAGTCAGTAGCTTCAATCATTTCTGGATGTTTTTCAATGGCAAAAATCAATGAATATTGTAAATGCACAAACAGTAATTTCTCCGCATTGCAAGGTGCAATTCTGAAATTTTTTGCTTTTTCCTGCTCCTCTTAGCATGATAAAGAAGATTCAAAGAGAGTGAGATGCCAGCTCCTTTCATTCAGTCAGTAGCTTCAATCATTTCTGGTATATGAATAACATGATGTTTTTCAATGGCAAAAATCAATGAATATTGTAAATGCACAAACAGTAATTTCTCCGCATTGCAAGGTGCAATTCTGAAATTTTTTGCTTTTTCCTGCTCCTCTTAGCATGATAAAGAAGATTCAAAGAGAGTGAGATGCCAGCTCCTTTCATTCAGTCAGTAGCTTCAATCATTTCTGGACGTTTTTCAATGGCAAAAATCAATGAATATTGTAAATGCACAAACAGTAATTTCTCCGCATTGCAAGATGCAATTCTGAAATTTTTTGCTTTTTCCTGCTCCTCTTAGCATGATAAAGAAGATTCAAAGAGAGTGAGATGCCAGCTCCTTTCATTCAGTCAGTAGCTTCAGTCATTTCTGGACGTTTTTCAATGGCAAAAATCAATGAATATTGTAAATGCACAAACAGTAATTTCTCCGCATTGCAAAGTGCAATTCTGAAATGTTTTGCTTTTTCCTGCTCCTCTTAGCATGATAAAGAAGATTCAAAGAGAGTGAGATGCCAGCTCCTTTCATTCAGTCAGTAGCTTCAAACATTTCTGGTATAAACATTTCTGGATGTTTTTCAATGGCAAAAATCAATGAATATTGTAAATGCACAAACAGTAATATCTCCACATTGCAAGGTGCAATGCTGAAATTTTTTGCTTTTTCCTGCTAATCCTAGGATGATAAAGAAGATTCAAATAGAGTGAGATGCCAGCTCCTTTCATTCAGTCAGTAGCTTCAAACATTTCTGGACGTTTTTCAATGGCAAAAATCAATGAATATTGTAAATGCACAAACAGTAATATCTCCACATTGCAAGGTGCAATTCTGAAATTTTTTGCTTTTTCCTGCTAATCCTAGCATGATAAAGAAGATTCAAAGAGAGTGAGATGTCAGCTCCTTTCATTCAGTCAGTAGCTTCAAACATTTCTGGTATATGAATAACATGATGTTTTTCAATGGCAAAAATCAATGAATATTGTAAATGCACAAACAGTAATATCTCCACATTGCAAGGTGCAATTCTGAAATTTTTTGCTTTTTCCTGCTAATCCTAGCATGATAAAGAAGATTCAAAGAGAGTGAGATGCCAGCTCCTTTCATTCAGTCAGTAGCTTCAAACATTTCTGGACGTTTTTCAATGGCAAAAATCAATGAATATTGTAAATGCACAAACAGTAATATCTCCACATTGCAAGGTGCAATTCTGAAATTTTTTGCTTTTTCCTGCTACTCCTAGCATGATAAAGAAGATTCAAAGAGAGTGAGATGCCAGCTCCTTTCATTCAGTCAGTAGCTTCAAACATTTCTGGACGTTTTTCAATGGCAAAAATCAATGAATATTGTAAATGCACAAACAGTAATATCTCCACATTGCAAGGTGCAATTCTGAAATTTTTTGCTTTTTCCTGCTAATCCTAGCATGATAAAGAAGATTCAAAGAGAGTGAGATGCCAGCTCCTTTCATTCAGTCAGTAGCTTCAAACATTTCTGGACGTTTTTCAATGGCAAAAATCAATGAATATTGTAAATGCACAAACAGTAATTTCTCCGCATTGCAAGGTGCAATTCTGAAATTTTTTGCTTTTTCCTGCTCCTCTTAGCATGATAAAGAAGATTCAAAGAGAGTGAGATGCCAGCTCCTTTCATTCAGTCAGTAGCTTCAATCATTTCTGGTATATGAATAACATGATGTTTTTCAATGGCAAAAATCAATGAATATTGTAAATGCACAAACAGTAATTTCACCGCATTGCAAGGTGCAATTCTGAAATTTTTTGCTTTTTCCTGCTCCTCTTAGCATGATAAAGAAGATTCAAAGAGAGTGAGATGCCAGCTCCTTTCATTCAGTCAGTAGCTTCAATCATTTCTGGACGTTTTTCAATGGCAAAAATCAATGAATATTGTAAATGCACAAACAGTAATTTCTCCGCATTGCAAGGTGCAATTCTGAAATTTTTTGCTTTTTCCTGCTCCTCTTAGCATGATAAACAAGATTCAAAGAGAGTGAGATGCCAGCTCCTTTCATTCAGTCAGTAGCTTCAATCATTTCTGGACGTTTTTCAATGGCAAAAATCAATGAATATTGTAAATGCACAAACAGTAATTTCTCCGCATTGCAAGATGCAATTCTGAAATTTTTTGGTTTTTCCTGCTCCTCTTAGCATGATAAAGAAGATTCAAAGAGAGTGAGATGCCAGCTCCTTTCATTCAGTCAGTAGCTTCAGTCATTTCTGGACGTTTTTCAATGGCAAAAATCAATGAATATTGTAAATGCACAAACAGTAATTTCTCCGCATTGCAAGGTGCAATTCTGAAATTTTTTGCTTTTTCCTGCTCCTCTTAGCATGATAAAGAAGATTCAAAGAGAGTGAGATGCCAGCTCCTTTCTTTCAGTCAGTAGCTTCAAACATTTCTGGTATAAACATTTCTGGACGTTTTTCAATGGCAAAAATCAATGAATATTGTAAATGCACAAACAGTAATATCTCCACATTGCAAGGTGCAGTGCTGAAATTTTTTGCTTTTTCCTGCTAATCCTAGCATGATAAAGAAGATTCAAATAGAGTGAGATGCCAGCTCCTTTCATTCAGTCAGTAGCTTCAAACATTTCTGGACGTTTTTCATTGGCAAAAATCAATGAATATTGTAAATGCACAAACAGTAATATCTCCACATTGCAAGGTGCAATTCTGAAATTTTTTGCTTTTTCCTGCTAATCCTAGCATGATAAAGAAGATTCAAAGAGAGTGAGATGTCAGCTCCTTTCATTCAGTCAGTAGCTTCAAACATTTCTGGTATATGAATAACATGATGTTTTTCAATGGCAAAAATCAATGAATATTGTAAATGCACAAACAGTAATATCTCCACATTGCAAGGTGCAATTCTGAAATTTTTTGCTTTTTCCTGCTAATCCTAGCATGATAAAGAAGATTCAAAGAGAGTGAGATGCCAGCTCCTTTCATTCAGTCAGTAGCTTCAAACATTTCTGGACGTTTTTCAATGGCAAAAATCAATGAATATTGTAAATGCACAAACAGTAATATCTCCACATTGCAAGGTGCAATTCTGAAATTTTTTGCTTTTTCCTGCTACTCCTAGCATGATAAAGAAGATTCAAAGAGAGTGAGATGCCAGCTCCTTTCATTCAGTCAGTAGCTTCAATCATTTCTGGACGTTTTTCAATGGCAAAAATCAATGAATATTGTAAATGCACAAACAGTAATTTCTCCGCATTGCAAGGTGCAATTCTGAATTTTTTTGCTTTTTCCTGCTCCTCTTAGCATGGTAAAGAAGATTCAAAGAGAGTGAGATGCCAGCTCCTTTCATTCAGTCAGTAGCTTCAGTCATTTCTGGACGTTTTTCAATGGCAAAAATCAATGAATATTGTAAATGCACAAAAAGTAATTTCTCCGCATTGCAAGGTGCAATTCTGAAATTTTTTGCTTTTTCCTGCTCCTCTTAGCATGATAAAGAAGATTCAAAGAGAGTGAGATGCCAGCTCCTTTCATTCAGTCAGTAGCTTCAAACATTTCTGGTATAAACATTTCTGGACGTTTTTCAATGGCAAAAATCAATGAATATTGTAAATGCACAAACAGTAATATCTCCACATTGCAAGGTGCAATTCTGAAATTTTTTGCTTTTTCCTGCTAATCCTAGCATGATAAAGAAGATTCAAATAGAGTGAGATGCCAGCTCCTTTCATTCAGTCAGTAGCTTCAAACATTTCTGGACGTTTTTCAATGGCAAAATTCAATGAATATTGTAAATGCACAAACAGTAATATCTCTACATTGCAAGGTGCAATTCTGAAATTTTTTGCTTTTTCCTGCTCCTCTTAGCATGATAAAGAAGATTCAAAGAGAGTGAGATGCCAGCTCCTTTCATTCAGTCAGTAGCTTCAAACATTTCTGGTATATGAATAACATGATGTTTTTCAATGGCAAAAATCAATGAATATTGTAAAGGCACAAACAGTAATTTCTCTGGATTGCAAGGTGCAATTCTGAAATTTTTTGCTTTTTCCTGCTCCTCTTAGCATGATAAAGAAGATTCAAAGAGAGTGAGATGCCAGCTCCTTTCATTCAGTCAGTAGCTTCAATCATTTCTGGACGTTTTTCAATGGCAAAAATCAATGAATATTGTAAATGCACAAACAGTAATTTCTCCGCATTGCAAGGTGCAATTCTGAAATTTTTTGCTTTTTCCTGCTCCTCTTAGCATGATAAACAAGATTCAAAGAGAGTGAGATGCCAGCTCCTTTCATTCAGTCAGTAGCTTCAATCATTTCTGGACGTTTTTCAATGGCAAAAATCAATGAATATTGTAAATGCACAAACAGTAATTTCTCCGCATTGCAAGATGCAATTCTGAAATTTTTTGGTTTTTCCTGCTCCTCTTAGCATGATAAAGAAGATTCAAAGAGAGTGAGATGCCAGCTCCTTTCATTCAGTCAGTAGCTTCAGTCATTTCTGGACGTTTTTCAATGGCAAAAATCAATGAATATTGTAAATGCACAAACAGTAATTTCTCCGCATTGCAAGGTGCAATTCTGAAATTTTTTGCTTTTTCCTGCTCCTCTTAGCATGATAAAGAAGATTCAAAGAGAGTGAGATGCCAGCTCCTTTCTTTCAGTCAGTAGCTTCAAACATTTCTGGTATAAACATATCTGGACGTTTTTCAATGGCAAAAATCAATGAATATTGTAAATGCACAAACAGTAATATCTCCACATTGCAAGGTGCAGTGCTGAAATTTTTTGCTTTTTCCTGCTAATCCTAGCATGATAAAGAAGATAAAAATAGAGTGAGATGCCAGCTCCTTTCATTCAGTCAGTAGCTTCAAACATTTCTGGACGTTTTTCATTGGCAAAAATCAATGAATATTGTAAATGCACAAACAGTAATATCTCCACATTGCAAGGTGCAATTCTGAAATTTTTTGCTTTTTCCTGCTAATCCTAGCATGATAAAGAAGATTCAAAGAGAGTGAGATGTCAGCTCCTTTCATTCAGTCAGTAGCTTCAAACATTTCTGGTATATGAATAACATGATGTTTTTCAATGGCAAAAATCAATGAATATTGTAAATGCACAAACAGTAATATCTCCACATTGCAAGGTGCAATTCTGAAATTTTTTGCTTTTTCCTGCTAATCCTAGCATGATAAAGAAGATTCAAAGAGAGTGAGATGCCAGCTCCTTTCATTCAGTCAGTAGCTTCAAACATTTCTGGACGTTTTTCAATGGCAAAAATCAATGAATATTGTAAATGCACAAACAGTAATATCTCCACATTGCAAGGTGCAATTCTGAAATTTTTTGCTTTTTCCTGCTACTCCTAGCATGATAAAGAAGATTCAAAGAGAGTGAGATGCCAGCTCCTTTCATTCAGTCAGTAGCTTCAATCATTTCTGGACGTTTTTCAATGGCAAAAATCAATGAATATTGTAAATGCACAAACAGTAATTTCTCCGCATTGCAAGGTGCAATTCTGAATTTTTTTGCTTTTTCCTGCTCCTCTTAGCATGGTAAAGAAGATTCAAAGAGAGTGAGATGCCAGCTCCTTTCATTCAGTCAGTAGCTTCAGTCATTTCTGGACGTTTTTCAATGGCAAAAATCAATGAATATTGTAAATGCACAAAAAGTAATTTCTCCGCATTGCAAGGTGCAATTCTGAAATTTTTTGCTTTTTCCTGCTCCTCTTAGCATGATAAAGAAGATTCAAAGAGAGTGAGATGCCAGCTCCTTTCATTCAGTCAGTAGCTTCAAACATTTCTGGTATAAACATTTCTGGACGTTTTTCAATGGCAAAAATCAATGAATATTGTAAATGCACAAACAGTAATATCTCCACATTGCAAGGTGCAATTCTGAAATTTTTTGCTTTTTCCTGCTAATCCTAGCATGATAAAGAAGATTCAAATAGAGTGAGATGCCAGCTCCTTTCATTCAGTCAGTAGCTTCAAACATTTCTGGACGTTTTTCAATGGCAAAATTCAATGAATATTGTAAATGCACAAACAGTAATATCTCCACATTGCAAGGTGCAATTCTGAAATTTTTTGCTTTTTCCTGCTCCTCTTAGCATGATAAAGAAGATTCAAAGAGAGTGAGATGCCAGCTCCTTTCATTCAGTCAGTAGCTTCAAACATTTCTGGTATATGAATAACATGATGTTTTTCAATGGCAAAAATCAATGAATATTGTAAAGGCACAAACAGTAATTTCTCTGGATTGCAAGGTGCAATTCTGAAATTTTTTGCTTTTTCCTGCTCCTCTTAGCATGATAAAGAAGATTCAAAGAGAGTGAGATGCCAGCTACTTTCATTCAGTCAGTAGCTTCAATCATTTCTGGACGTTTTTCAATGGTAAAAATCAATGAATATTGTAAATGCACAAACAGTAATTTCTCCACATTGCAAGGTGCAATTCTGAAATTTTTTGATTTTTCCTGCTCCTCTTAGCATGATAAAGAAGATTCAAAGAGAGTGAGATGCCAGCTCCTTTCATTCAGTCAGTAGCTTCAAACATTTCTGGTATATGAATAACATGATGTTTTTCAATGGCAAAAATCAATGAATATTGTAAATGCACAAACAGTAATTTCTCCGCATTGCAAGGTGCAATTCTGAAATTTTTTGCTTTTTCCTGCTCCACTTAGCATGATAAAGAAGATTCAAAGAGAGTGAGATGCCAGCTCCTTTCATTCAGTCAGTAGCTTCAATCATTTCTGGACGTTTTTCAATGGCAAAAATCAATGAATATTGTAAATGCACAAACAGTAATTTCTCCGCATTGCAAGGTGCAATTCTGAAATTTTTTGCTTTTTCCTGCTCCTCTTAGCATGACAAAGAAGATTCAAAGAGAGTAAGATGCCAGCTCCTTTCATTCAGTCAGTAGCTTCTATCATTTCTGGTATATGAATAACATGATGTTTTTCAATGGCAAAAATCAATGAATATTGTAAATGCACAAACAGTAATTTCTCCGCATTGCAAGGTGCAATTCTGAAATTTTTTGCTTTTTCCTGCTCCTCTTAGCATGATAAAGAAGATTCAAAGAGAGTGAGATGCCAGCTCCTTTCATTCAGTCAGTAGCTTCAATCATTTCTGGACGTTTTTCAATGGCAAAAATCAATGAATATTGTAAATGCACAAACAGTAATTTCTCCGCATTGCAAGGTGCAATTCTGAAATTTTTTGCTTTTTCCTGCTCCTCTTAGCATGATAAAGAAGATTCAAAGAGAGTGAGATGCCAGCTCCTTTCATTCAGTCAGTAGCTTCAATCATTTCTGGATGTTTTTCAATGGCAAAAATCAATGAATATTGTAAATGCACAAACTGTAATTTCTCCGCATTGCAAGGTGCAATTCTGAAATTTTTTGCTTTTTCCTGCTCCTCTTAGCATGATAAAGAAGATTCAAAGAGAGTGAGATGCCAGCTCCTTTCATTCAGTCAGTAGCTTCAATCATTTCTGGACGTTTTTCAATGGCAAAAATCAATGAATATTGTAAATGCACAAACAGTAATTTCTCCGCATTGCAAGGTGCAATTCTGAAATTTTTTGCTTTTTCCTGCTCCTCTTAGCATGATAAAGAAGATTCAAAGAGAGTGAGATGCCAGCTCCTTTCATTCAGTCAGTACCTTCAATCATTTCTGGATGTTTTTCAATGGCAAAAATCAATGAATATTGTAAATGCACAAACAGTAATTTCTCCGCATTGCAAGGTGCAATTCTGAAATTTTTTGCTTTTTCCCGCTCCTCTTAGCATGATAAAGAAGATTCAAAGAGAGTGAGATGCCAGCTCCTTTCATTCAGTCAGTAGCTTCAAACATTTCTGGTATATGAATAACATGATGTTTTTCAATGGCAAAAATCAATGAATATTGTAAATGCACAAACAGTAATTTCTCCGCATTGCAAGGTGCAAGTCTGAAATTTTTTGCTTTTTCCTGCTCCTCTTAGCATGATAAAGAAGATTCAAAGAGAGTGAGATGCCAGCTACTTTCATTCAGTCAGTAGCTTCAATCATTTCTGGACGTTTTTCAATGGTAAAAATCAATGAATATTGTAAATGCACAAACAGTAATTTCTCCACATTGCAAGGTGCAATTCTGAAATTTTTTGCTTTTTCCTGCTCCTCTTAGCATGATAAAGAAGATTCAAAGAGAGTGAGATGCCAGCTCCTTTCATTCAGTCAGTAGCTTCAAACATTTCTGGTATATGAATAACATGAAGTTTTTCAATGGCAAAAATCAATGAATATTGTAAATGCACAAACAGTAATTTCTCCGCATTGCAAGGTGCAATTCTGAAATTTTTTGCTTTTTCCTGCTCCTCTTAGCATGATAAAGAAGATTCAAAGAGAGTGAGATGCCAGCTCCTTTCATTCAGTCAGTAGCTTCAAACATTTCTGGTATATGAATAACATGATGTTTTTCAATGGCAAAAATCAATGAATATTGTAAATGCACAAAGAGTAATTTCTCCGCATTGCAAGGTGCAATTATGAAATTTTTTGCTTTTTCCTGCTCCTCTTAGCATGATAAAGAAGATTCAAAGAGAGTGAGATGCCAGCTCCTTTCATTCAGTCAGTAGCTTCAATCATTTCTGGACGTTTTTCAATGGCAAAAATCAATGAATATTGTAAATGCACAAACAGTAATTTCTCCGCATTGCAAGGTGCAATTCTGAAATTTTTTGCTTTTTCCTGCTCCTCTTAGCATGATAAAGAAGATTCAAAGAGAGTGAGATGCCAGCTCCTTTCATTCAGTCAGTAGCTTCAATCATTTCTGGATGTTTTTCAATGGCAAAAATCAATGAATATTGTAAATGCACAAACTGTAATTTCTCCGCATTGCAAGGTGCAATTCTGAAATTTTTTGCTTTTTCCTGCTCCTCTTAGCATGATAAAGAAGATTCAAAGAGAGTGAGATGCCAGCTCCTTTCATTCAGTCAGTAGCTTCAATCATTTCTGGACGTTTTTCAATGGCAAAAATCAATGAATATTGTAAATGCACAAACAGTAATTTCTCCGCATTGCAAGGTGCAATTCTGAAATTTTTTGCTTTTTCCTGCTCCTCTTAGCATGATAAAGAAGATTCAAAGAGAGTGAGATGCCAGCTCCTTTCATTCAGTCAGTAGCTTCAATCATTTCTGGACGTTTTTCAATGGCAAAAATCAATGAATATTGTAAATGCACAAACAGTAATTTCTCCGCATTGCAAGGTGCAATTCTGAAATTTTTTGCTTTTTCCTGCTCCTCTTAGCATGATAAAGAAGATTCAAAGAGAGTGAGATGCCAGCTCCTTTCATTCAGTCAGTAGCTTCAAACATTTCTGGTATATGAATAACATGATGTTTTTCAATGGCAAAAATCAATGAATATTGTAAATGCACAAACAGTAATTTCTCCGCATTGCAAGGTGCAATTCTGAAATTTTTTGCTTTTTCCTGCTCCTCTTAGCATGATAAAGAAGATTCAAAGAGAGTGAGATGCCAGCTCCTTTCATTCAGTCAGTAGCTTCAATCATTTCTGGACGTTTTTCAATGGCAAAAATCAATGAATATTGTAAATGCACAAACAGTAATTTCTCCGCATTGCAAGGTGCAATTCTGAAATTTTTTGCTTTTTCCTGCTCCTCTTAGCATGATAAAGAAGATTCAAAGAGAGTGAGATGCCAGCTCCTTTCATTCAGTCAGTAGCTTCAATCATTTCTGGACGTTTTTCAATGGCAAAAATCAATGAATATTGTAAATGCACAAACAGTAATTTCTCCGCATTGCAAGGTGCAATTCTGAAATTTTTTGCTTTTTCCTGCTCCTCTTAGCATGACAAAGAAGATTCAAAGAGAGTAAGATGCCAGCTCCTTTCATTCAGTCAGTAGCTTCAATCATTTCTGGTATATGAATAACATGATGTTTTTCAATGGCAAAAATCAATGAATATTGTAAATGCACAAACAGTAATTTCTCCGCATTGCAAGGTGCAATTCAGAAATTTTTTGCTTTTTCCTGCTCCTCTTAGCATGATAAAGAAGATTCAAAGAGAGTGAGATGCCAGCTCCTTTCATTCAGTCAGTAGCTTCAATCATTTCTGGACGTTTTTCAATGGCAAAAATCAATGAATATTGTAAATGCACAAACAGTAATTTCTCCGCATTGCAAGGTGCAATTCTGAAATTTTTTGCTTTTTCCTGCTCCTCTTAGCATGATAAAGAAGATTCAAAGAGAGTGAGATGCCAGCTCCTTTCATTCAGTCAGTAGCTTCAATCATTTCTGGACGTTTTTCAATGGCAAAAATCAATGAATATTGTAAATGCACAAACAGTAATTTCTCCGCATTGCAAGGTGCAATTCTGAAATTTTTTGCTTTTTCCTGCTCCTCTTAGCATGATAAAGAAGATTCAAAGAGAGTGAGATGCCAGCTCCTTTCATTCAGTCAGTAGCTTCAAACATTTCTGGTATATGAATAACATGATGTTTTTCAATGGCAAAAATCAATGAATATTGTAAAAGCACAAACAGTAATTTCTCCGCATTGCAAGGTGCAATTCTGAAATTTTTTGCTTTTTCCTGCTCCTCTTAGCATGATAAAGAAGATTCAAAGAGAGTGAGATGCCAGCTCCTTTCATTCAGTCAGTAGCTTCAATCATTTCTGGACGTTTTTCAATGGCAAAAATCAATGAATATTGTAAATGCACAAACAGTAATTTCTCCGCATTGCAAGGTGCAATTCTGAAATTTTTTGCTTTTTCCTGCTCCTCTTAGCATGATAAAGAAGATTCAAAGAGAGTGAGATGCCAGCTCCTTTCATTCAGTCAGTAGCTTCAATCATTTCTGGTATATGAATAACATGATGTTTTTCAATGGCAAAAATCAATGAATATTGTAAATGCACAAACAGTAATTTCTCCGCATTGCAAGTTGCAATTCTGAAATTTTTTGCTTTTTCCTGCTCCTCTTAGCATGATAAAGAAGATTCAAAGAGAGTGAGATGCCAGCTCCTTTCATTCAGTCAGTAGCTTCAATCATTTCTGGACGTTTTTCAATGGCAAAAATCAATGAATATTGTAAATGCACAAACAGTAATTTCTCCGCATTGCAAGGTGCAATTCTGAAATTTTTTGCTTTTTCCTGCTCCTCTTAGCATGATAAAGAAGATTCAAAGAGAGTGAGATGCCAGCTCCTTTCATTCAGTCAGTAGCTTCAATCATTTCTGGACGTTTTTCAATGGCAAAAATCAATGAATATTGTAAATGCACAAACAGTAATTTCTCCGCATTGCAAGGTGCAATTCTGAAATTTTTTGCTTTTTCCTGCTCCTCTTAGCATGATAAAGAAGATTCAAAGAGAGTGAGATGCCAGCTCCTTTCATTCAGTCAGTAGCTTCAAACATTTCTGGTATATGAATAACATGATGTTTTTCAATGGCAAAAATCAATGAATATTGTAAAAGCACAAAGAGTAATTTCTCCGCATTGCAAGGTGCAATTCTGAAATTTTTTGCTTTTTCCTGCTCCTCTTAGCATGATAAAGAAGATTCAAAGAGAGTGAGATGCCAGCTCCTTTCATTCAGTCAGTAGCTTCAATCATTTCTGGACGTTTTTCAATGGCAAAAATCAATGAATATTGTAAATGCACAAACAGTAATTTCTCCGCATTGCAAGGTGCAATTCTGAAATTTTTTGCTTTTTCCTGCTCCTCTTAGCATGATAAAGAAGATTCAAAGAGAGTGAGATGCCAGCTCCTTTCATTCAGTCAGTAGCTTCAATCATTTCTGGACGTTTTTCAATGGCAAAAATCAATGAATATTGTAAATGCACAAACAGTAATTTCTCCGCATTGCAAGGTGCAATTCTGAAATTTTTTGCTTTTTCCTGCTCCTCTTAGCATGATAAAGAAGATTCAAAGAGAGTGAGATGCCAGCTCCTTTCATTCAGTCAGTAGCTTCAAACATTTCTGGTATATGAATAACATGATGTTTTTCAATGGCAAAAATCAATGAATATTGTAAAAGCACAAACAGTAATTTCTCCGCATTGCAAGGTGCAATTCTGAAATTTTTTGCTTTTTCCTGCTCCTCTTAGCATGATAAAGAAGATTCAAAGAGAGTGAGATGCCAGCTCCTTTCATTCAGTCAGTAGCTTCAATCATTTCTGGACATTTTTCAATGGCAAAAATCAATGAATATTGTAAATGCACAAACAGTAATTTCTCCGCATTGCAAGGTGCAATTCTGAAATTTTTTGCTTTTTCCTGCTCCTCTTAGCATGATAAAGAAGATTCAAAGAGAGTGAGATGCCAGCTCCTTTCATTCAGTCAGTAGCTTCAATCATTTCTGGACGTTTTTCAATGGCAAAAATCAATGAATATTGTAAATGCACAAACAGTAATTTCTCCGCATTGCAAGGTGCAATTCTGAAATTTTTTGCTTTTTCCTGCTCCTCTTAGCATGATAAAGAAGATTCAAAGAGAGTGAGATGCCAGCTCCTTTCATTCAGTCAGTAGCTTCAATCATTTCTGGACGTTTTTCAATGGCAAAAATCAATGAATATTGTAAATGCACAAACAGTAATTTCTCCGCATTGCAAGGTGCAATTCTGAAATTTTTTGCTTTTTCCTGCTCCTCTTAGCATGATAAAGAAGATTCAAAGAGAGTGAGATGCCAGCTCCTTTCATTCAGTCAGTAGCTTCAATCATTTCTGGATGTTTTTCAATGGCAAAAATCAATGAATATTGTAAATGCACAAACTGTAATTTCTCCGCATTGCAAGGTGCAATTCTGAAATTTTTTGCTTTTTCCTGCTCCTCTTAGCATGATAAAGAAGATTCAAAGAGAGTGAGATGCCAGCTCCTTTCATTCAGTCAGTAGCTTCAATCATTTCTGGACGTTTTTCAATGGCAAAAATCAATGAATATTGTAAATGCACAAACAGTAATTTCTCCGCATTGCAAGGTGCAATTCTGAAATTTTTTGCTTTTTCCTGCTCCTCTTAGCATGATAAAGAAGATTCAAAGAGAGTGAGATGCCAGCTCCTTTCATTCAGTCAGTAGCTTCAATCATTTCTGGACGTTTTTCAATGGCAAAAATCAATGAATATTGTAAATGCACAAACAGTAATTTCTCCGCATTGCAAGGTGCAATTCTGAAATTTTTTGCTTTTTCCTGCTCCTCTTAGCATGATAAAGAAGATTCAAAGAGAGTGAGATGCCAGCTCCTTTCATTCAGTCAGTAGCTTCAAACATTTCTGGTATATGAATAACATGATGTTTTTCAATGGCAAAAATCAATGAATATTGTAAATGCACAAACAGTAATTTCTCCGCATTGCAAGGTGCAATTCTGAAATTTTTTGCTTTTTCCTGCTCCTCTTAGCATGATAAAGAAGATTCAAAGAGAGTGAGATGCCAGCTCCTTTCATTCAGTCAGTAGCTTCAATCATTTCTGGACGTTTTTCAATGGCAAAAATCAATGAATATTGTAAATGCACAAACAGTAATTTCTCCGCATTGCAAGGTGCAATTCTGAAATTTTTTGCTTTTTCCTGCTCCTCTTAGCATGATAAAGAAGATTCAAAGAGAGTGAGATGCCAGCTCCTTTCATTCAGTCAGTAGCTTCAATCATTTCTGGACGTTTTTCAATGGCAAAAATCAATGAATATTGTAAATGCACAAACAGTAATTTCTCCGCATTGCAAGGTGCAATTCTGAAATTTTTTGCTTTTTCCTGCTCCTCTTAGCATGACAAAGAAGATTCAAAGAGAGTAAGATGCCAGCTCCTTTCATTCAGTCAGTAGCTTCAATCATTTCTGGTATATGAATAACATGATGTTTTTCAATGGCAAAAATCAATGAATATTGTAAATGCACAAACAGTAATTTCTCCGCATTGCAAGGTGCAATTCAGAAATTTTTTGCTTTTTCCTGCTCCTCTTAGCATGATAAAGAAGATTCAAAGAGAGTGAGATGCCAGCTCCTTTCATTCAGTCAGTAGCTTCAATCATTTCTGGACGTTTTTCAATGGCAAAAATCAATGAATATTGTAAATGCACAAACAGTAATTTCTCCGCATTGCAAGGTGCAATTCTGAAATTTTTTGCTTTTTCCTGCTCCTCTTAGCATGATAAAGAAGATTCAAAGAGAGTGAGATGCCAGCTCCTTTCATTCAGTCAGTAGCTTCAATCATTTCTGGACGTTTTTCAATGGCAAAAATCAATGAATATTGTAAATGCACAAACAGTAATTTCTCCGCATTGCAAGGTGCAATTCTGAAATTTTTTGCTTTTTCCTGCTCCTCTTAGCATGATAAAGAAGATTCAAAGAGAGTGAGATGCCAGCTCCTTTCATTCAGTCAGTAGCTTCAAACATTTCTGGTATATGAATAACATGATGTTTTTCAATGGCAAAAATCAATGAATATTGTAAAAGCACAAACAGTAATTTCTCCGCATTGCAAGGTGCAATTCTGAAATTTTTTGCTTTTTCCTGCTCCTCTTAGCATGATAAAGAAGATTCAAAGAGAGTGAGATGCCAGCTCCTTTCATTCAGTCAGTAGCTTCAATCATTTCTGGACGTTTTTCAATGGCAAAAATCAATGAATATTGTAAATGCACAAACAGTAATTTCTCCGCATTGCAAGGTGCAATTCTGAAATTTTTTGCTTTTTCCTGCTCCTCTTAGCATGATAAAGAAGATTCAAAGAGAGTGAGATGCCAGCTCCTTTCATTCAGTCAGTAGCTTCAATCATTTCTGGTATATGAATAACATGATGTTTTTCAATGGCAAAAATCAATGAATATTGTAAATGCACAAACAGTAATTTCTCCGCATTGCAAGTTGCAATTCTGAAATTTTTTGCTTTTTCCTGCTCCTCTTAGCATGATAAAGAAGATTCAAAGAGAGTGAGATGCCAGCTCCTTTCATTCAGTCAGTAGCTTCAATCATTTCTGGACGTTTTTCAATGGCAAAAATCAATGAATATTGTAAATGCACAAACAGTAATTTCTCCGCATTGCAAGGTGCAATTCTGAAATTTTTTGCTTTTTCCTGCTCCTCTTAGCATGATAAAGAAGATTCAAAGAGAGTGAGATGCCAGCTCCTTTCATTCAGTCAGTAGCTTCAATCATTTCTGGACGTTTTTCAATGGCAAAAATCAATGAATATTGTAAATGCACAAACAGTAATTTCTCCGCATTGCAAGGTGCAATTCTGAAATTTTTTGCTTTTTCCTGCTCCTCTTAGCATGATAAAGAAGATTCAAAGAGAGTGAGATGCCAGCTCCTTTCATTCAGTCAGTAGCTTCAAACATTTCTGGTATATGAATAACATGATGTTTTTCAATGGCAAAAATCAATGAATATTGTAAAAGCACAAAGAGTAATTTCTCCGCATTGCAAGGTGCAATTCTGAAATTTTTTGCTTTTTCCTGCTCCTCTTAGCATGATAAAGAAGATTCAAAGAGAGTGAGATGCCAGCTCCTTTCATTCAGTCAGTAGCTTCAATCATTTCTGGACGTTTTTCAATGGCAAAAATCAATGAATATTGTAAATGCACAAACAGTAATTTCTCCGCATTGCAAGGTGCAATTCTGAAATTTTTTGCTTTTTCCTGCTCCTCTTAGCATGATAAAGAAGATTCAAAGAGAGTGAGATGCCAGCTCCTTTCATTCAGTCAGTAGCTTCAATCATTTCTGGACGTTTTTCAATGGCAAAAATCAATGAATATTGTAAATGCACAAACAGTAATTTCTCCGCATTGCAAGGTGCAATTCTGAAATTTTTTGCTTTTTCCTGCTCCTCTTAGCATGATAAAGAAGATTCAAAGAGAGTGAGATGCCAGCTCCTTTCATTCAGTCAGTAGCTTCAAACATTTCTGGTATATGAATAACATGATGTTTTTCAATGGCAAAAATCAATGAATATTGTAAAAGCACAAACAGTAATTTCTCCGCATTGCAAGGTGCAATTCTGAAATTTTTTGCTTTTTCCTGCTCCTCTTAGCATGATAAAGAAGATTCAAAGAGAGTGAGATGCCAGCTCCTTTCATTCAGTCAGTAGCTTCAATCATTTCTGGACATTTTTCAATGGCAAAAATCAATGAATATTGTAAATGCACAAACAGTAATTTCTCCGCATTGCAAGGTGCAATTCTGAAATTTTTTGCTTTTTCCTGCTCCTCTTAGCATGATAAAGAAGATTCAAAGAGAGTGAGATGCCAGCTCCTTTCATTCAGTCAGTAGCTTCAATCATTTCTGGACGTTTTTCAATGGCAAAAATCAATGAATATTGTAAATGCACAAACAGTAATTTCTCCGCATTGCAAGGTGCAATTCTGAAATTTTTTGCTTTTTCCTGCTCCTCTTAGCATGATAAAGAAGATTCAAAGAGAGTGAGATGCCAGCTCCTTTCATTCAGTCAGTAGCTTCAATCATTTCTGGACGTTTTTCAATGGCAAAAATCAATGAATATTGTAAATGCACAAACAGTAATTTCTCCGCATTGCAAGGTGCAATTCTGAAATTTTTTGCTTTTTCCTGCTCCTCTTAGCATGATAAAGAAGATTCAAAGAGAGTGAGATGCCAGCTCCTTTCATTCAGTCAGTAGCTTCAATCATTTCTGGTATATGAATAACATGATGTTTTTCAATGGCAAAAATCAATGAATATTGTAAATGCACAAACAGTAATTTCTCCGCATTGCAAGGTGCAATTCTGAAATTTTTTGCTTTTTCCTGCTCCTCTTAGCATGATAAAGAAGATTCAAAGAGAGTGAGATGCCAGCTCCTTTCATTCAGTCAGTAGCTTCAAACATTTCTGGTATATGAATAACATGATGTTTTTCAATGGCAAAAATCAATGAATATTGTAAAAGCACAAACAGTAATTTCTCCGCATTGCAAGGTGCAATTCTGAAATTTTTTGCTTTTTCCTGCTCCTCTTAGCATGATAAAGAAGATTCAAAGAGAGTGAGATGCCAGCTCCTTTCATTCAGTCAGTAGCTTCAATCATTTCTGGACGTTTTTCAATGGCAAAAATCAATGAATATTGTAAATGCACAAACAGTAATTTCTCCGCATTGCAAGGTGCAATTCTGAAATTTTTTGCTTTTTCCTGCTCCTCTTAGCATGATAAAGAAGATTCAAAGAGAGTGAGATGCCAGCTCCTTTCATTCAGTCAGTAGCTTCAATCATTTCTGGTATATGAATAACATGATGTTTTTCAATGGCAAAAATCAATGAATATTGTAAATGCACAAACAGTAATTTCTCCGCATTGCAAGTTGCAATTCTGAAATTTTTTGCTTTTTCCTGCTCCTCTTAGCATGATAAAGAAGATTCAAAGAGAGTGAGATGCCAGCTCCTTTCATTCAGTCACTAGCTTCAATTATTTCTGGACGTTTTTCAATGGCAAAAATCAATGAATATTGTAAATGCACAAACAGTAATTTCTCCGCATTGCAAGGTGCAATTCTGAAATTTTTTGCTTTTTCCTGCTCCTCTTAGCATGATAAAGAAGATTCAAAGAGAGTGAGATGCCAGCTCCTTTCATTCAGTCAGTTGCTTCAATCATTTCTGGACGTTTTTCAATGGCAAAAATCAATGAATATTGTAAATGCACAAACAGTAATTTCTCCGCATTGCAAGGTGCAATTCTGAAATTTTTTGCTTTTTCCTGCTCCTCTTAGCATGATAAAGAAGATTCAAAGAGAGTGAGATGCCAGCTCCTTTCATTCAGTCAGTAGCTTCAATCATTTCTGGACGTTTTTCAATGGCAAAAATCAATGAATATTGTAAATGCACAAACAGTAATTTCTCCGCATTGCAAGGTGCAATTCTGAAATTTTTTGCTTTTTCCTGCTCCTCTTTGCATGATAAAGAAGATTCAAAGAGAGTGAGATGCCAGCTCCTTTCATTCAGTCAGTAGCTTCAATCATTTCTGGTATATGAATAACATGATGTTTTTCAATGGCAAAAATCAATGAATATTGTAAATGCACAAACAGTAATTTCTCCGCATTGCAAGGTGCAATTCTGAAATTTTTGACTTTTTCCTGCTCCTCTTAGCATGATAAAGAAGATTCAAAGAGAGTGAGATGCCAGCTCCTTTCATTCAGTCAGTAGCTTCAATCATTTCTGGATGTTTTTCAATGGCAAAAATCAATGAATATTGTAAATGCACAAACAGTAATTTCTCCGCATTGCAAGGTGCAATTCTGAAATTTCTTGCATTTTCCTGCTCCTCTTAGCATGATAAAGAAGATTCAAAGAGAGTGAGATGCCAGCTCCTTTCATTCAGTCAGTAGCTTCAATCATTTCTGGACGTTTTTCAATGGCAAAAATCAATGAATATTGTAAATGCACAAACAGTAATTTCTCCGCATTGCAAGGTGCAATTCTGAAATTTTTTGCTTTTTCCTGCTCCTCTTAGCATGATAAAGAAGATTCAAAGAGAGTGAGATGCCAGCTCCTTTCATTCAGTCAGTAGCTTCAAACATTTCTGGTATATGAATAACATGATGTTTTTCAATGGCAAAAATCAATGAATATTGTAAATGCACAAACAGTAATTTCTCCGCATTGCAAGGTGCAATTCTGAAATTTTTTGCTTTTTCCTGCTCCTCTTAGCATGATAAAGAAGATTCAAAGAGAGTGAGATGCCAGCTCCTTTCATTCAGTCAGTAGCTTCAATCATTTCTGGACGTTTTTCAATGGCAAAAATCAATGAATATTGTAAATGCACAAACAGTAATTTCTCCGCATTGCAAGGTGCAATTCTGAAATTTTTTGCTTTTTCCTGCTCCTCTTAGCATGATAAAGAAGATTCAAAGAGAGTGAGATGCCAGCTTCTTTCATTCAGTCAGTAGCTTCAAACATTTCTGGGATATGAATAACATGATGTTTTTCAATGGCAAAAATTAATGAATATTGTAAATGCACAAACAGTAATTTCTCCGCATTGCAAGGTGCAATTCTGAAATTTTTTGCTTTTTCCTGCTCCTCTTAGCATGATAAAGAAGATTCAAAGAGAGTGAGATGCCAGCTCCTTTCATTCAGTCAGTAGCTTCAATCATTTCTGGACGTTTTTCAATGGCAAAAATCAATGAATATTGTAAATGCACAAACAGTAATTTCTCCGCATTGCAAGGTGCAATTCTGAAATTTTTTGCTTTTTCCTGCTCCTCTTAGCATGATAAAGAAGATTCAAAGAGAGTGAGATGCCAGCTCCTTTCATTCAGTCAGTAGCTTCAATCATTTCTGGACGTTTTTCAATGGCAAAAATCAATGAATATTGTAAATGCACAAACAGTAATTTCTCCGCATTGCAAGGTGCAATTCTGAAATTTTTTGCTTTTTCCTGCTCCTCTTAGCATGATAAAGAAGATTCAAAGAGAGTGAGATGCCAGCTCCTTTCATTCAGTCAGTAGCTTCAATCATTTCTGGTATATGAATAACATGATGTTTTTCAATGGCAAAAATCAATGAATATTGTAAATGCACAAACAGTAATTTCTCCGCATTGCAAGTTGCAATTCTGAAATTTTTTGCTTTTTCCTGCTCCTCTTAGCATGATAAAGAAGATTCAAAGAGAGTGAGATGCCAGCTCCTTTCATTCAGTCAGTAGCTTCAATCATTTCTGGACGTTTTTCAATGGCAAAAATCAATGAATATTGTAAATGCACAAACAGTAATTTCTCCGCATTGCAAGGTGCAATTCTGAAATTTTTTGCTTTTTCCTGCTCCTCTTAGCATGATAAAGAAGATTCAAAGAGAGTGAGATGCCAGCTCCTTTCATTCAGTCAGTAGCTTCAAACATTTCTGGTATATGAATAACATGATGTTTTTCAATGGCAAAAATCAATGAATATTGTAAATGCACAAACAGTAATTTCTCCGCATTGCAAGGTGCAATTCTGAAATTTTTTGCTTTTTCCTGCTCCTCTTAGCATGATAAAGAAGATTCAAAGAGAGTGAGATGCCAGCTCCTTTCATTCAGTCAGTAGCTTCAATCATTTCTGGACGTTTTTCAATGGCAAAAATCAATGAATATTGTAAATGCACAAACAGTAATTTCTCCGCATTGCAAGGTGCAATTCTGAAATTTTTTGCTTTTTCCTGCTCCTCTTAGCATGATAAAGAAGATTCAAAGAGAGTGAGATGCCAGCTTCTTTCATTCAGTCAGTAGCTTCAAACATTTCTGGGATATGAATAACATGATGTTTTTCAAAGGCAAAAATTAATGAATATTGTAAATGCACAAACAGTAATTTCTCCGCATTGCAAGGTGCAATTCTGAAATTTTTTGCTTTTTCCTGCTCCTCTTAGCATGATAAAGAAGATTCAAAGAGAGTGAGATGCCAGCTCCTTTCATTCAGTCAGTAGCTTCAATCATTTCTGGACGTTTTTCAATGGCAAAAATCAATGAATATTGTAAATGCACAAACAGTAATTTCTCCGCATTGCAAGGTGCAATTCTGAAATTTTTTGCTTTTTCCTGCTCCTCTTAGCATGATAAAGAAGATTCAAAGAGAGTGAGATGCCAGCTCCTTTCATTCAGTCAGTAGCTTCAATCATTTCTGGACGTTTTTCAATGGCAAAAATCAATGAATATTGTAAATGCACAAACAGTAATTTCTCCGCATTGCAAGGTGCAATTCTGAAATTTTTTGCTTTTTCCTGCTCCTCTTAGCATGATAAAGAAGATTCAAAGAGAGTGAGATGCCAGCTCCTTTCATTCAGTCAGTAGCTTCAATCATTTCTGGTATATGAATAACATGATGTTTTTCAATGGCAAAAATCAATGAATATTGTAAATGCACAAACAGTAATTTCTCCGCATTGCAAGTTGCAATTCTGAAATTTTTTGCTTTTTCCTGCTCCTCTTAGCATGATAAAGAAGATTCAAAGAGAGTGAGATGCCAGCTCCTTTCATTCAGTCAGTAGCTTCAATCATTTCTGGACGTTTTTCAATGGCAAAAATCAATGAATATTGTAAATGCACAAACAGTAATTTCTCCGCATTGCAAGGTGCAATTCTGAAATTTTTTGCTTTTTCCTGCTCCTCTTAGCATGATAAAGAAGATTCAAAGAGAGTGAGATGCCAGCTCCTTTCATTCAGTCAGTAGCTTCAATCATTTCTGGACGTTTTTCAATGGCAAAAATCAATGAATATTGTAAATGCACAAACAGTAATTTCTCCGCATTGCAAGGTGCAATTCTGAAATTTTTTGCTTTTTCCTGCTCCTCTTAGCATGATAAAGAAGATTCAAAGAGAGTGAGATGCCAGCTCCTTTCATTCAGTCAGTAGCTTCAAACATTTCTGGTATATGAATAACATGATGTTTTTCAATGGCAAAAATCAATGAATATTGTAAAAGCACAAACAGTAATTTCTCCGCATTGCAAGGTGCAATTCTGAAATTTTTTGCTTTTTCCTGCTCCTCTTAGCATGATAAAGAAGATTCAAAGAGAGTGAGATGCCAGCTCCTTTCATTCAGTCAGTAGCTTCAATCATTTCTGGACGTTTTTCAATGGCAAAAATCAATGAATATTGTAAATGCACAAACAGTAATTTCTCCGCATTGCAAGGTGCAATTCTGAAATTTTTTGCTTTTTCCTGCTCCTCTTAGCATGATAAAGAAGATTCAAAGAGAGTGAGATGCCAGCTCCTTTCATTCAGTCAGTAGCTTCAATCATTTCTGGTATATGAATAACATGATGTTTTTCAATGGCAAAAATCAATAAATATTGTAAATGCACAAACAGTAATTTCTCCACATTGCAAGGTGCAATTCTGAAATTTTTTGCTTTTTCCTGCTCCTCTTAGCATGATAAAGAAGATTCAAAGAGAGTGAGATGCCAGCTCCTTTCTTTCAGTCAGTAGCTTCAATCATTTCTGGACGTTTTTCAATGGCAAAAATCAATGAATATTGTAAATGCACAAACAGTAATTTCTCCGCATTGCAAGGTGCAATTCTGAAATTTTTTGCTTTTTCCTGCTCCTCTTAGCATGATAAAGAAGATTCAAAGAGAGCGAGATGCCAGCTCCTTTCATTCAGTCAGTAGCTTCAATCATTTCTGGTATATGAATAACATGATGTTTTTCAATGGCAAAAATCAATGAATATTGTAAATGCACAAACAGTAATTTCTCCGCATTGCAAGGTGCAATTCTGAAATTTTTTGCTTTTTCCTGCTCCTCTTAGCATGATAAAGAAGATTCAGAGAGTGAGATGCCAGCTCCTTTCATTCAGTCAGTAGCTTCAATCATTTCTGGACGTTTTTCAATGGCAAAAATCAATGAATATTGTAAATGCACAAACAGTAATTTCTCCGCATTGCAAGGTGCAATTCTGAAATTTTTTGCTTTTTCCTGCTCCTCTTAGCATGATAAAGAAGATTCAAAGAGAGTGAGATGCCAGCTCCTTTCATTCAGTCAGTAGCTTCAAACATTTCTGGTATATGAATAACATGATGTTTTTCAATGGCAAAAATCAATGAATATTGTAAATGCACAAACAGTAATTTCTCCGCATTGCAAGGTGCAATTCTGAAATTTTTTGCTTTTTCCTGCTCCTCTTAGCATGATAAAGAAGATTCAAAGAGAGTGAGATGCCAGCTCCTTTCATTCAGTCAGTAGCTTCAATCATTTCTGGACGTTTTTCAATGGCAAAAATCAATGAATATTGTAAATGCACAAACAGTAATTTCTCCGCATTGCAAGGTGCAATTCTGAAATTTTTTGCTTTTTCCTGCTCCTCTTAGCATGATAAAGAAGATTCAAAGAGAGTGAGATGCCAGCTCCTTTCATTCAGTCAGTAGCTTCAATCATTTCTGGACGTTTTTCAATGGCAAAAATCAATGAATATTGTAAATGCACAAACAGTAATTTCTCCGCATTGCAAGGTGCAATTCTGAAATTTTTTGCTTTTTCCTGCTCCTCTTAGCATGATAAAGAAGATTCAAAGAGAGTGAGATGCCAGCTCCTTTCATTTAGTCAGTAGCTTCAATCATTTCTGGTATATGAATAACATGATGTTTTTCAATGGCAAAAATCAATGAATTTTGTAAATGCACAAACAGTAATTTCTCCGCATTGCAAGGTGCAATTCTGAAATTTTTTGCTTTTTCCTGCTCCTCTTAGCATGATAAAGAAGATTCAAAGAGAGTGAGATGCCAGCTCCTTTCATTCAGTCAGCAGCTTCAATCATTTCTGGACATTTTTCAATGGTAAAAATCAATGAATATTGTAAATGCACAAACAGTAATTTCTCCGCATTGCAAGGTGCAATTCTGAAATTTTTTGCTTTTTCCTACTCCTCTTAGCATGATAAAGAAGATTCAAAGAGAGTGAGATGCCAGCTCCTTTCATTCAGTCAGTAGCTTCAAACATTTCTGGTATATGAATAACATGATGTTTTTCAATCTCAAAAATCAATGAATATTGTAAAAGCACAAACAGTAATTTCTCCGCATTGCAAGGTGCAATTCTGAAATTTTTTGCTTTTTCCTGCTCCTCTTAGCATGATAAAGAAGATTCAAAGAGAGTGAGATGCCAGCTCCTTTCATTCAGTCAGTAGCTTCAATCATTTCTGGACGTTTTTCAATGGCAAAAATCAATGAATATTGTAAATGCACAAACAGTAATTTCTCCGCATTGCAAGGTGCAATTCTGAAATTTTTTGCTTTTTCCTGCTCCTCTTAGCATGATAAAGAAGATTCAAAGAGAGTGAGATGCCAGCTCCTTTCATTCAGTCACTAGCTTCAATCATGTCTGGTATATGAATAACATGATGTTTTTCAATGGCAAAAATCAATGAATATTGTAAATGCACAAACAGTAATTTCTCCGCATTGCAAGTTGCAATTCTGAAATTTTTTGCTTTTTCCTGCTCCTCTTAGCATGATAAAGAAGATTCAAAGAGAGTGAGATGCCAGCTCCTTTCATTCAGTCAGTAGCTTCAATTATTTCTGGACGTTTTTCAATGGCAAAAATCAATGAATATTGTAAATGCACAAACAGTAATTTCTCCGCATTGCAAGGTGCAATTCTGAAATTTTTTGCTTTTTCCTGCTCCTCTTAGCATGATAAAGAAGATTCAAAGAGAGTGAGATGCCAGCTCCTTTCATTCAGTCAGTTGCTTCAATCATTTCTGGACGTTTTTCAATGGCAAAAATCAGTGAATATTGCAAATGCACAAACAGTAATTTCTCCGCATTGCAAGGTGCAATTCTGAAATTTTTTGCTTTTTCCTGCTTCTCTTAGCATGATAAAGAAGATTCAAAGAGAGTGAGATGCCAGCTCCTTTCATTCAGTCAGTAGCTTCAATCATTTCTGGTATATGAATAACATGATGTTTTTCAATGGCAAAAATCAATGAATATTGTAAATGCACAAACAGTAATTTCTCCGCATTGCAAGGTGCAATTCTGAAATTTTTGGCTTTTTCCTGCTCCTCTTAGCATGATAAAGAAGATTCAAAGAGAGTGAGATGCCAGCTCCTTTCATTCAGTCAGTAGCTTCAATCATTTCTGGATGTTTTTCAATGGCAAAAATCAATGAATATTGTAAATGCACAAACAGTAATTTCTCCGCATTGCAAGGTGCAATTCTGAAATTTCTTGCATTTTCCTGCTCCTCTTAGCATGATAAAGAAGATTCAAAGAGAGTGAGATGCCAGCTCCTTTCATTCAGTCAGTAGCTTCAATCATTTCTGGACGTTTTTCAATGGCAAAAATCAATGAATATTGTAAATGCACAAACAGTAATTTCTCCGCATTGCAAGGTGCAATTCTGAAATTTTTTGCTTTTTCTTGCTCCTCTTAGCATGATAAAGAAGATTCAAAGAGAGTGAAATGCCAGCTCCTTTCATTCAGTCAGTAGCTTCAAACATTTCTGGTATATGAATAACATGATGTTTTTCAATGGCAAAAATCAATGAATATTGTAAATGCACAAACAGTAATTTCTCCGCATTGCAAGGTGCAATTCTGAAATTTTTTGCTTTTTCCTGCTCCTCTTAGCATGATAAAGAAGATTCAAAGAGAGTGAGATGCCAGCTCCTTTCATTCAGTCAGTAGCTTCAATCATTTCTGGTATATGAATAACATGATGTTTTTCAATGGCAAAAATCAATGAATATTGTAAATGCACAAACAGTAATTTCTCCGCATTGCAAGTTGCAATTCTGAAATTTTTTGCTTTTTCCTGCTCCTCTTAGCATGATAAAGAAGATTCAAAGAGAGTGAGATGCCAGCTCCTTTCATTCAGTCAGTAGCTTCAATTATTTCTGGACGTTTTTCAATGGCAAAAATCAATGAATATTGTAAATGCACAAACAGTAATTTCTCCGCATTGCAAGGTGCAATTCTGAAATTTTTTGCTTTTTCCTGCTCCTCTTAGCATGATAAAGAAGATTCAAAGAGAGTGAGATGCCAGCTCCTTTCATTCAGTCAGTTGCTTCAATCATTTCTGGACGTTTTTCAATGGCAAAAATCAGTGAATATTGCAAATGCACAAACAGTAATTTCTCCGCATTGCAAGGTGCAATTCTGAAATTTTTTGCTTTTTCCTGCTCCTCTTAGCATGATAAAGAAGATTCAAAGAGAGTGAGATGCCAGCTCCTTTCATTCAGTCAGTAGCTTCAATCATTTCTGGTATATGAATAACATGATGTTTTTCAATGGCAAAAATCAATGAATATTGTAAATGCACAAACAGTAATTTCTCCGCATTGCAAGGTGCAATTCTGAAATTTTTGGCTTTTTCCTGCTCCTCTTAGCATGATAAAGAAGATTCAAAGAGAGTGAGATGCCAGCTCCTTTCATTCAGTCAGTAGCTTCAATCATTTCTGGATGTTTTTCAATGGCAAAAATCAATGAATATTGTAAATGCACAAACAGTAATTTCTCCGCATTGCAAGGTGCAATTCTGAAATTTCTTGCATTTTCCTGCTCCTCTTAGCATGATAAAGAAGATTCAAAGAGAGTGAGATGCCAGCTCCTTTCATTCAGTCAGTAGCTTCAATCATTTCTGGACGTTTTTCAATGGCAAAAATCAATGAATATTGTAAATGCACAAACAGTAATTTCTCCGCATTGCAAGGTGCAATTCTGAAATTTTTTGCTTTTTCTTGCTCCTCTTAGCATGATAAAGAAGATTCAAAGAGAGTGAGATGCCAGCTCCTTTCATTCAGTCAGTAGCTTCAAACATTTCTGGTATATGAATAACATGATGTTTTTCAATGGCAAAAATCAATGAATATTGTAAATGC
Organism: Phyllobates terribilis; assembly: GCF_046119375.1. Classification (NCBI taxonomy): domain Eukaryota; kingdom Metazoa; phylum Chordata; class Amphibia; order Anura; family Dendrobatidae; genus Phyllobates; species Phyllobates terribilis. The sequence goes on along the minus strand of NW_027364081.1, from coordinate 81,881 downwards.
ACAAACAGTAATTTCTCCGCATTGCAAGGTGCAATTCTGAAATTTTTTGCTTTTTCCTGCTCCTCTTAGCATGATAAAGAAGATTCAAAGAGAGTGAGATGCCAGCTCCTTTCATTCAGTCAGTAGATTCAATCATTTCTGGACGTTTTTCAATGGCAAAAATCAATGAATATTGTAAATGCACAAACAGTAATTTCTCCGCATTGCAAGGTGCAATTCTGAAATTTTTTGCTTTTTCCTGCTCCTCTTAGCATGATAAAGAAGATTCAAAGAGAGTGAGATGCCAGCTCCTTTCATTCAGTCAGTAGCTTCAATCATTTCTGGACGTTTTTCAATGGCAAAAATCAATGAATATTGTAAATGCACAAACAGTAATTTCTCCGCATTGCAAGGTGCAATTCTGAAATTTTTTGCTTTTTCCTGCTCCTCTTAGCATGATAAAGAAGATTCAAAGAGAGTGAGATGCCAGCTCCTTTCATTCAGTCAGTAGCTTCAAACATTTCTGGTATATGAATAACATGATGTTTTTCAATGGCAAAAATCAATGAATATTGTAAAAGCACAAACAGTAATTTCTCCGCATTGCAAGGTGCAATTCTGAAATTTTTTGCTTTTTCCTGCTCCTCTTAGCATGATAAAGAAGATTCAAAGAGAGTGAGATGCCAGCTCCTTTCATTCAGTCAGTAGCTTCAATCATTTCTGGACGTTTTTCAATGGCAAAAATCAATGAATATTGTAAATGCACAAACAGTAATTTCTCCGCATTGCAAGGTGCAATTCTGAAATTTTTTGCTTTTTCCTGCTCCTCTTAGCATGATAAAGAAGATTCAAAGAGAGTGAGATGCCAGCTCCTTTCATTCAGTCAGTAGCTTCAATCATTTCTGGACGTTTTTCAATGGCAAAAATCAATGAATATTGTAAATGCACAAACAGTAATTTCTCCGCATTGCAAGGTGCAATTCTGAAATTTTTTGCTTTTTCCTGCTCCTCTTAGCATGATAAAGAAGATTCAAAGAGAGCGAGATGCCAGCTCCTTTCATTCAGTCAGTAGCTTCAATCATTTCTGGTATATGAATAACATGATGTTTTTCAATGGCAAAAATCAATGAATATTGTAAATGCACAAACAGTAATTTCTCCGCATTGCAAGGTGCAATTCTGAAATTTTTTGCTTTTTCCTGCTCCTCTTAGCATGATAAAGAAGATTCAAAGAGAGTGAGATGCCAGCTCCTTTCATTCAGTCAGTAGCTTCAATCATTTCTGGACGTTTTTCAATGGCAAAAATCAATGAATATTGTAAATGCACAAACAGTAATTTCTCCGCATTGCAAGGTGCAATTCTGAAATTTTTTGCTTTTTCCTGCTCCTCTTAGCATGATAAAGAAGATTCAAAGAGAGTGAGATGCCAGCTCCTTTCATTCAGTCAGTAGCTTCAAACATTTCTAGTATATGAATAACATGATGTTTTTCAATGGCAAAAATCAATGAATATTGTAAATGCACAAACAGTAATTTCTCCGCATTGCAAGGTGCAATTCTGAAATTTTTTGCTTTTTCCTGCTCCTCTTAGCATGATAAAGAAGATTCAAAGAGAGTGAGATGCCAGCTCCTTTCATTCAGTCAGTAGCTTCAATCATTTCTGGACGTTTTTCAATGGCAAAAATCAATGAATATTGTAAATGCACAAACAGTAATTTCTCCGCATTGCAAGGTGCAATTCTGAAATTTTTTGCTTTTTCCTGCTCCTCTTAGCATGATAAAGAAGATTCAAAGAGAGTGAGATGCCAGCTCCTTTCATTCAGTCAGCAGCTTCAATCATTTCTGGACATTTTTCAATGGCAAAAATCAATGAATATTGTAAATGCACAAACAGTAATTTCTCCGCATTGCAAGGTGCAATTCTGAAATTTTTTGCTTTTTCCTGCTCCTCTTAGCATGATAAAGAAGATTCAAAGAGAGTGAGATGCCAGCTCCTTTCATTCAGTCAGTAGCTTCAAACATTTCTGGTATATGAATAACATGATGTTTTTCAATGGCAAAAATCAATGAATATTGTAAAAGCACAAACAGTAATTTCTCCGCATTGCAAGGTGCAATTCTGAAATTTTTTGCTTTTTCCTGCTCCTCTTAGCATGATAAAGAAGATTCAAAGAGAGTGAGATGCCAGCTCCTTTCATTCAGTCAGTAGCTTCAATCATTTCTGGACGTTTTTCAATGGCAAAAATCAATGAATATTGTAAATGCACAAACAGTAATTTCTCCGCATTGCAAGGTGCAATTCTGAAATTTTTTGCTTTTTCCTGCTCCTCTTAGCATGATAAAGAAGATTCAAAGAGAGTGAGATGCCAGCTCCTTTCATTCAGTCAGTAGCTTCAATCATTTCTGGACGTTTTTCAATGGCAAAAATCAATGAATATTGTAAATGCACAAACAGTAATTTCTCCGCATTGCAAGGTGCAATTCTGAAATTTTTTGCTTTTTCCTGCTCCTCTTAGCATGATAAAGAAGATTCAAAGAGAGCGAGATGCCAGCTCCTTTCATTCAGTCAGTAGCTTCAATCATTTCTGGTATATGAATAACATGATGTTTTTCAATGGCAAAAATCAATGAATATTGTAAATGCACAAACAGTAATTTCTCCGCATTGCAAGGTGCAATTCTGAAATTTTTTGCTTTTTCCTGCTCCTCTTAGCATGATAAAGAAGATTCAAAGAGAGTGAGATGCCAGCTCCTTTCATTCAGTCAGTAGCTTCAATCATTTCTGGACGTTTTTCAATGGCAAAAATCAATGAATATTGTAAATGCACAAACAGTAATTTCTCCGCATTGCAAGGTGCAATTCTGAAATTTTTTGCTTTTTCCTGCTCCTCTTAGCATGATAAAGAAGATTCAAAGAGAGTGAGATGCCAGCTCCTTTCATTCAGTCAGTAGCTTCAAACATTTCTAGTATATGAATAACATGATGTTTTTCAATGGCAAAAATCAATGAATATTGTAAATGCACAAACAGTAATTTCTCCGCATTGCAAGGTGCAATTCTGAAATTTTTTGCTTTTTCCTGCTCCTCTTAGCATGATAAAGAAGATTCAAAGAGAGTGAGATGCCAGCTCCTTTCATTCAGTCAGTAGCTTCAATCATTTCTGGACGTTTTTCAATGGCAAAAATCAATGAATATTGTAAATGCACAAACAGTAATTTCTCCGCATTGCAAGGTGCAATTCTGAAATTTTTTGCTTTTTCCTGCTCCTCTTAGCATGATAAAGAAGATTCAAAGAGAGTGAGATGCCAGCTCCTTTCATTCAGTCAGCAGCTTCAATCATTTCTGGACATTTTTCAATGGCAAAAATCAATGAATATTGTAAATGCACAAACAGTAATTTCTCCGCATTGCAAGGTGCAATTCTGAAATTTTTTGCTTTTTCCTGCTCCTCTTAGCATGATAAAGAAGATTCAAAGAGAGTGAGATGCCAGCTCCTTTCATTCAGTCAGTAGCTTCAAACATTTCTGGTATATGAATAACATGATGTTTTTCAATGGCAAAAATCAATGAATATTGTAAAAGCACAAACAGTAATTTCTCCGCATTGCAAGGTGCAATTCTGAAATTTTTTGCTTTTTCCTGCTCCTCTTAGCATGATAAAGAAGATTCAAAGAGAGTGAGATGCCAGCTCCTTTCATTCAGTCAGTAGCTTCAATCATTTCTGGACGTTTTTCAATGGCAAAAATCAATGAATATTGTAAATGCACAAACAGTAATTTCTCCGCATTGCAAGGTGCAATTCTGAAATTTTTTGCTTTTTCCTGCTCCTCTTAGCATGATAAAGAAGATTCAAAGAGAGTGAGATGCCAGCTCCTTTCATTCAGTCAGTAGCTTCAATCATTTCTGGTATATGAATAACATGATGTTTTTCAATGGCAAAAATCAATGAATATTGTAAATGCACAAACAGTAATTTCTCCGCATTGCAAGTTGCAATTCTGAAATTTTTTGCTTTTTCCTGCTCCTCTTAGCATGATAAAGAAGATTCAAAGAGAGTGAGATGCCAGCTCCTTTCATTCAGTCAGTAGCTTCAATCATTTCTGGTATATGAATAACATGATGTTTTTCAATGGCAAAAATCAATGAATATTGTAAATGCACAAACAGTAATTTCTCCGCATTGCAAGTTGCAATTCTGAAATTTTTTGCTTTTTCCTGCTCCTCTTAGCATGATAAAGAAGATTCAAAGAGAGTGAGATGCCAGCTCCTTTCATTCAGTCAGTTGCTTCAATTATTTCTGGACGTTTTTCAATGGCAAAAATCAATGAATATTGTAAATGCACAAACAGTAATTTCTCCGCATTGCAAGGTGCAATTCTGAAATTTTTTGCTTTTTCCTGCTCCTCTTAGCATGATAAAGAAGATTCAAAGAGAGTGAGATGCCAGCTCCTTTCATTCAGTCAGTTGCTTCAATCATTTCTGGACGTTTTTCAATGGCAAAAATCAGTGAATATTGTAAATGCACAAACAGTAATTTCTCCGCATTGCAAGGTGCAATTCTGAAATTTTTTGCTTTTTCCTGCTCCTCTTAGCATGATAAAGAAGATTCAAAGAGAGTGAGATGCCAGCTCCTTTCATTCAGTCAGTAGCTTCAATCATTTCTGGACGTTTTTCAATGGCAAAAATCAATGAATATTGTAAATGCACAAACAGTAATTTCTCCGCATTGCAAGGTGCAATTCTGAAATTTTTTGCTTTTTCCTGCTCCTCTTTGCATGATAAAGAAGATTCAAAGAGAGTGAGATGCCAGCTCCTTTCATTCAGTCAGTAGCTTCAATCATTTCTGGTATATGAATAACATGATGTTTTTCAATGGCAAAAATCAATGAATATTGAAAATGCACAAACAGTAATTTCTCCGCATTGCAAGGTGCAATTCTGAAATTTTTGGCTTTTTCCTGCTCCTCTTAGCATGATAAAGAAGATTCAAAGAGAGTGAGATGCCAGCTCCTTTCATTCAGTCAGTAGCTTCAATCATTTCTGGATGTTTTTCAATGGCAAAAATCAATGAATATTGTAAATGCACAAACAGTAATTTCTCCGCATTGCAAGGTGCAATTCTGAAATTTCTTGCATTTTCCTGCTCCTCTTAGCATGATAAAGAAGATTCAAAGAGAGTGAGATGCCAGCTCCTTTCATTCAGTCAGTAGCTTCAATCATTTCTGGACGTTTTTCAATGGCAAAAATCAATGAATATTGTAAATGCACAAACAGTAATTTCTCCGCATTGCAAGGTGCAATTCTGAAATTTTTTGCTTTTTCCTGCTCCTCTTAGCATGATAAAGAAGATTCAAAGAGAGTGAGATGCCAGCTCCTTTCATTCAGTCAGTAGCTTCAAACATTTCTGGTATATGAATAACATGATGTTTTTCAATGGCAAAAATCAATGAATATTGTAAATGCACAAACAGTAATTTCTCCGCATTGCAAGGTGCAATTCTGAAATTTTTTGCTTTTTCCTGCTCCTCTTAGCATGATAAAGAAGATTCAAAGAGAGTGAGATGCCAGCTCCTTTCATTCAGTCAGTAGCTTCAATCATTTCTGGACGTTTTTCAATGGCAAAAATCAATGAATATTGTAAATGCACAAACAGTAATTTCTCCGCATTGCAAGGTGCAATTCTGAAATTTTTTGCTTTTTCCTGCTCCTCTTAGCATGATAAAGAAGATTCAAAGAGAGTGAGATGCCAGCTTCTTTCATTCAGTCAGTAGCTTCAAACATTTCTGGGATATGAATAACATGATGTTTTTCAATGGCAAAAATTAATGAATATTGTAAATGCACAAACAGTAATTTCTCCGCATTGCAAGGTGCAATTCTGAAATTTTTTGCTTTTTCCTGCTCCTCTTAGCATGATAAAGAAGATTCAAAGAGAGTGAGATGCCAGCTCCTTTCATTCAGTCAGTAGCTTCAATCATTTCTGGACGTTTTTCAATGGCAAAAATCAATGAATATTGTAAATGCACAAACAGTAATTTCTCCGCATTGCAAGGTGCAATTCTGAAATTTTTTGCTTTTTCCTGCTCCTCTTAGCATGATAAAGAAGATTCAAAGAGAGTGAGATGCCAGCTCCTTTCATTCAGTCAGTAGCTTCAATCATTTCTGGATGTTTTTCAATGGCAAAAATCAATGAATATTATAAATGCACAAACAGTAATTTCTCCGCATTGCAAGGTGCAATTCTGAAATTTCTTGCATTTTCCTGCTCCTCTTAGCATGATAAAGAAGATTCAAAGAGAGTGAGATGCCAGCTCCTTTCATTCAGTCAGTAGCTTCAATCATTTCTGGACGTTTTTCAATGGCAAAAATCAATGAATATTGTAAATGCACAAACAGTAATTTCTCCGCATTGCAAGGTGCAATTCTGAAATTTTTTGCTTTTTCCTGCTCCTCTTAGCATGATAAAGAAGATTCAAAGAGAGTGAGATGCCAGCTCCTTTCATTCAGTCAGTAGCTTCAAACATTTCTGGTATATGAATAACATGATGTTTTTCAATGGCAAAAATCAATGAATATTGTAAATGCACAAACAGTAATTTCTCCGCATTGCAAGGTGCAATTCTGAAATTTTTTGCTTTTTCCTGCTCCTCTTAGCATGATAAAGAAGATTCAAAGAGAGTGAGATGCCAGCTCCTTTCATTCAGTCAGTAGCTTCAATCATTTCTGGACGTTTTTCAATGGCAAAAATCAATGAATATTGTAAATGCACAAACAGTAATTTCTCCGCATTGCAAGGTGCAATTCTGAAATTTTTTGCTTTTTCCTGCTCCTATTAGCATGATAAAGAAGATTCAAAGAGAGTGAGATGCCAGCTTCTTTCATTGTCAGTAGCTTCAAACATTTCTGGGATATGAATAACATGATGTTTTTCAATGGCAAAAATTAATGAATATTGTAAATGCACAAACAGTAATTTCTCCGCATTGCAAGCTGCAATTCTGAAATTTTTTGCTTTTTCCTGCTCCTCTTAGCATGATAAAGAAGATTCAAAGAGAGTGAGATGCCAGCTCCTTTCATTCAGTCAGTAGCTTCAATCATTTCTGGACGTTTTTCAATGGCAAAAATCAATGAATATTGTAAATGCACAAACAGTAATTTCTCCGCATTGCAAGGTGCAATTCTGAAATTTTTTGCTTTTTCCTGCTCCTCTTAGCATGATAAAGAAGATTCAAAGAGAGTGAGATGCCAGCTCCTTTCATTCAGTCAGTAGCTTCAATCATTTCTGGACGTTTTTCAATGGCAAAAATCAATGAATATTGTAAATGCACAAACAGTAATTTCTCCGCATTGCAAGGTGCAATTCTGAAATTTTTTGCTTTTTCCTGCTCCTCTTAGCATGATAAAGAAGATTCAAAGAGAGTGAGATGCCAGCTCCTTTCATTCAGTCAGTAGCTTCAAACATTTCTGGTATATGAATAACATGATGTTTTTCAATGGCAAAAATCAATGAATATTGTAAATGCACAAACAGTAATTTCTCCGCATTGCAAGGTGCAATTCTGAAATTTTTTGCTTTTTCCTGCTCCTCTTAGCATGATAAAGAAGATTCAAAGAGAGTGAGATGCCAGCTCCTTTCATTCAGTCAGTAGCTTCAATCATTTCTGGACGTTTTTCAATGGCAAAAATCAATGAATATTGTAAATGCACAAACAGTAATTTCTCCGCATTGCAAGGTGCAATTCTGAAATTTTTTGCTTTTTCCTGCTCCTATTAGCATGATAAAGAAGATTCAAAGAGAGTGAGATGCCAGCTTCTTTCATTGTCAGTAGCTTCAAACATTTCTGGGATATGAATAACATGATGTTTTTCAATGGCAAAAATTAATGAATATTGTAAATGCACAAACAGTAATTTCTCCGCATTGCAAGCTGCAATTCTGAAATTTTTTGCTTTTTCCTGCTCCTCTTAGCATGATAAAGAAGATTCAAAGAGAGTGAGATGCCAGCTCCTTTCATTCAGTCAGTAGCTTCAATCATTTCTGGACGTTTTTCAATGGCAAAAATCAATGAATATTGTAAATGCACAAACAGTAATTTCTCCGCATTGCAAGGTGCAATTCTGAAATTTTTTGCTTTTTCCTGCTCCTCTTAGCATGATAAAGAAGATTCAAAGAGAGTGAGATGCCAGCTCCTTTCATTCAGTCAGTAGCTTCAATCATTTCTGGACGTTTTTCAATGGCAAAAATCAATGAATATTGTAAATGCACAAACAGTAATTTCTCCGCATTGCAAGGTGCAATTCTGAAATTTTTTGCTTTTTCCTGCTCCTCTTAGCATGATAAAGAAGATTCAAAGAGAGTGAGATGCCAGCTCCTTTCATTCAGTCAGTAGCTTCAATCATTTCTGGTATATGAATAACATGATGTTTTTCAATGGCAAAAATCAATGAATATTGTAAATGCACAAACAGTAATTTCTCCGCATTGCAAGTTGCAATTCTGAAATTTTTTGCTTTTTCCTGCTCCTCTTAGCATGATAAAGAAGATTCAAAGAGAGTGAGATTCCGGCTCCTTTCATTCAGTCAGTAGCTTCAATCATTTCTGGACGTTTTTCAATGGCAAAAATCAATGAATATTGTAAATGCACAAACAGTAATTTCTCCGCATTGCAAGGTGCAATTCTGAAATTGTTTGCTTTTTCCTGCTCCTCTTAGCATGATAAAGAAGATTCAAAGAGAGTGAGATGCCAGCTCCTTTCATTCAGTCAGTAGCTTTAATCATTTCTGGACGTTTTTCAATGGCAAAAATCAATGAATATTGTAAATGCACAAACAGTAATTTCTCCGCATTGCAAGATGAAATTCTGAAATTTTTTGCTTTTTCCTGCTCCTCTTAGCATGATAAAGAAGATTCAAAGAGAGTGAGATGCCAGCTCCTTTCATTCAGTCAGTAGCTTCAATCATTTCTGGACGTTTTTCAATGGCAAAAATCAATGAATATTGTAAATGCACAAACAGTAATTTCTCCGCATTGCAAGGTGCAATTCTGAAATTTTTTGCTTTTTCCTGCTCCTCTTAGCATGATAAAGAAGATTCAAAGAGAGTGAGATGCCAGCTCCTTTCATTCAGTCAGTAGCTTCAATCATTTCTGGTATATGAATAACATGATGTTTTTCAATGGCAAAAATCAATGAATATTGTAAATGCACAAACAGTAATTTCTCCGCATTGCAAGGTGCAATTCTGAAATTTTTTGCTTTTTCCTGCTCCTCTTAGCATGATAAAGAAGATTCAAAGAGAGTGAGATGCCAGCTCCTTTCATTCAGTCAGTAGCTTCAATCATTTCTGGACGTTTTTCAATGGCAAAAATCAATGAATATTGTAAATGCACAAACAGTAATTTCTCCGCATTGCAAGGTGCAATTCTGAAATTTTTTGCTTTTTCCTGCTCCTCTTAGCATGATAAAGAAGATTCAAAGAGAGTGAGATGCCAGCTCCTTTCATTCAGTCAGTAGCTTCAGTCATTTCTGGAAGTTTTTCAATGGCAAAAATCAATGAATATTGTAAATGCACAAACAGTAATTTCTCCGCATTGCAAGGTGCAATTCTGAAATTTTTTGCTTTTTCCTGCTCCTCTTAGCATGATAAAGAAGATTCAAAGAGAGTGAGATGCCAGCTCCTTTCATTCAGTCAGTAGCTTCAAACATTTCTGGTATAAACATTTCTGGACGTTTTTCAATGGCAAAAATCAATGAATATTGTAAATGCACAAAGAGTAATATCTCCACATTGCAAGGTGCAATGCTGAAATTTTTATTGCTTTTTCCTGCTAATCCTAGCATGATAAAGAAGATTCAAATAGAGTGAGATGCCAGCTCCTTTCATTCAGTCAGTAGCTTCAAACATTTCTGGACGTTTTTCAATGGCAAAAATCAATGAATATTGTAAATGCACAAACAGTAATATCTCCACATTGCAAGGTGCAATTCTGAAATTTTTTGCTTTTTCCTGCTACTCCTAGCATGATAAAGAAGATTCAAAGAGAGTGAGATGCCAGCTCCTTTCATTCAGTCAGTAGCTTCAAACATTTCTGGACGTTTTTCAATGGCAAAAATCAATGAATATTGTAAATGCACAAACAGTAATATCTCCACATTGCAAGGTGCAATTCTGAAATTTTTTGCTTTTTCCTGCTAATCCTAGCATGATAAAGAAGATTCAAAGAGAGTGAGATGCCAGCTCCTTTCATTCAGTCAGTAGCTTCAAACATTTCTGGACGTTTTTCAATGGCAAAAATCAATGAATATTGTAAATGCACAAACAGTAATTTCTCCGCATTGCAAGGTGCAATTCTGAAATTTTTTGCTTTTTCCTGCTCCTCTTAGCATGATAAAGAAGATTCAAAGAGAGTGAGATGCCAGCTCCTTTCATTCAGTCAGTAGCTTCAATCATTTCTGGACGTTTTTCAATGGCAAAAATCAATGAATATTGTAAATGCACAAACAGTAATTTCTCCGCATTGCAAGGTGCAATTCTGAAATTTTTTGCGTTTTCCTGCTCCTCTTAGCATGATAATGAAGATTCAAAGAGAGTGAGATGCCAGCTCCTTTCATTCAGTCAGTAGCTTCAATCATTTCTGGTATATGAATAACATGATGTTTTTCAATGGCAAAAATCAATGAATATTGTAAATGCACAAACAGTAATTTCTCCGCATTGCAAGTTGCAATTCTGAAATTTTTTGCTTTTTCCTGCTCCTCTTAGCATGATAAAGAAGATTCAAAGAGAGTGAGATGCCAGCTCCTTTCATTCAGTCAGTAGCTTCAATCATTTCTGGACGTTTTTCAATGGCAAAAATCAATGAATATTGTAAATGCACAAACAGTAATTTCTCCGCATTGCAAGGTGCAATTCTGAAATTTTTTGCTTTTTCCTGCTCCTCTTAGCATGATAAAGAAGATTCAAAGAGAGTGAGATGCCAGCTCCTTTCATTCAGTCAGTAGCTTCAATCATTTCTGGACGTTTTTCAATGGCAAAAATCAATGAATATTGTAAATGCACAAACAGTAATTTCTCCGCATTGCAAGGTGCAATTCTGAAATTTTTTGCTTTTTCCTGCTCCTCTTAGCATGATAAAGAAGATTCAAAGAGAGTGAGATGCCAGCTCCTTTCATTCAGTCAGTAGCTTCAATCATTTCTGGTATATGAATAACATGATGTTTTTCAATGGCAAAAATCAATGAATATTGTAAATGCACAAACAGTAATTTCTCCGCATTGCAAGGTGCAATTCTGAAATTTTTTGCTTTTTCCTGCTCCTCTTAGCATGATAAAGAAGATTCAAAGAGAGTGAGATGCCAGCTCCTTTCATTCAGTCAGTAGCTTCAGTCATTTCTGGACGTTTTTCAATGGCAAAAATCAATGAATATTGTAAATGCACAAACAGTAATTTCTCCGCATTGCAACGTGCAATTCTGAAATTTTTTGCTTTTTCCTGCTCCTCTTAGCATGATAAAGAAGATTCAAAGAGAGTGAGATGCCAGCTCCTTTCATTCAGTCAGTAGCTTCAAACATTTCTGGTATAAACATTTCTGGACGTTTTTCAATGGCAAAAATCAATGAATATTGTAAATGCACAAACAGTAATATCTCCACATTGCAAGGTGCAATTCTGAAATTTTTTGCTTTTTCCTGCTAATCCTAGCATGATAAAGAAGATTCAAATAGAGTGAGATGCCAGCTCCTTTCATTCAGTCAGTAGCTTCAAACATTTCTGGACGTTTTTCAATGGCAAAATTCAATGAATATTGTAAATGCACAAACAGTAATATCTCCACATTGCAAGGTGCAATTCTGAAATTTTTTGCTTTTTCCTGCTAATCCTAGCATGATAAAGAAGATTCAAAGAGAGTGAGATGCCAGCTCCTTTCATTCAGTCAGTAGCTTCAATCATTTCTGGACGTTTTTCAATGGCAAAAATCAATGAATATTGTAAATGCACAAACAGTAATTTCTCCGCATTGCAAGGTGCAATTCTGAAATTTTTTGCTTTTTTCTGCTCCTCTTAGCATGATAAAGAAGATTCAAAGAGAGTGAGATGCCAGCTCCTTTCATTCAGTCAGTAGCTTCAATCATTTCTGGACGTTTTTCAATGGCAAAAATCAATGAATATTGTAAATGCACAAACAGTAATTTCTCCGCATTGCAAGGTGCAATTCTGAAATTTTTTGCTTTTTCCTGCTCCTCTTAGCATGATAAAGAATATTCAAAGAGAGTGAGATGCCAGCTCCTTTCATTCAGTCAGTAGCTTCAATCATTTCTGGTATATGAATAACATGATGTTTTTCAATGGCAAAAATCAATGAATATTGTAAATGCACAAACAGTAATATCTCCACATTGCAAGGTGCAATTCTGAAATTTTTTGCTTTTTCCTGCTAATCCTAGCATGATAAAGAAGATTCAAAGAGAGTGAGATGCCAGCTCCTTTCATTCAGTCAGTAGCTTCAAACATTTCTGGACGTTTTTCAATGGCAAAAATCAATGAATATTGTAAATGCACAAACAGTAATATCTCCACATTGCAAGGTGCAATTTTGAAATTTTTTGCTTTTTCCTGCTACTCCTAGCATGATAAAGAAGATTCAAAGAGAGTGAGATGCCAGCTCCTTTCATTCAGTCAGTAGCTTCAATCATTTCTGGACGTTTTTCAATGGCAAAAATCAATGAATATTGTAAATGCACAAACAGTAATTTCTCCGCATTGCAAGGTGCAATTCTGAAATTTTTTGCTTTTTCCTGCTCCTCTTAGCATGATAAAGAAGATTCAAAGAGAGTGAGATGCCAGCTCCTTTCATTCAGTCAGTAGCTTCAATCATTTCTGGATGTTTTTCAATGGCAAAAATCAATGAATATTGTAAATGCACAAACAGTAATTTCTCCGCATTGCAAGGTGCAATTCTGAAATTTTTTGCTTTTTCCTGCTCCTCTTAGCATGATAAAGAAGATTCAAAGAGAGTGAGATGCCAGCTCCTTTCATTCAGTCAGTAGCTTCAATCATTTCTGGTATATGAATAACATGATGTTTTTCAATGGCAAAAATCAATGAATATTGTAAATGCACAAACAGTAATTTCTCCGCATTGCAAGGTGCAATTCTGAAATTTTTTGCTTTTTCCTGCTCCTCTTAGCATGATAAAGAAGATTCAAAGAGAGTGAGATGCCAGCTCCTTTCATTCAGTCAGTAGCTTCAATCATTTCTGGACGTTTTTCAATGGCAAAAATCAATGAATATTGTAAATGCACAAACAGTAATTTCTCCGCATTGCAAGATGCAATTCTGAAATTTTTTGCTTTTTCCTGCTCCTCTTAGCATGATAAAGAAGATTCAAAGAGAGTGAGATGCCAGCTCCTTTCATTCAGTCAGTAGCTTCAGTCATTTCTGGACGTTTTTCAATGGCAAAAATCAATGAATATTGTAAATGCACAAACAGTAATTTCTCCGCATTGCAAAGTGCAATTCTGAAATTTTTTGCTTTTTCCTGCTCCTCTTAGCATGATAAAGAAGATTCAAAGAGAGTGAGATGCCAGCTCCTTTCATTCAGTCAGTAGCTTCAAACATTTCTGGTATAAACATTTCTGGATGTTTTTCAATGGCAAAAATCAATGAATATTGTAAATGCACAAACAGTAATATCTCCACATTGCAAGGTGCAATGCTGAAATTTTTTGCTTTTTCCTGCTAATCCTAGGATGATAAAGAAGATTCAAATAGAGTGAGATGCCAGCTCCTTTCATTCAGTCAGTAGCTTCAAACATTTCTGGACGTTTTTCAATGGCAAAAATCAATGAATATTGTAAATGCACAAACAGTAATATCTCCACATTGCAAGGTGCAATTCTGAAATTTTTTGCTTTTTCCTGCTAATCCTAGCATGATAAAGAAGATTCAAAGAGAGTGAGATGTCAGCTCCTTTCATTCAGTCAGTAGCTTCAAACATTTCTGGTATATGAATAACATGATGTTTTTCAATGGCAAAAATCAATGAATATTGTAAATGCACAAACAGTAATATCTCCACATTGCAAGGTGCAATTCTGAAATTTTTTGCTTTTTCCTGCTAATCCTAGCATGATAAAGAAGATTCAAAGAGAGTGAGATGCCAGCTCCTTTCATTCAGTCAGTAGCTTCAAACATTTCTGGACGTTTTTCAATGGCAAAAATCAATGAATATTGTAAATGCACAAACAGTAATATCTCCACATTGCAAGGTGCAATTCTGAAATTTTTTGCTTTTTCCTGCTACTCCTAGCATGATAAAGAAGATTCAAAGAGAGTGAGATGCCAGCTCCTTTCATTCAGTCAGTAGCTTCAAACATTTCTGGACGTTTTTCAATGGCAAAAATCAATGAATATTGTAAATGCACAAACAGTAATATCTCCACATTGCAAGGTGCAATTCTGAAATTTTTTGCTTTTTCCTGCTAATCCTAGCATGATAAAGAAGATTCAAAGAGAGTGAGATGCCAGCTCCTTTCATTCAGTCAGTAGCTTCAAACATTTCTGGACGTTTTTCAATGGCAAAAATCAATGAATATTGTAAATGCACAAACAGTAATTTCTCCGCATTGCAAGGTGCAATTCTGAAATTTTTTGCTTTTTCCTGCTCCTCTTAGCATGATAAAGAAGATTCAAAGAGAGTGAGATGCCAGCTCCTTTCATTCAGTCAGTAGCTTCAATCATTTCTGGACGTTTTTCAATGGCAAAAATCAATGAATATTGTAAATGCACAAACAGTAATTTCTCCGCATTGCAAGGTGCAATTCTGAAATTTTTTGCGTTTTCCTGCTCCTCTTAGCATGATAATGAAGATTCAAAGAGAGTGAGATGCCAGCTCCTTTCATTCAGTCAGTAGCTTCAATCATTTCTGGTATATGAATAACATGATGTTTTTCAATGGCAAAAATCAATGAATATTGTAAATGCACAAACAGTAATTTCTCCGCATTGCAAGTTGCAATTCTGAAATTTTTTGCTTTTTCCTGCTCCTCTTAGCATGATAAAGAAGATTCAAAGAGAGTGAGATGCCAGCTCCTTTCATTCAGTCAGTAGCTTCAATCATTTCTGGACGTTTTTCAATGGCAAAAATCAATGAATATTGTAAATGCACAAACAGTAATTTCTCCGCATTGCAAGGTGAAATTCTGAAATTTTTTGCTTTTTCCTGCTCCTCTTAGCATGATAAAGAAGATTCAAAGAGAGTGAGATGCCAGCTCCTTTCATTCAGTCAGTAGCTTCAATCATTTCTGGACGTTTTTCAATGGCAAAAATCAATGAATATTGTAAATGCACAAACAGTAATTTCTCCGCATTGCAAGGTGCAATTCTGAAATTTTTTGCTTTTTCCTGCTCCTCTTAGCATGATAAAGAAGATTCAAAGAGAGTGAGATGCCAGCTCCTTTCATTCAGTCAGTAGCTTCAATCATTTCTGGACGTTTTTCAATGGCAAAAATCAATGAATATTGTAAATGCACAAACAGTAATTTCTCCGCATTGCAAGGTGCAATTCTGAAATTTTTTGCTTTTTCCTGCTCCTCTTAGCATGATAAAGAAGATTCAAAGAGAGTGAGATGCCAGCTCCTTTCATTCAGTCAGTAGCTTCAATCATTTCTGGTATATGAATAACATGATGTTTTTCAATGGCAAAAATCAATGAATATTGTAAATGCACAAACAGTAATTTCTCCGCATTGCAAGGTGCAATTCTGAAATTTTTTGCTTTTTCCTGCTCCTCTTAGCATGATAAAGAAGATTCAAAGAGCGTGAGATGCCAGCTCCTTTCATTCAGTCAGTAGCTTCAATCATTTCTGGATGTTTTTCAATGGCAAAAATCAATGAATATTGCAAATGCACAAACAGTAATTTCTCCGCATTGCAAGGTGCAATTCTGAAATTTTTTGCTTTTTCCTGCTCCTCTTAGCATGATAAAGAAGATTCAAAGAGAGTGAGATGCCAGCTCCTTTCATTCAGTCAGTAGCTTCAGTCATTTCTGGACGTTTTTCAATGGCAAAAATCAATGAATATTGTAAATGCACAAACAGTAATTTCTCCGCATTGCAACGTGCAATTCTGAAATTTTTTGCTTTTTCCTGCTCCTCTTAGCATGATAAAGAAGATTCAAAGAGAGTGAGATGCCAGCTCCTTTCATTCAGTCAGTAGCTTCAAACATTTCTGGTATAAACATTTCTGGATGTTTTTCAATGGCAAAAATCAATGAATATTGTAAATGCACAAACAGTAATATCTCCACATTGCAAGGTGCAATTCTGAAATTTTTTGCTTTTTCCTGCTAATCCTAGCATGATAAAGAAGATTCAAATAGAGTGAGATGCCAGCTCCTTTCATTCAGTCAGTAGCTTCAAACATTTCTGGACGTTTTTCAATGGCAAAATTCAATGAATATTGTAAATGCACAAACAGTAATATCTCCACATTGCAAGGTGCAATTCTGAAATTTTTTGCTTTTTCCTGCTAATCCTAGCATGATAAAGAAGATTCAAAGAGAGTGAGATGCCAGCTCCTTTCATTCAGTCAGTAGCTTCAATCATTTCTGGACGTTTTTCAATGGCAAAAATCAATGAATATTGTAAATGCACAAACAGTAATTTCTCCGCATTGCAAGGTGCAATTCTGAAATTTTTTGCTTTTTCCTGCTCCTCTTAGCATGATAAAGAAGATTCAAAGAGAGTGAGATGCCAGCTCCTTTCATTCAGTCAGTAGCTCCAATCATTTCTGGACGTTTTTCAATGGCAAAAATCAATGAATATTGTAAATGCACAAACAGTAATTTCTCCGCATTGCAAGGTGCAATTCTGAAATTTTTTGCTTTTTCCTGCTCCTCTTAGCATGATAAAGAAGATTCAAAGAGAGTGAGATGCCAGCTCCTTTCATTCAGTCAGTAGCTTCAATCATTTCTGGTATATGAATAACATGATGTTTTTCAATGGCAAAAATCAATGAATATTGTAAATGCACAAACAGTAATTTCTCCGCATTGCAAGGTGCAATTCTGAAATTTTTTGCTTTTTCCTGCTCCTCTTAGCATGATAAAGAAGATTCAAAGAGAGTGAGATGCCAGCTCCTTTCATTCAGTCAGTAGCTTCAATCATTTCTGGACGTTTTTCAATGGCAAAAATCAATGAATATTGTAAATGCACAAACAGTAATTTCTCCGCATTGCAAGGTGCAATTCTGAAATTTTTTGCTTTTTCCTGCTCCTCTTAGCATGATAAAGAAGATTCTAAGAGAGTGAGATGCCAGCTCCTTTCATTCAGTCAGTAGCTTCAATCATTTCTGGACGTTTTTCAATGGCAAAAATCAATGAATATTGTAAATGCACAAACAGTAATTTCTCCGCATTGCAAGGTGCAATTCTGAATTTTTTTGCTTTTTCCTGATCCTCTTAGCATGATAAAGAAGATTCAAAGAGAGTGAGATGCCAGTTCCTTTCATTCAGTCAGTAGCTTCAATCATTTCTGGTATATGAATAACATGATGTTTTTCAATGGCAAAAATCAATGAATATTGTAAATGCACAAACAGTAATTTTTCCGCATTGCAAGGTGCAATTCTGAAATTTTTTGCTTTTTCCTGCTCCTCTTAGCATGATAAAGAAGATTCAAAGAGAGTGAGATGCCAGCTCCTTTCATTCAGTCAGTAGCTTCAATCATTTCTGGATGTTTTTCAATGGCAAAAATCAATGAATATTGTAAATGCACAAACAGTAATTTCTCCGCATTGCAAGGTGCAATTCTGAAATTTTTTGCTTTTTCCTGCTCCTCTTAGCATGATAAAGAAGATTCAAAGATAGTGAGATGCCAGCTCCTTTCATTCAGTCAGTAGCTTCATTCATTTCTGGACGTTTTTCAATGGCAAAAATCAATGAATATTGTAAATGCACAAACAGTAATTTCTCCGCATTGCAAGGTGCAATTCTGAAATTTTTTGCTTTTTCCTGCTCCTCTTAGCATGATAAAGAAGATTCAAAGAGAGTGAGATGCCAGCTCCTTTCATTCAGTCAGTAGCTTCAAACATTTCTGGTATAAACATTTCTGGACGTTTTTCAATGGCAAAAATCAATGAATATTGTAAATGCACAAACAGTAATATCTCCACATTGCAAGGTGCAATTCTGAAATTTTTTGCTTTTTCCTGCTAATCCTAGCATGATAAAGAAGATTCAAATAGAGTGAGATGCCAGCTCCTTTCATTCAGTCAGTAGCTTCAAACATTTCTGGACGTTTTTCAATGGCAAAATTCAATGAATATTGTAAATGCACAAACAGTAATATCTCCACATTGCAAGGTGCAATTCTGAAATTTTTTGCTTTTTCCTGCTAATCCTAGCATGATAAAGAAGATTCAAAGAGAGTGAGATGCCAGCTCCTTTCATTCAATCAGTAGCTTCAATCATTTCTGGACGTTTTTCAATGGCAAAAATCAATGAATATTGTAAATGCACAAACAGTAATTTCTCCGCATTGCAAGGTGCAATTCTGAAATTTTTTGCTTTTTCCTGCTCCTCTTAGCATGATAAAGAAGAATCAAAGAGAGTGAGATGCCAGCTCCTTTCATTCAGTCAGTAGCTTCAATCATTTCTGGACGTTTTTCAATGGCAAAAATCAATGAATATTGTAAATGCACAAACAGTAATTTCTCCGCATTGCAAGGTGCAATTCTGAAATTTTTTGCTTTTTCCTGCTCCTCTTAGCATGATAAAGAAGATTCAAAGAGAGTGAGATGCCAGCTCCTTTCATTCAGTCAGTAGCTTCAATCATTTCTGGTATATGAATAACATGATGTTTTTCAATGGCAAAAATCAATGAATATTGTAAATGCACAAACAGTAATTTCTCCGCATTGCAAGGTGCAATTCTGAAATTTTTTGCTTTTTCCTGCTCCTCTTAGCATGATAAAGAAGATTCAAAGAGAGTGAGATGCCAGCTCCTTTCATTCAGTCAGTAGCTTCAATCATTTCTGGACGTTTTTCAATGGCAAAAATCAATGAATATTGTAAATGCACAAACAGTAATTTCTCCGCATTGCAAGGTGCAATTCTGAAATTTTTTGCTTTTTCCTGCTCCTCTTAGCATGATAAAGAAGATTCAAAGAGAGTGAGATGCCAGCTCCTTTCATTCAGTCAGTAGCTTCAGTCATTTCTGGACGTTTTTCAATGGCAAAAATCAATGAATATTGTAAATGCACAAACAGTAATTTCTCCGCATTGCAAGGTGCAATTCTGAAATTTTTTGCTTTTTCCTGCTCCTCTTAGCATGATAAAGAAGATTCAAAGAGAGTGAGATGCCAGCTCCTTTCATTCAGTCAGTAGCTTCAATCATTTCTGGACGTTTTTCAATGGCAAAAATCAATGAATATTGTAAATGCACAAACAGTAATTTCTCCGCATTGCAAGGTGCAATTCTGAAATTTTTTGCTTTTTCCTGCTCCTCTTAGCATGATAAAGAAGATTCAAAGAGAGTGAGATGCCAGCTCCTTTCATTCAGTCAGTAGCTTCAATCATTTCTGGACGTTTTTCAATGGCAAAAATCAATGAATATTGTAAATGCACAAACAGTAATTTCTCCGCATTGCAAATTGCAATTCTGAAATTTTTTGCTTTTTCCTGCTCCTCTTAGCATGATAAAGAAGATTCAAAGAGAGTGAGATGCCAGCTCCTTTCATTCAGTCAGTAGCTTCAATCATTTCTGGACGTTTTTCAATGGCAAAAATCAATGAATATTGTAAATGCACAAACAGTAATTTCTCCGCATTGCAAGGTGCAATTCTGAAATTTTTTGCTTTTTCCTGCTCCTCTTAGCATGATAAAGAAGATTCAAAGAGAATGAGATGCCAGCTCCTTTCATTCAGTCAGTAGCTTCAATCATTTCTGGTATATGAATAACATGATGTTTTTCAATGGCAAAAATCAATGAATATTGTAAATGCACAAACAGTAATTTCTCCGCATTGCAAGGTGCAATTCTGAAATTTTTTGCTTTTTCCTGCTCCTCTTAGCATGATAAAGAAGATTCAAAGAGAGTGAGATGCCAGCTCCTTTCATTCAGTCAGTAGCTTCAATCATTTCTGGATGTTTTTCAATGGCAAAAATCAATGAATATTGTAAATGCACAAACAGTAATTTCTCCGCATTGCAAGGTGCAATTCTGAAATTTTTTGCTTTTTCCTGCTCCTCTTAGCATGATAAAGAAGATTCAGAGAGTGAGATGCCAGCTCCTTTCATTCAGTCAGTAGCTTCAGTCATTTCTGGACGTTTTTCAATGGCAAAAATCAATGAATATTGTAAATGCACAAACAGTAATTTCTCCGCATTGCAAGGTGCAATTCTGAAATTTTTTGCTTTTTCCTGCTCCTCTTAGCATGATAAAGAAGATTCAAAGAGAGTGAGATGCCAGCTCCTTTCATTCAGTCAGTAGCTTCAAACATTTCTGGTATAAACATTTCTGGACGTTTTTCAATGGCAAAAATCAATGAATATTGTAAATGCACAAACAGTAATATCTCCACATTGCAAGGTGCAATTCTGAAATTTTTTGCTTTTTCCTGCTCCTCTTAGCATGATAAAGAAGATTCAAAGAGAGTGAGATGCCAGCTCCTTTCATTCAGTCAGTAGCTTCAATCATTTCTGGACGTTTTTCAATGGCAAAAATCAATGAATATTGTAAATGCACAAACAGTAATTTCTCCGCATTGCAAGGTGCAATTCTGAAATTTTTTGCTTTTTCCTGCTCCTCTTAGCATGATAAAGAAGATTCAAAGAGAGTGAGATGCCAGCTCCTTTCATTCAGTCAGTAGCTTCAATCATTTCTGGTATATGAATAACATGATGTTTTTCAATGGCAAAAATCAATGAATATTGTAAATGCACAAACAGTAATTTCTCCGCATTGCAAGGTGCAATTCTGAAATTTTTTGCTTTTTCCTGCTCCTCTTAGCATGATAAAGAAGATTCAAAGAGAGTGAGATGCCAGCTCTTTTCATTCAGTCAGTAGCTTCAATCATTTCTGGACGTTTTTCAATGGCAAAAATCAATGAATATTGTAAATGCACAAACAGTAATTTCTCCGCATTGCAAGGTGCAATTCTGAATTTTTTTGCTTTTTCCTGCTCCTCTTAGCATGATAAAGAAGAATCAAAGAGAGTGAGATGCCAGCTCCTTTCATTCAGTCAGTAGCTTCAGTCATTTCTGGACGTTTTTCAATGGCAAAAATCAATGAATATTGTAAATGCACAAACAGTAATTTCTCCGCATTGCAAGGTGCAATTCTGAAATTCTTTGCTTTTTCCTGCTCCTCTTAGCATGATAAAGAAGATTCAAAGAGAGTGAGATGCCAGCTCCTTTCATTCAGTCAGTAGCTTCAAACATTTCTGGTATAAACATTTCTGGACGTTTTTCAATGGCAAAAATCAATGAATATTGTAAATGCACAAACAGTAATATCTCCACATTGCAAGGTGCAATTCTGAAATTTTTTGCTTTTTCCTGCTAATCCTAGCATGATAAAGAAGATTCAAATAGAGTGAGATGCCAGCTCCTTTCATTCAGTCAGTAGCTTCAAACATTTCTGGACGTTTTTCAATGGCAAAAATCAATGAATATTGTAAATGCACAAACAGTAATATCTCCACATTGCAAGGTTCAATTCTGAAATTTTTTGCTTTTTCCTGCTAATCCTAGCATGATAAAGAAGATTCAAAGAGAATGAGATGCCAGCTCCTTTCATTCAGTCAGTAGCTTCAAACATTTCTGGTATATGAATAACATGATGTTTTTCAATGGCAAAAATCAATGAATATTGTAAATGCACAAACAGTAATATCTCCATATTGCAAGGTGCAATTCTGAAATTTTTTGCTTTTTCCTGCTAATCCTAGCATGATAAAGAAGATTCAAAGAGAGTGAGATGCCAGCTCCTTTCATTCAGTCAGTAGCTTCAAACATTTCTGGACGTTTTTCAATGGCAAAAATCAATGAATATTGTAAATGCACAAACAGTAATATCTCCACATTGCAAGGTGCAATTCTGAAATTTTTTGCTTTTTCCTGCTACTCCTAGCATGATAAAGAAGATTCAAAGAGAGTGAGATGCCAGCTCCTTTCATTCAGTCAGTAGCTTCAAACATTTCTGGACGTTTTTCAATGGCAAAAATCAATGAATATTGTAAATGCACAAACAGTAATATCTCCACATTGCAAGGTGCAATTCTGAAATTTTTTGCTTTTTCCTGCTAATCCTAGCATGATAAAGAAGATTCAAAGAGAGTGAGATGCCAGCTCCTTTCATTCAGTTAGTAGCTTCAAACATTTCTGGACGTTTTTCAATGGCAAAAATCTATGAATATTGTAAATGCACAAACAGTAATTTCTCCGCATTGCAAGGTGCAATTCTGAAATTTTTTGCTTTTTCCTGCTCCTCTTAGCATGATAAAGATTCAAAGAGAGTGAGATGCCAGCTCCTTTCATTCAGTCAGTAGCTTCAATCATTTCTGGACGTTTTTCAATGGCAAAAATCAATGAATATTGTAAATGCACAAGCAGTAATTTCTCCGCATTGCAAGGTGCAATTCTGAAATTTTTTGCTTTTTCCTGCTCCTCTTAGCATGATAAAGAAGATTCAAAGAGAGTGAGATGCCAGCTCCTTTCATTCAGTCAGTAGCTTCAATCATTTCTGGACGTTTTTCAATGGCAAAAATCAATGAATATTGTAAATGCACAAACAGTAATTTCTCCGCATTGCAAGGTGCAATTCTGAAATTTTTTGCTTTTTCCTGCTCCTCTTAGCATGAAAAAGAAGATTCAAAGAGAATGAGATGCCCGCTCCTTTCATTCAGTCAGTAGCTTCAATCATTTCTGGTATATGAATAACATGATGTTTTTCAATGGCAAAAATCAATGAATATTGTAAATGCACAAACAGTAATTTCTCCGCATTGCAAGGTGCAATTCTGAATTTTTTTGCTTTTTCCTGCTCCTCTTAGCATGATAAAGAAGATTCAAAGAGAGTGAGATGCCAGCTCCTTTCATTCAGTCAGTAGCTTCAATCATTTCTGGACGTTTTTCAATGGCAAAAATCAATGAATATTGTAAATGCACAAACAGTAATTTCTCCGCATTGCAAGGTGCAATTCTGAAATTTTTTGCTTTTTCCTGCTCCTCTTAGCATGATAAAGAAGATTCAAAGAGAGTGAGATGCCAGCTCCTTTCATTCAGTCAGTAGCTTCAAACATTTCTGGTATATGAATAACATGATGTTTTTCAATGGCAAAAATCAATGAATATTGTAAATGCACAAACAGTAATTTCTCCGCATTGCAAGGTGCAATTCTGAAATTTTTTGCTTTTTCCTGCTCCTCTTAGCATGATAAAGAAGATTCAAAGAGAGTGAGATGCCAGCTCCTTTCATTCAGTCAGTAGCTTCAATCTTTTCTGGACGTTTTTCAATGGCAAAAATCAATGAATATTGTAAATGCACAAACAGTAATTTCTCCGCATTGCAAGGTGCAATTCTGAAATTTTTTGCTTTTTCCTGCTCCTCTTAGCATGATAAAGAAGATTCAAAGAGAGTGAGATGCCAGCTCCTTTCATTCAGTCAGTAGCTTCAATCATTTCTGGTATATGAATAACATGATGTTTTTCAATGGCAAAAATCAATGAATATTGTAAATGCACAAACAGTAATTTCTCCGCATTGCAAGGTGCAATTCTGAAATTTTTTGCTTTTTCCTGCTCCTCTTAGCATGGTAAAGAAGATTCAAAGAGAGTGAGATGCCAGCTCCTTTCATTCAGTCAGTAGCTTCAATCATTTCTGGAAGTTTTTCAATGGCAAAAATCAATGAATATTGTAAATGCACAAACAGTAATTTCTCCGCATTGCAAGGTGCAATTCTGAAATTTTTTGCTTTTTCCTGCTCCTCTTAGCATGATAAAGAAGATTCAAAGAGAGTGAGATGCCAGCTCCTTTCATTCAGTCAGTAGCTTCAATCATTTCTGGGTATGAATAACATGATGTTTTTCAATGGCAAAAATCAATGAATATTGTAAATGCACAAACAGTAATTTCTCCACATTGCAAGGTGCAATTCTGAAATTTTTTGCTTTTTCCTGCTCCTCTTAGCATGATAAAGAAGATTCAAAGAGAGTGAGATGCCAGCTCCTTTCATTCAGTCAGTAGCTTCAATCATTTCTGGACGTTTTTCAATGGCAAAAATCAATGAATATTGTAAATGCACAAACAGTAATTTCTCCGCATTGCAAGGTGCAATTCTGAAATTTTTTGCTTTTTCCTGCTCCTCTTAGCATGATAAAGAAGATTCAAAGAGAGTGAGATGCCAGCTCCTTTCATTCAGTCAGTAGCTTCAATCATTTCTGGACGTTTTTCAATGGCAAAAATCAATGAATATTGAAAATGCACAAACAGTAATTTCTCCGCATTGCAAGGTGCAATTCTGAATTTTTTTGCTTTTTCCTGCTCCTCTTAGCATGATAAAGAAGATTCAAAGAGAGTGAGATGCCAGCTCCTTTCATTCAGTCAGTAACTTCAAACATTTCTGGTATAAACATTTCTGGACGTTTTTCAATGGCAAAAATCAATGAATATTGTAAATGCACAAACAGTAATATCTCCACATTGCAAGGTGCAATTCTGAAATTTTTTGCTTTTTCCTGCTAATCCTAGCATGATAAAGAATATTCAAATAGAGTGAGATGCCAGCTCCTTTCATTCAGTCAGTAGCTTCAAACATTTCTGGACGTTTTTCAATGGCAAAAATCAATGAATATTGTAAATGCACAAACAGTAATATCTCCACATTGCAAGGTGCAATTCTGAAATTTTTTGCTTTTTCCTGCTAATCCTAGCATGATAAAGAAGATTCAAAGAGAGTGAGATGCCAGGTCCTTTCATTCAGTCAGTAGCCTCAAACATTTCTGGTATATGAATAACATGATGTTTTTTAATGGCAAAAATCAATGAATATTGTAAATGCACAAACAGTAATATCTCCACATTGCAAGGTGCAATTCTGAAATTTTTTGCTTTTTCCTGCTAATCCTAGCATGATAAAGAAGATTCAAAGAGAGTGAGATGCCAGCTCCTTTCATTCAGTCAGTAGCTTCAAACATTTCTGGACGTTTTTCAATGGCAAAAATCAATGAATATTGTAAATGCACAAACAGTAATATCTCCACATTGCAAGGTGCAATTCTGAAATTTTTTGCTTTTTCCTGCTACTCCTAGCATGATAAAGAAGATTCAAAGAGAGTGAGATGCCAGCTCCTTTCATTCAGTCAGTAGCTTCAAACATTTCTGTACGTTTTTCAATGGCAAAAATCAATGAATATTGTAAATGCACAAACAGTAATATCTCCACATTGCAAGGTGCAATTCTGAAATTTTTTGCTTTTTCCTGCTAATCCTAGCATGATAAAGAAGATTCAAAGAGAGTGAGATGCCAGCTCCTTTCATTCAGTCAGTAGCTTCAAACATTTCTGGACGTTTTTCAATGGCAAAAATCAATGAATATTGTAAATGCACAAACAGTAATATCTCCATATTGCAAGGTGCAATTCTGAAATTTTTTGCTTTTTCCTGCTAATCCTAGCATGATAAAGAAGATTCAAAGAGAGTGAGATGCCAGCTCCTTTCATTCAGTCAGTAGCTTCAATCATTTCTGGACGTTTTTCAATGGCAAAAATCAATGAATATTGTAAATGCACAAACAGTAATTTCTCCGCATTGCAACGTGCAATTCTGAAATTTTTTGCTTTTTCCTGCTCCTCTTAGCATGATAAAGAAGATTCAAAGAGAGTGAGATGCCCGCTCCTTTTATTCAGTCAGTAGCTTCAATCATTTCTGGTATATGAATAACATGATGTTTTTCAATGGCAAAAATCAATGAATATTGTAAATGCACAAACAGTAATTTCTCCGCATTGCAAGGTGCAATTCTGAATTTTTTTGCTTTTTCCTGCTCCTCTTAGCATGATAAAGAAGATTCAAAGAGAGTGAGATGCCAGCTCCTTTCATTCAGTCAGTAGCTTCAATCATTTCTGGACGTTTTTCAATGGCAAAAATCAATGAATATTGTAAATGCACAAACAGTAATTTCTCCGCATTGCAAGGTGCAATTCTGAAATTTTTTGCTTTTTCCTGCTCCTCTTAGCATGATAAAGAAGATTCAAAGAGAGTGAGATGCCAGCTCCTTTCATTCAGTCAGTAGCTTCAAACATTTCTGGTATATGAATAACATGATGTTTTTCAATGGCAAAAATCAATGAATATTGTAAATGCACAAACAGTAATTTCTCCGCATTGCAAGGTGCAATTCTGAAATTTTTTGCTTTTTCCTGCTCCTCTTAGCATGATAAAGAAGATTCAAAGAGAGTGAGATGCCAGCTCCTTTCATTCAGTCAGTAGCTTCAATCTTTTCTGGACATTTTTCAATGGCAAAAATCAATGAATATTGTATATGCACAAACAGTAATTTCTCCGCATTGTAAGGTGGAATTCTGAAATTTTTTGCTTTTTCCTGCTCCTCTTAGCATGATAAAGAAGATTCAAAGATAGTGAGATGCCAGCTTCTTTCATTCAGTCAGTAGCTTCAAACATTTCTGGTAAATGAATAACATGATGTTTTTCAATGGCAAAAATCAATGAATATTGTAAATGCACAAAGAGTAATTTCTCCGCATTGCAAGGTGCAATTCTGAAATTTTTTGCTTTTTCCTGCTCCTCTTAGCATGATAAAGAAGACTCAAAGAGAGTTACATGCCAGCTCCTTTCATTCAGTCAGTAGCTTCAATCATTTCTGGACGTTTTTCAATGGCAAAAATCAATGAATATTGTAAATGCACAAACAGTAATTTCTCCGCATTGCAAGGTGCAATTCTGAAATTTTTTGCTTTTTCCTGCTCCTC
The DNA here is from genome assembly GCF_046119375.1 of Phyllobates terribilis. Lineage (NCBI taxonomy): Eukaryota > Metazoa > Chordata > Amphibia > Anura > Dendrobatidae > Phyllobates > Phyllobates terribilis. Next base: position 54,911 of record NW_027364081.1, on the reverse strand, counting down.
TTAGCATGATAAAGAAGATTCAAAGAGAGTGAGATGCCAGCTCCTTTCATTCAGTCAGTAGCTTCAATCATTTCTGGACGTTTTTCAATGGCAAAAATCAATGAATATTGTAAATGCACAAACAGTAATTTCTCCGCATTGCAAGGTGCAATTCTGAAATTTTTTGCTTTTTCCTGCTCCTCTTAGCATGATAAAGAAGATTCAAAGAGAGTGAGATGCCAGCTCCTTTCATTCAGTCAGTAGCTTCAATCATTTCTGGTATATGAATAACATGATGTTTTTCAATGGCAAAAATCAATGAATATTGTAACTGCACAAACAGTAATTTCTCCGCATTGCAAGGTGCAATTCTGAAATTTTTTGCTTTTTCCTGCTCCTCTTAGCATGGTAAAGAAGATTCAAAGAGAGTGAGATGCCAGCTCCTTTCATTCAGTCAGTAGCTTCAATCATTTCTGGACGTTTTTCAATGGCAAAAATCAATGAATATTGTAAATGCACAAACAGTAATTTCTCCGCATTGCAAGGTGCAATTCTGAAATTTTTTGCTTTTTCCTGCTCCTCTTAGCATGATAAAGAAGATTCAAAGAGATTGAGATGCCAGCTCCTTTCATTCAGTCAGTAGCTTCAATCATTTCTGGACGTTTTTCAATGGCAATAATCAATGAATATTGTAAATGCACAAACAGTAATTTCTCCGCATTGCAAGGTGCAATTCTGAAATTTTTTGCTTTTTCCTGCTCCTCTTAGCATGATAAAGAAGATTCAAAGAGAGTGAGATGCCAGCTCCTTTCATTCAGTCAGTAGCTTCAATCATTTCTGGTATATGAATAACATGATGTTTTTCAATGGCAAAAATCAATGAATATTGTAAATGCACAAACAGTAATTTCTCCGCATTGCAAGGTGCAATTCTGAAATTTTTTGCTTTTTCCTGCTCCTCTTAGCATGGTAAAGAAGATTCAAAGAGAGTGAGATGCCAGCTCCTTTCATTCAGTCAGTAGCTTCAATCATTTCTGGACGTTTTTCAATGGCAAAAATCAATGAATATTGTAAATGCACAAACAGTAATTTCTCCGCATTGCAAGGTGCAATTCTGAAATTTTTTGCTTTTTCCTGCTCCTCTTAGCATGATAAAGAAGATTCAAAGAGAGTGAGATGCCAGCTCCTTTCATTCAGTCAGTAGCTTCAATCATTTCTGGACGTTTTTCAATGGCAAAAATCAATGAATATTGTAAATGCACAAACAGTAATTTCTCCGCATTGCAAGGTGCAATTCTGAAATTTTTTGCTTTTTCCTGCTCCTCTTAGCATGATAAAGAAGATTCAAAGAGAGTGAGATGCCAGCTCCTTTCATTCAGTCAGTAGCTTCAATCATTTCTGGTATATGAATAACATGATGTTTTTCAATGGCAAAAATCAATGAATATTGTAACTGCACAAACAGTAATTTCTCCGCATTGCAAGGTGCAATTCTGAAATTTTTTGCTTTTTCCTGCTCCTCTTAGCATGGTAAAGAAGATTCAAAGAGAGTGAGATGCCAGCTCCTTTCATTCAGTCAGTAGCTTCAATCATTTCTGGACGTTTTTCAATGGCAAAAATCAATGAATATTGTAAATGCACAAACAGTAATTTCTCCGCATTGCAAGGTGCAATTCTGAAATTTTTTGCTTTTTCCTGCTCCTCTTAGCATGATAAAGAAGATTCAAAGAGATTGAGATGCCAGCTCCTTTCATTCAGTCAGTAGCTTCAATCATTTCTGGACGTTTTTCAATGGCAATAATCAATGAATATTGTAAATGCACAAACAGTAATTTCTCCGCATTGCAAGGTGCAATTCTGAAATTTTTTGCTTTTTCCTGCTCCTCTTAGCATGATAAAGAAGATTCAAAGAGAGTGAGATGCCAGCTCCTTTCATTCAGTCAGTAGCTTCAATCATTTCTGGTATATGAATAACATGATGTTTTTCAATGGCAAAAATCAATGAATATTGTAAATGCACAAACAGTAATTTCTCCGCATTGCAAGGTGCAATTCTGAAATTTTTTGCTTTTTCCTGCTCCTCTTAGCATGGTAAAGAAGATTCAAAGAGAGTGAGATGCCAGCTCCTTTCATTCAGTCAGTAGCTTCAATCATTTCTGGACGTTTTTCAATGGCAAAAATCAATGAATATTGTAAATGCACAAACAGTAATTTCTCCGCATTGCAAGGTGCAATTCTGAAATTTTTTGCTTTTTCCTGCTCCTCTTAGCATGATAAAGAAGATTCAAAGAGAGTGAGATGCCAGCTCCTTTCATTCAGTCAGTAGCTTCAATCATTTCTGGACGTTTTTCAATGGCAAAAATCAATGAATATTGTAAATGCACAAACAGTAATTTCTCCGCATTGCAAGGTGCAATTCTGAAATGTTTTGCTTTTTCCTGCTCCTCTTAGCATGATAAAGAAGATTCAAAGAGAGTGAGATGCCAGCTCCTTTCATTCAGTCAGTAGCTTCAATCATTTCTGGGTATGAATAACATGATGTTTTTCAATGGCAAAAATCAATGAATATTGTAAATGCACAAACAGTAATTTCTCCACATTGCAAGGTGCAATTCTGAAATTTTTTGCTTTTTCCTGCTCCTCTTAGCATGATAAAGAAGATTCAAAGAGAGTGAGATGCCAGCTCCTTTCATTCAGTCAGTAGCTTCAATCATTTCTGGACGTTTTTCAATGGCAAAAATCAATGAATATTGTAAATGCACAAACAGTAATTTCTCCGCATTGCAAGGTGCAATTCTGAAATTTTTTGCTTTTTCCTGCTCCTCTTAGCATGATAAAGAAGATTCAAAGAGAGTGAGATGCCAGCTCCTTTCATTCAGTCAGTAGCTTCAATCATTTCTGGACATTTTTCAATGGCAAAAATCAATGAATATTGTAAATGCACAAACAGTAATTTCTCCGCATTGCAAGGTGCAATTCTGAATTTTTTTGCTTTTTCCTGCTCCTCTTAGCATGATAAAGAAGATTCAAAGAGAGTGAGATGCCAGCTCCTTTCATTCAGTCAGTAGCTTCAAACATTTCTGTTATAAACATTTCTGGACGTTTTTCAATGGCAAAAATCAATGAATATTGTAAATGCACAAACACTGATATCTCCACATTGCAAGGTGCAATTCTGAAATTTTTTGCTTTTTCCTGCTAATCCTAGCATGATAAAGAATATTCAAATAGAGTGAGATGCCAGCTCCTTTCATTCAGTCAGTAGCTTCAAACATTTCTGGACGTTTTTCAATGGCAAAAATCAATGAATATTGTATATGCACAAACAGTAATTTCTCCGCATTGTAAGGTGGAATTCTGAAATTTTTTGCTTTTTCCTGCTCCTCTTAGCATGATAAAGAAGATTCAAAGATAGTGAGATGCCAGCTTCTTTCATTCAGTCAGTAGCTTCAAACATTTCTGGTAAATGAATAACATGATGTTTTTCAATGGCAAAAATCAATGAATATTGTAAATGCACAAAGAGTAATTTCTCCGCATTGCAAGGTGCAATTCTGAAATTTTTTGCTTTTTCCTGCTCCTCTTAGCATGATAAAGAAGACTCAAAGAGAGTTACATGCCAGCTCCTTTCATTCAGTCAGTAGCTTCAATCATTTCTGGACGTTTTTCAATGGCAAAAATCAATGAATATTGTAAATGCACAAACAGTAATTTCTCCGCATTGCAAGGTGCAATTCTGAAATTTTTTGCTTTTTCCTGCTCCTCTTAGCATGATAAAGAAGATTCAAAGAGAGTGAGATGCCAGCTCCTTTCATTCAGTCAGTAGCTTCAATCATTTCTGGACGTTTTTCAATGGCAAAAATCAATGAATATTGTAAATGCACAAACAGTAATTTCTCCGCATTGCAAGGTGCAATTCTGAAATTTTTTGCTTTTTCCTGCTCCTCTTAGCATGATAAAGAAGATTCAAAGAGAGTGAGATGCCAGCTCCTTTCATTCAGTCAGTAGCTTCAATCATTTCTGGTATATGAATAACAAGATGTTTTTCAATGGCAAAAATCAATGAATATTGTAACTGCACAAACAGTAATTTCTCCGCATTGCAAGGTGCAATTCTGAAATTTTTTGCTTTTTCCTGCTCCTCTTAGCATGGTAAAGAAGATTCAAAGAGAGTGAGATGCCAGCTCCTTTCATTCAGTCAGTAGCTTCAATCATTTCTGGACGTTTTTCAATGGCAAAAATCAATGAATATTGTAAATGCACAAACAGTAATTTCTCCGCATTGCAAGGTGCAATTCTGAAATGTTTTGCTTTTTCCTGCTCCTCTTAGCATGATAAAGAAGATTCAAAGAGAGTGAGATGCCAGCTCCTTTCATTCAGTCAGTAGCTTCAATCATTTCTGGGTATGAATAACATGATGTTTTTCAATGGCAAAAATCAATGAATATTGTAAATGCACAAACAGTAATTTCTCCACATTGCAAGGTGCAATTCTGAAATTTTTTGCTTTTTCCTGCTCCTCTTAGCATGATAAAGAAGATTCAAAGAGAGTGAGATGCCAGCTCCTTTCATTCAGTCAGTAGCTTCAATCATTTCTGGACGTTTTTCAATGGCAAAAATCAATGAATATTGTAAATGCACAAACAGTAATTTCTCCGCATTGCAAGGTGCAATTCTGAAATTTTTTGCTTTTTCCTGCTCCTCTTAGCATGATAAAGAAGATTCAAAGAGAGTGAGATGCCAGCTCCTTTCATTCAGTCAGTAGCTTCAATCATTTCTGGACATTTTTCAATGGCAAAAATCAATGAATATTGTAAATGCACAAACAGTAATTTCTCCGCATTGCAAGGTGCAATTCTGAATTTTTTTGCTTTTTCCTGCTCCTCTTAGCATGATAAAGAAGATTCAAAGAGAGTGAGATGCCAGCTCCTTTCATTCAGTCAGTAGCTTCAAACATTTCTGTTATAAACATTTCTGGACGTTTTTCAATGGCAAAAATCAATGAATATTGTAAATGCACAAACACTGATATCTCCACATTGCAAGGTGCAATTCTGAAATTTTTTGCTTTTTCCTGCTAATCCTAGCATGATAAAGAATATTCAAATAGAGTGAGATGCCAGCTCCTTTCATTCAGTCAGTAGCTTCAAACATTTCTGGACGTTTTTCAATGGCAAAAATCAATGAATATTGTATATGCACAAACAGTAATTTCTCCGCATTGTAAGGTGGAATTCTGAAATTTTTTGCTTTTTCCTGCTCCTCTTAGCATGATAAAGAAGATTCAAAGATAGTGAGATGCCAGCTTCTTTCATTCAGTCAGTAGCTTCAAACATTTCTGGTAAATGAATAACATGATGTTTTTCAATGGCAAAAATCAATGAATATTGTAAATGCACAAAGAGTAATTTCTCCGCATTGCAAGGTGCAATTCTGAAATTTTTTGCTTTTTCCTGCTCCTCTTAGCATGATAAAGAAGACTCAAAGAGAGTTACATGCCAGCTCCTTTCATTCAGTCAGTAGCTTCAATCATTTCTGGACGTTTTTCAATGGCAAAAATCAATGAATATTGTAAATGCACAAACAGTAATTTCTCCGCATTGCAAGGTGCAATTCTGAAATTTTTTGCTTTTTCCTGCTCCTCTTAGCATGATAAAGAAGATTCAAAGAGAGTGAGATGCCAGCTCCTTTCATTCAGTCAGTAGCTTCAATCATTTCTGGACGTTTTTCAATGGCAAAAATCAATGAATATTGTAAATGCACAAACAGTAATTTCTCCGCATTGCAAGGTGCAATTCTGAAATTTTTTGCTTTTTCCTGCTCCTCTTAGCATGATAAAGAAGATTCAAAGAGAGTGAGATGCCAGCTCCTTTCATTCAGTCAGTAGCTTCAATCATTTCTGGTATATGAATAACAAGATGTTTTTCAATGGCAAAAATCAATGAATATTGTAACTGCACAAACAGTAATTTCTCCGCATTGCAAGGTGCAATTCTGAAATTTTTTGCTTTTTCCTGCTCCTCTTAGCATGGTAAAGAAGATTCAAAGAGAGTGAGATGCCAGCTCCTTTCATTCAGTCAGTAGCTTCAATCATTTCTGGACGTTTTTCAATGGCAAAAATCAATGAATATTGTAAATGCACAAACAGTAATTTCTCCGCATTGCAAGGTGCAATTCTGAATTTTTTTGCTTTTTCCTGCTCCTCTTAGCATGATAAAGAAGATTCAAAGAGAGTGAGATGCCAGCTCCTTTCATTCAGTCAGTAGCTTCAATCACTTCTGGACGTTTTTCAATGGCAAAAATCAATGAATATTGTAAATGCACAAACAGTAATTTCTCCGCATTGCAAGGTGCAATTCTGAAATTTTTTGCTTTTTCCTGCTCCTCTTAGCATGATAAAGAAGATTCAAAGAGAGTGAGATGCCAGCTCCTTTCATTCAGTCAGTAGCTTCAATCATTTCTGGTATATGAATAACATGATGTTTTTCAATGGCAAAAATCAATGAATATTGTAAATGCACAAACAGTAATTTCTCCGCATTGCAAGGTGCAATTCTGAAATTTTTTGCTTTTTCCTGCTCCTCTTAGCATGGTAAAGAAGATTCAAAGAGAGTGAGATGCCAGCTCCTTTCATTCAGTCAGTAGCTTCAATCATTTCTGGACGTTTTTCAATGGCAAAAATCAATGAATATTGTAAATGCACAAACAGTAATTTCTCCGCATTGCAAGGTGCAATTCTGAAATTTTTTGCTTTTTCCTGCTCCTCTTAGCATGATAAAGAAGATTCAAAGAGAGTGAGATGCCAGCTCCTTTCATTCAGTCAGTAGCTTCAATCATTTCTGGACGTTTTTCAATGGCAAAAATCAATGAATATTGTAAATGCACAAACAGTAATTTCTCCGCATTGCAAGGTGCAATTCTGAAATGTTTTGCTTTTTCCTGCTCCTCTTAGCATGATAAAGAAGATTCAAAGAGAGTGAGATGCCAGCTCCTTTCATTCAGTCAGTAGCTTCAATCATTTCTGGGTATGAATAACATGATGTTTTTCAATGGCAAAAATCAATGAATATTGTAAATGCACAAACAGTAATTTCTCCACATTGCAAGGTGCAATTCTGAAATTTTTTGCTTTTTCCTGCTCCTCTTAGCATGATAAAGAAGATTCAAAGAGAGTGAGATGCCAGCTCCTTTCATTCAGTCAGTAGCTTCAATCATTTCTGGACGTTTTTCAATGGCAAAAATCAATGAATATTGTAAATGCACAAACAGTAATTTCTCCGCATTGCAAGGTGCAATTCTGAAATTTTTTGCTTTTTCCTGCTCCTCTTAGCATGATAAAGAAGATTCAAAGAGAGTGAGATGCCAGCTCCTTTCATTCAGTCAGTAGCTTCAAACATTTCTGGTATAAACATTTCTGGACGTTTTTCAATGGCAAAAATCAATGAATATTGTAAATGCACAAACAGTAATATCTCCACATTGCAAGGTGCAATTCTGAAATTTTTTGCTTTTTCCTGCTAATCCTAGCATGATAAAGAAGATTCAAAGAGAGTGAGATGCCAGCTCCTTTCATTCAGTCAGTAGCTTCAATCATTTCTGGTATATGAATAACATGATGTTTTTCAATGGCAAAAATCAATGAATATTGTAAATGCACAAACAGTAATTTCTCCGCATTGCAAGGTGCAATTCTGAAATTTTTTGCTTTTTCCTGCTCCTCTTAGCATGGTAAAGAAGATTCAAAGAGAGTGAGATGCCAGCTCCTTTCATTCAGTCAGTAGCTTCAATCATTTCTGGACGTTTTTCAATGGCAAAAATCAATGAATATTGTAAATGCACAAACAGTAATTTCTCCGCATTGCAAGGTGCAATTCTGAAATTTTTTGCTTTTTCCTGCTCCTCTTAGCATGATAAAGAAGATTCAAAGAGAGTGAGATGCCAGCTCCTTTCATTCAGTCAGTAGCTTCAATCATTTCTGGACGTTTTTCAATGGCAAAAATCAATGAATATTGTAAATGCACAAACAGTAATTTCTCCGCATTGCAAGGTGCAATTCTGAAATGTTTTGCTTTTTCCTGCTCCTCTTAGCATGATAAAGAAGATTCAAAGAGAGTGAGATGCCAGCTCCTTTCATTCAGTCAGTAGCTTCAATCATTTCTGGGTATGAATAACATGATGTTTTTCAATGGCAAAAATCAATGAATATTGTAAATGCACAAACAGTAATTTCTCCACATTGCAAGGTGCAATTCTGAAATTTTTTGCTTTTTCCTGCTCCTCTTAGCATGATAAAGAAGATTCAAAGAGAGTGAGATGCCAGCTCCTTTCATTCAGTCAGTAGCTTCAATAATTTCTGGACGTTTTTCAATGGCAAAAATCAATGAATATTGTAAATGCACAAACAGTAATTTCTCCGCATTGCAAGGTGCAATTCTGAAATTTTTTGCTTTTTCCTGCTCCTCTTAGCATGATAAAGAAGATTCAAAGTGAGTGAGATGCCAGCTCCTTTCATTCAGTCAGTAGCTTCAATCATTTCTGGACATTTTTCAATGGCAAAAATCAATGAATATTGTAAATGCACAAACAGTAATTTCTCCGCATTGCAAGGTGCAATTCTGAATTTTTTTGCTTTTTCCTGCTCCTCTTAGCATGATAAAGAAGATTCAAAGAGAGTGAGATGCCAGCTCCTTTCATTCAGTCAGTAGCTTCAAACATTTCTGGTATAAACATTTCTGGACGTTTTTCAATGGCAAAAATCAATGAATATTGTAAATGCACAAACAGTAATATCTCCACATTGCAAGGTGCAATTCTGAAATTTTTTGCTTTTTCCTGCTAATCCTAGCATGATAAAGAATATTCAAATAGAGTGAGATGCCAGCTCCTTTCATTCAGTCAGTAGCTTCAAACATTTCTGGACGTTTTTCAATGGCAAAAATCAATGAATATTGTAAATGCACAAACAGTAATATCTCCACATTGCAAGGTGCAATTCTGAAATTTTTTGCTTTTTCCTGCTAATCCTAGCATGATAAAGAAGATTCAAAGAGAGTGAGATGCCAGGTCCTTTCATTCAGTCAGTAGCCTCAAACATTTCTGGTATATGAATAACATGATGTTTTTCAATGGCAAAAATCAATGAATATTGTAAATGCACAAACAGTAATATCTCCACATTGCAAGGTGCAATTCTGAAATTTTTTGCTTTTTCCTGCTAATCCTAGCATGATAAAGAAGATTCAAAGAGAGTGAGATGCCAGCTCCTTTCATTCAGTCAGTAGCTTCAAACATTTCTGGACGTTTTTCAATGGCAAAAATCAATGAATATTGTAAATGCACAAACAGTAATATCTCCACATTGCAAGGTGCAATTCTGAAATTTTTTGCTTTTTCCTGCTACTCCTAGCATGATAAAGAAGATTCAAAGAGAGTGAGATGCCAGCTCCTTTCATTCAGTCAGTAGCTTCAAACATTTCTGGATGTTTTTCAATGGCAAAAATCAATGAATATTGTAAATGCACAAACAGTAATATCTCCACATTGCAAGGTGCAATTCTGAAATTTTTTGCTTTTTCCTGCTAATCCTAGCATGATAAAGAAGATTCAAATAGAGTGAGATGCCAGCTCCTTTCATTCAGTCAGTAGCTTCAAACATTTCTGGACGTTTTTCAATGGCAAAAATCAATGAATATTGTAAATGCACAAACAGTAATATCTAAACATTGCAAGGTGCAATTCTGAAATTTTTTGCTTTTTCCTGCTAATCCAAGCATGATAAAGAAGATTCAAAGATAGTGAGATGCCAGATCCTTTCATTCAGTCAGTAGCTTCAAACATTTCTGGTATATGAATAACATGATGTTTTTCAATGGCAAAAATCAATGAATATTGTAAATGCACAAACAGTAATATCTCCACATTGCAAGGTGCAATTCTGAAATTTTTTGCTTTTTCCTGCTAATCCTAGCATGATAAAGAACATTCAAAGTGAGTGAGATGCCAGCTCCCTTCATTCAGTCAGTAGCTTCAAACATTTCTGGACGTTTTTCAATGGCAAAAATCAATGAATACTGTAAATGCACAAACAGTAAGATCTCCACATTGCAAGGTGCAATTCTGAAACCTTGCAATGCGGAGAAATTACTGTTTGTGCATTTACAATATTCATTGATTTTTGCCATTGAAAAACGTCCAGAAATGATTGAAGCTACTGACTGAATGAAAGGAGCTGGCATCTCACTCTCTTTGAATCTTCTTTATCATGCTAAGAGGAGCAGGAAAAAGCAAAAAATTTCAGAATTGCACCTTGCAATGCGGAGAAATTACTGTTTGTGCATTTACAATATTCATTGATTTTTGCCATTGAAAAACATCATGTTATTCATATACCAGAAATGTTTGAAGCTACTGACTGAATGAAAGGAGCTGGCATCTCACTCTCTTTGAATCTTCTTTATCATGCTAAGAGGAGCAGGAAAAAGCAAAAAATTTCAGAATTGCACCTTGCAATGCGGAGAAATTACTGTTTGTGCATTTACAATATTCATTGATTTTTGCCATTGAAAAACGTCCAGAAATGATTGAAGCTACTGACTGAATGAAAGGAGCTGGCATCTCACTCTCTTTGAATCTTCTTTATCATGCTAAGAGGAGCAGGAAAAAGCAAAAAATTTCAGAATTGCACCTTGCAATGCGGAGAAATTACTGTTTGTGCATTTACAATATTCATTGATTTTTGCCATTGAAAAACGTCCAGAAATGATTGAAGCTACTGACTGAATGAAAGGAGCTGGCATCTCACTCTCTTTGAATCTTCTTTATCATGCTAAGAGGAGCAGGAAAAAGCAAAAAAATTCAGAATTGCACCTTGCAATGCGGAGAAATTACTGTTTGTGCATTTACAATATTCATTGATTTTTGCCATTGAAAAACATCATGTTATTCATATACCAGAAATGATTGAAGCTACTGACTGAATGAAAGGAGCTGGCATCTCACTCTCTTTGAATCTTCTTTTTCATGCTAAGAGGAGCAGGAAAAAGCAAAAAATTTCAGAATTGCATCTTGCAATGCGGAGAAATTACTGTTTGTGCATTTACAATATTCATTGATTTTTGCCATTGAAAAACATCCAGAAATGATTGAAGCCACTGACTGAATGAAAGGAGCTGGCATCTCACTCTCTTTGAATCTTCTTTATCATGCTAAGAGGAGCAGGAAAAAGCAAAAAATTTCAGAATTGCACCTTGCAATGCGGAGAAATTACTGCTTGTGCATTTACAATATTCATTGATTTTTGCCATTGAAAAACGTCCAGAAATGTTTGAAGCTACTGACTGAATGCAAGGAGCTGGCATCTCACTCTCTTTGAATCTTCTTTATCATGCTAGGGTTAGCAGGAAAAAGCAAAAAATTTCAGAATTGCACCTTGCAATGTGGAGATATTACTGTTTGTGCATTTACAATATTCATTGATTTTTGCCATTGAAAAACGTCCAGAAATGTTTGAAGCTACTGACTGAATGCAAGGAGCTGGCATCTCACTCTCTTTGAATCTTCTTTATCATGCTAGGGTTAGCAGGAAAAAGCAAAAAATTTCAGAATTGCACCTTGCAATGTGGAGATATTACTGTTTGTGCATTTACAATATTCATTGATTTTTGCCATTGAAAAACGTCCAGAAATGTTTATACCAGAAATGTTTGAAGCTACTGACTGAATGAAAGGAGCTGGCATCTCACTCTCTTTGAATCTTATTTATCATGCTAAGAGGAGCAGGAAAAAGCAAAAAAATTCAGAATTGCACCTTGCAATGCGGAGAAATTACTGTTTGTGCATTTACAATATTCATTGATTTTTGCGAATGAAAAACATCATGTTATTCATATACCAGAAATGATTGAAGCTACTGACTGAATGAAAGGAGCTGGCATCTCACTCTCTTTGAATCTTCTTTATCATGCTAAGAGGAGCAGGAAAAAGTAAAAAATTTCAGAATTGCACCTTGCAATGCGGAGAAATTACTGTTTGTGCATTTACAATATTCAATGATTTTTGCCATTGAAAAACGTCCAGAAATGATTGAAGCTACTGACTGAATGAAAGGAGCTGGCATCTCACTCTCTTTGAATCTTGTTTATCATGCTAAGAGGAGCAGGAAAAAGCAAAAAATTTCAGAATTGCACCTTGCAATGCGGAGAAATTACTGTTTGTGCATTTACAATATTCATTGATTTTTGCCATTGAAAAACGTCCAGAAATGATTGAAGCTACTGACTGAATGAAAGGAGCTGGCATCTCACTCTCTTTGAATCTTCTTTATCATGCTAAGAGGAGCAGGAAAAAGCAAAAAATTTCAGAATTGCACCTTGCAATGCGGAGAAATTACTGTTTGTGCATTTACAATATTCATTGATTTTTGCCATTGAAAAACATGTTATTCATATACCAGAAATGTTTGAAGCTCCTGACTGAATGAAAGGAGCTGGCACCTCACTCTCTTTGAATCTTCTTTATCATGCTAAGAGGAGCAGGAAAAAGCAAAAAATTTCAGAATTGCACCTTGAAATGTGGAGATGTTACTGTTTGTGCATTTACAATATTCATTGATTTTTGCCATTGAAAAACGTCCAGAAATGTTTGAAGCTACTGACTGAATGAAAGGAGCTGGCATCTCACTCTCTTTGAATCTTCTTTATCATGCTAGGATTAGCAGGAAAAAGCAAAAAATTTCAGAATTGCACCTTGCAATGTGGAGATATTACTGTTTGTGCATTTACAATATTCATTGATTTTTGCCATTGAAAAACGTCCAGAAATGTTTGAAGCTACTGACTGAATGAAAGGAGCTGGCATCTCACTCTCTTTGAATCTTCTTTATCATGCTAGGAGTAGCAGGAAAAAGCAAAAAATTTCAGAATTGCACCTTGCAATGTGGAGATATTACAGTTTGTGCATTTACAATATTCATTGATTTTTTCCATTGAAAAACGTCCAGAAATGTTTGAAGCTACTGACTGAATGAAAGGAGCTGGCATCTCACTCTCTTTGAATCTTCTTTATCATGCTAGGATTAGCAGGAAAAAGCAAAAAATTTCAGAATTGCACCTTGCAATGTGGAGATATTACTGTTTGTGCATTTACAATATTCATTGATTTTTGCCATTGAAAAACATCATGTTATTCATATACCAGAAATGTTTGAAGCTACTGACTGAATGAAAGGAGCTGGCATCTCACTCTCTTTGAATCTTCTTTATCATGCTAGGATTAGCAGGAAAAAGCAAAAAATTTCAGAATTGCACCTTGCAATGTGGAGATATTACTGTTTGTGCATTTACAATATTCATTGATTTTTGCCATTGAAAAACGTCCAGAAATGTTTGAAGCTACTGACTGAATGAAAGGAGCTGGCATCTCACTCTATTTGAATCTTCTTTATCATGCTAGGATTAGCAGGAAAAAGCAAAAAATTTCAGAATTGCACCTTGCAATGTGGAGATATTACTGTTTGTGCATTTACAATATTCATTGATTTTTGCCATTGAAAAACGTCCAGAAATGTTTATACCAGAAATGTTTGAAGCTACTGACTGAATGAAAGGAGCTGGCATCTCACTCTCTTTGAATCTTCTTTATTATGCTAAGAGGAGCAGGAAAAAGCAAAAAAATTCAGAATTGCACCTTGCAATGCGGAGAAATTACTGTTTGTGCATTTACAATATTCATTGATTTTTGCCATTGAAACACGTCCAGAAATGTTTGAAGCTACTGACTGAATGAAAGGAGCTGGCATCTCACTCTCTTTGAATCTTCTTTATCATGATAGGATTAGCAGGAAAAAGCAAAAAATTTCAGAATTGCACCTTGCAATGTGGAGATATTACTGTTTGTGCATTTACAATATTCATTGATTTTTGCCATTGAAAAACGTCCAGAAATGTTTATACCAGAAATGTTTGAAGCTACTGACTGAATGAAAGGAGCTGGCATCTCACTCTCTTTGAATCTTCTTTATCATGCTAAGAGGAGCAGGAAAAAGCAAAAAAATTCAGAATTGCACCTTGCAATGCGGAGAAATTACTGTTTGTGCATTTACAATATTCATTGATTTTTGCCATTGAAAAACATCATGTTATTCATATACCAGAAATGATTGAAGCTACTGACTGAATGAAAGGAGCTGGCATCTCACTCTCTTTGAATCTTCTTTATCATTCTAGGATTAGCAGGAAAAAGCAAAAAATTTCAGAATTGCACCTTGCAATGTGGAGATATTACTGTTTGTGCATTTACAATATTCATTGATTTTTGCCATTGAAAAACGTCCAGAAATGTTTGAAGCTACTGACTGAATGAAAGGAGCTGGCATCTCACTCTCTTTGAATCTTCTTTATCATGCTAGGATTAGCAGGAAAAAGCAAAAAATTTCAGAATTGCACCTTGCAATGTGGAGATATTACTGTTTGTGCATTTACAATATTCATTGATTTTTGCCATTGAAAAACGTCCAGAAATGTTTGAAGCTACTGACTGAATGAAAGGAGCTGGCATATCACTCTCTTTGAATCTTCTTTATCATGCTAGGAGTAGCAGGAAAAAGCAAAAAATTTCAGAATTGCACCTTGCAATGTGGAGATATTACTGTTTGTGCATTTACAATATTCATTGATTTTTTCCATTGAAAAACGTCCAGAAATATTTGAAGCTACTGACTGAATGAAAGGAGCTGGCATCTCACTCTCTTTGAATCTTCTTTATCATGCTAGGATTAGCAGGAAAAAGCAAAAAATTTCAGAATTGCACCTTGCAATGTGGAGATATTACTGTTTGTGCATTTACAATATTCATTGATTTTTGCCATTGAAAAACATCATGTTATTCATATACCAGAAATGTTTGAAGCTACTGACTGAATGAAAGGAGCTGGCATTTCACTCTCTTTGAATCTTCTTTATCATGCTAGGATTAGCAGGAAAAAGCAAAAAATTTCAGAATTGCACCTTGCAATGTGGAGATATTACTGTTTGTGCATTTACAATATTCATTGATTTTTGCCATTGAAAAACGTCCAGAAATGTTTGAAGCTACTGACTGAATGAAAGGAGCTGGCATCTCACTCTATTTGAATCTTCTTTATCATGCTAGGATTAGCAGGAAAAAGCAAAAAATTTCAGAATTGCACCTTGCAATGTGGAGATATTACTGTTTGTGCATTTACAATATTCATTGATTTTTGCCATTGAAAAACGTCCAGAAATGTTTATACCAGAAATGTTTGAAGCTACTGACTGAATGAAAGGAGCTGGCATCTCACTCTCTTTGAATCTTCTTTATCATGCTAAGAGGAGCAGGAAAAAGCAAAAAAATTCAGAATTGCACCTTGCAATGCGGAGAAATTACTGTTTGTGCATTTACAATATTCATTGATTTTTGCCATTGAAAAACGTCCAGAAATGATTGAAACTACTGACTGAATGAAAGGAGCTGGCATCTCACTCTCTTTGAATCTTCTTTATCATGCTAAGAGGAGCAGGAAAAAGCAAAAAATTTCAGAATTGCACCTTGCAATGCGGAGAAATTACTGTTTGTGCATTTACAATATTCATTGATTTTTGCCATTGAAAAACGTCCAGAAATGATTGAAGCTACTGACTGAATGAAAGGAGCTGGCATCTCACTCTCTTTGAATCTTCTTTATCATGCTAAGAGGAGCAGGAAAAAGCAAAAAATTTCAGAATTGCACCTTGCAATGCGGAGAAATTACTGTTTGTGCATTTACAATATTCATTGATTTTTGCCATTGAAAAACATCATGTTATTCATACCCAGAAATGATTGAAGCTACTGACTGAATGAAAGGAGCTGGCATCTCACTCTCTTTGAATCTTCTTTATCATGCTAAGAGGAGCAGGAAAAAGCAAAAAATTTCAGAATTGCACCTTGCAATGCGGAGAAATTACTGTTTGTGCATTTACAATATTCATTGATTTTTGCCATTGAAAAACGTCCAGAAATGATTGAAGCTACTGACTGAATGAAAGGAGCTGGCATCTCACTCTCTTTGAATCTTCTTTATCATGCTAAGAGGAGCAGGAAAAAGCAAAAAATTTCAGAATTGCACCTTGCAATGCGGAGAAATTACTGTTTGTGCATTTACAATATTCATTGATTTTTGCCATTGAAAAACGTCCAGAAATGATTGAAGCTACTGACTGAATGAAAGGAGTTGGCATCTCACTCTCTTTGAATCTTCTTTACCATGCTAAGAGGAGCAGGAAAAAGCAAAAAATTTCAGAATTGCACCTTGCAATGCGGAGAAATTACTGTTTGTGCATTTACAATATTCATTGATTTTTGACATTGAAAAACATCATGTTATTCATATACCAGAAATAATTGAAGCTACTGACTGAATGAAAGGAGCTGGCATCTCACTCTCTTTGAATCTTCTTTATCATGCTAAGAGGAGCAGGAAAAAGCAAAAAATTTCAGAATTGCACCTTGCAATGCGGAGAAATTACTGTTTGTGCATTTACAATATTCATTGATTTTTGCCATTGAAAAACGTCCAGAAATGATTGAAGCTACTGACTGAATGAAAGGAGCTGGCATCTCACTCTCTTTGAATCTTCTTTATGATGCTAAGAGGAGCAGGAAAAAGCAAAAAATTTCAGAATTGCACCTTGCAATGCAGAGAAATTACTGTTTGTGCATTTACAATATTCATTGATTTTTGCCATTGAAAAACGTCCAGAAATGATTGAAGCTACTGACTGAATGAAAGGAGCTGGCATCTCACTCTCTTTGAATCTTCTTTATCATGCTAAGAGGAGCAGGAAAAAGCAAAAAATTTCAGAATTGCACCTTGCAATGCGGAGAAATTACTGTTTGTGCATTTACAATATTCATTGATTTTTGCCATTGAAAAACATCATGTTATTCATATACCAGAAATGATTGAAGCTACTGACTGAATGAAAGGAGCAGGCATCTCACTCTCTTTGAATCTTCTTTATCATGCTAAGAGGAGCAGGAAAAAGCAAAAAATTTCAGAATTGCACCTTGCAATGCGGAGAAATTACTGTTTGTGCATTTACAATATTCATTGATTTTTGCCATTGAAAAACGTCCAGAAATGATTGAAGCTACTGACTGAATGAAAGGAGCTGGCATCTCACTCTCTTTGAATCTTCTTTATCATGCTAAGAGGAGCAGGAAAAAGCAAAAAATTTCAGAATTGCACCTTGCAATGCGGAGAAATTACTGTTTGTGCATTTACAATATTCATTGATTTTTGCCATTGAAAAACGTCCAGAAATGATTGAAGCTACTGACTGAATGAAAGGAGCTGGCATCTCACTCTCTTTGAATCTTCTTTATCATGCTAAGAGGAGCAGGAAAAAGCAAAAAATTTCAGAATTGCAACTTGCAATGCGGAGAAATTACTGTTTGTGCATTTACAATATTCATTGATTTTTGCCATTGAAAAACATCATGTTATTCATATACCAGAAATGATTGAAGCTACTGACTGAATGAAAGGAGCTGGCATCTCACTCTCTTTGAATCTTCTTTATCATGCTAAGAGGAGCAGGAAAAAGCAAAAAATTTCAGAATTGCACCTTGCAATGCGGAGAAATTACTGTTTGTGCATTTACAATATTCATTGATTTTTGCCATTGAAAAACGTCCAGAAATGATTGAAGCTACTGACTGAATGAAAGGAGCTGGCATCTCACTCTCTTTGAATCTTCTTTATCATGCTAAGAGGAGCAGGAAAAAGCAAAAAATTTCAGAATTGCACCTTGCAATGCGGAGAAATTACTGTTTGTGCATTTACAATATTCATTGATTTTTGCCATTGAAAAACGTCCAGAAATGATTGAAGCTACTGACTGAATGAAAGGAGCTGGCATCTCACTCTCTTTGAATCTTCTTTATCATGCTAAGAGGAGCAGGAAAAAGCAAAAAATTTCAGAATTGCACCTTGCAATGCGGAGAAATTACTGTTTGTGCATTTACAATATTCATTGATTTTTGCCATTGAAAAACATCATGTTATTCATATCCCAGAAATGTTTGAAGCTACTGACTGAATGAAAGAAGCTGGCAACTCACTCTCTTTGAATCTTCTTTATCATGCTAAGAGGAGCAGGAAAAAGCAAAAAATTTCAGAATTGCACCTTGCAATGCGGAGAAATTACTGTTTGTGCATTTACAATATTCATTGATTTTTGCAATTGAAAAACGTCCAGAAATGATTGAAGCTACTGACTGAATGAAAGGAGCTGGCATCTCACTCTCTTTGAATCTTCTTTATCATGTTAAGAGGAGCAGGAAAAAGCAAAAAATTTCAGAATTGCACCTTGCAATGCGGAGAAATTACTGTTTGTGCATTTACAATATTCATTGATTTTTGCCATTGAAAAACGTCCAGAAATGATTGAAGCTACTGACTGAATGAAAGGAGCTGTTATCTCACTCTCTTTGAATCTTGTTTATCATGCTAAGAGGAGCAGGAAAAAGCAAAAAATTTCAGAATTGCACCTTGCAATGCGGAGAAATTACTGTTTGTGCATTTACAATATTCATTGATTTTTGCCATTGAAAAACATCATGTTATTCATATACCAGAAATGATTGAAGCTACTGACTGAATGAAAGGAGCTGGCATCTCACACTCTTTGAATCTTCTTTATCATGCTAAGAGGAGCAGGAAAAAGTAAAAAATTTCAGAATTGCACCTTGCAATGCGGAGAAATTACTGTTTGTGCATTTACAATATTCAATGATTTTTGCCATTGAAAAACGTCCAGAAATGATTGAAGCTACTGACTGAACGAAAGGAGCTGGCATCTCACTCTCTTTGAATCTTCTTTATCATGCTAAGAGGAGCAGGAAAAAGCAAAAAATTTCAGAATTGCACCTTGCAATGCGGAGAAATTACTGTTTGTGCATTTACAATATTCATTGATTTTTGCCATTGAAAAACATCATGTTATTCATATACCAGAAATGTTTGAAGCTACTGACTGAATGAAAGGAGCTGGCATCTCACTCTCTTTGAATCTTCTTCATAATGCTAAGAGGAGCAGGAAAAAGCAAAAAATTTCAGAATTGCACCTTGCAATGCGGAGAAATTACTGTTTGTGCATTTACAATATACATTGATTTTTGCCATTGAAAAACGTCCAGAAATGATTGAAGCTACTGACTGAATGAAAGGAGCTGGCATCTCACTCTCTTTGAATCTTCTTTATCATGCTAAGAGGAGCAGGAAAAAGCAAAAAATTTCAGAATTGCACCTTGCAATGCGGAGAAATTACTGTTTGTGCATTTACAATATTCATTGATTTTTGCCATTGAAAAACATCATGTTATTCATATACCAGAAATGTTTGAAGCTACTGACTGAATGAAAGGAGCTGGCATCTCACTCTCTTTGAATCTTCTTTATCATGCTAAGAGGAGCAGGAAAAAGCAAAAAATTTCAGAATTGCACCTTGCAATGCGGAGAAATTACTGTTTGTGCATTTACAATATTCATTGATTTTTGCCATTGAAAAACGTCCAGAAATGATTGAAGCTACTGACTGAATGAAAGGAGCTGGCATCTCACTCTCTTTGAATCTTCTTTATCATGCTAAGAGGAGCAGGAAAAAGCAAAAAATTTCAGAATTGCAACTTGCAATGCGGAGAAATTACTGTTTGTGCATTTACAATATTCATTGATTTTTGCCATTGAAAAACATCATGTTATTCATATACCAGAAATGATTGAAGCTACTGACTGAATGAAAGGAGCTGGCATCTCACTCTCTTTGAATCTTCTTTATCATGCTAAGAGGAGCAGGAAAAAGCAAAAAATTTCAGAATTGCACCTTGCAATGCGGAGAAATTACTGTTTGTGCATTTACAATATTCATTGATTTTTGCCATTGAAAAACGTCCAGAAATGATTGAAGCTACTGACTGAATGAAAGGAGCTGGCATCTCACTCTCTTTGAATCTTCTTTATCATGCTAAGAGGAGCAGGAAAAAGCAAAAAATTTCAGAATTGCACCTTGCAATGCGGAGAAATTACTGTTTGTGCATTTACAATATTCATTGATTTTTGCCATTGAAAAACGTCCAGAAATGATTGAAGCTACTGACTGAATGAAAGGAGCTGGCATCTCACTCTCTTTGAATCTTCTTTATCATGCTAAGAGGAGCAGGAAAAAGCAAAAAATTTCAGAATTGCACCTTGCAATGCGGAGAAATTACTGTTTGTGCATTTACAATATTCATTGATTTTTGCCATTGAAAAACATCATGTTATTCATATCCCAGAAATGTTTGAAGCTACTGACTGAATGAAAGAAGCTGGCAACTCACTCTCTTTGAATCTTCTTTATCATGCTAAGAGGAGCAGGAAAAAGCAAAAAATTTCAGAATTGCACCTTGCAATGCGGAGAAATTACTGTTTGTGCATTTACAATATTCATTGATTTTTGCAATTGAAAAACGTCCAGAAATGATTGAAGCTACTGACTGAATGAAAGGAGCTGGCATCTCACTCTCTTTGAATCTTCTTTATCATGTTAAGAGGAGCAGGAAAAAGCAAAAAATTTCAGAATTGCACCTTGCAATGCGGAGAAATTACTGTTTGTGCATTTACAATATTCATTGATTTTTGCCATTGAAAAACGTCCAGAAATGATTGAAGCTACTGACTGAATGAAAGGAGCTGTTATCTCACTCTCTTTGAATCTTGTTTATCATGCTAAGAGGAGCAGGAAAAAGCAAAAAATTTCAGAATTGCACCTTGCAATGCGGAGAAATTACTGTTTGTGCATTTACAATATTCATTGATTTTTGCCATTGAAAAACATCATGTTATTCATATACCAGAAATGATTGAAGCTACTGACTGAATGAAAGGAGCTGGCATCTCACACTCTTTGAATCTTCTTTATCATGCTAAGAGGAGCAGGAAAAAGTAAAAAATTTCAGAATTGCACCTTGCAATGCGGAGAAATTACTGTTTGTGCATTTACAATATTCAATGATTTTTGCCATTGAAAAACGTCCAGAAATGATTGAAGCTACTGACTGAACGAAAGGAGCTGGCATCTCACTCTCTTTGAATCTTCTTTATCATGCTAAGAGGAGCAGGAAAAAGCAAAAAATTTCAGAATTGCACCTTGCAATGCGGAGAAATTACTGTTTGTGCATTTACAATATTCATTGATTTTTGCCATTGAAAAACATCATGTTATTCATATACCAGAAATGTTTGAAGCTACTGACTGAATGAAAGGAGCTGGCATCTCACTCTCTTTGAATCTTCTTCATAATGCTAAGAGGAGCAGGAAAAAGCAAAAAATTTCAGAATTGCACCTTGCAATGCGGAGAAATTACTGTTTGTGCATTTACAATATTCATTGATTTTTGCCATTGAAAAACGTCCAGAAATGATTGAAGCTACTGACTGAATGAAAGGAGCTGGCATCTCACTCTCTTTGAATCTTCTTTATCATGCTAAGAGGAGCAGGAAAAAGAAAAAAAATTTCAGAATTGCACCTTGCAATGCGGAGAAATTACTGTTTGTGCATTTACAATATTCATTGATTTTTGCCATTGAAAAACATCATGTTATTCATATACCAGAAATGTTTGAAGCTACTGACTGAATGAAAGGAGCTGGCATCTCACTCTCTTTGAATCTTCTTTATCATGCTAAGAGGAGCAGGAAAAAGCAAAAAATTTCAGAATTGCACCTTGCAATGCGGATAAATTACTGTTTGTGCATTTACAATATTCATTGATTTTTGCCATTGAAAAATGTCCAGAAATGATTGAAGCTACTGACTGAATGAAAGGAGCTGGCATCTCACTCTCTTTGAATCTTGTTTATCATGCTAAGAGGAGCAGGAAAAAGCAAAAAATTTCAGAATTGCACCTTGCAATGCGGAGAAATTACTGTTTGTGCATTTACAATATTCATTGATTTTTGCCATTGAAAAACGTCCAGAAATTATTGAAGCTACTGACTGAATGAAAGGAGCTGGCATCTCACTCTCTTTGAAACTTCTTTATCATGCTAAGAGGAGCAGGAAAAAGCAAAAATTTTCAGAATTGCACCTTGCAATGCGGAGAAATTACTGTTTGTGCATTTACAATATACATTGATTTTTGCCATTGAAAAACGTCCAGAAATGATTGAAGCTACTGACTGAATGAAAGGAGCTGGCATCTCACTCTCTTTGAATCTTCTTTATCATGCTAAGAGGAGCAGGAAAAAGCAAAAAATTTCAGAATTGCACCTTGCAATGCGGAGAAATTACTGTTTGTGCATTTACAATATTCATTGATTTTTGCCATTGAAAAACATCATGTTATTCATATACCAGAAATGTTTGAAGCTACTGACTGAATGAAAGGAGCTGGCATCTCACTCTCTTTGAATCTTCTTTATCATGCTAAGAGGAGCAGTAAAAAGCAAAAAATTTCAGACTTGCACCTTGCAATGCGGAGAAATTACTGTTTGTGCATTTACAATATTCATTGATTTTTGCCATTGAAAAACATCATGTTATTCATATACCAGAAATGTTTGAAGCTACTGACTGAATGAAAGGAGCTGGCATCTCACTCTCTTTGAATCTTCTTTATCATGCTAAGAGGAGCAGGAAAAAGCAAAAAATTTCAGAATTGCACCTTGCAATGCGGAGAAATTACTGTTTGTGCATTTACAATATTCATTGATTTTTGCCATTGAAAAACGTCCAGAAATGATTGAAGGTACTGACTGAATGAAAGGAGCTGGCATCTCACTCTCTTTGAATCTTCTTTATCATGCTAAGAGGAGCAGGAAAAAGCAAAAAATTTCAGAATTGCACCTTGCAATGCGGAGAAATTACTGTTTGTGCATTTACAATATTCATTGATTTTTGCCATTGAAAAACGTCCAGAAATGATTGAAGCTACTGACTGAATGAAAGGAGCTGGCATCTCACTCTCTTTGAATCTTCTTTATCATGCTAAGAGGAGCAGGAAAAAGCAAAAAATATCAGAATTGCACCTTGCAATGCGGAGTAATTACAGTTTGTGCATTTACAATATTCATTGATTTTTGCCATTGAAAAACGTCCAGAAATGATTGAAGCTACTGACTGAATGAAAGGAGCTGGCATCTCACTCTCTTTGAATCTTCTTTATCATGCTAAGAGGAGCAGGAAAAAGCAAAAAATTTCAGAATTGCACCTTGCAATGCGGAGAAATTACTGTTTGTGCATTTACAATATTCGTTGATTTTTGCCATTGAAAAACGTCCAGAAATGATTGAAGCTACTGACTGAATGAAAGGAGCTGGCATCTCACTCTCTTTGAATCTTCTTTATCATGCTAAGAGGAGCAGGAAAAAGCAAAAAATTTCAGAATTGCACCTTGCAATGCGGAGAAATTACAGTTTGTGCATTTACAATATTCATTGATTTTTGCCATTGAAAAACGTCCAGAAATGATTGAAGCTACTGACTGAATGAAAGGAGCTGGCATCTCACTCTCTTTGAATCTTCTTTATCATGCTAAGAGGAGCAGGAAAAAGCAAAAAATTTCAGAATTGCACCTTGCAATGCGGAGAAATTACTGTTTGTGCATTTACAATATTCATTGATTTTTGCCATTGAAAAACATGTTATTCATATACCAGAAATGTTTGAAGCTCCTGACTGAATGAAAGGAGCTGGCACCTCACTCTCTTTGAATCTTCTTTATCATGCTAAGAGGAGCAGGAAAAAGCAAAAAATTTCAGAATTGCACCTTGCAATGCGGAGAAATTACTGTTTGTGCATTTACAATATTCATTGATTTTTGCCATTGAAAAACGTCCAGAAATGATTGAAGCTACTGACTGAATGAAAGGAGCTGGCATCTCACTCTCTTTGAATCTTCTTTATCATGCTAAGAGGAGCAGGAAAAAGCAAAAAATTTCAGAATTGCACCTTGCAATGCGGAGAAATTACTGTTTGTGCATTTACAATATTCATTGATTTTTGCCATTGAAAAATGTCCAGAAATGATTGAAGCTACTGACTGAATGAAAGGAGCTGGCATCTCACTCTCTTTTAATCTTCTTTATCATGCTAAGAGGAGCAGGAAAAAGCAAAAAATTTCAGAATTGCGCCTTGCAATGCGGAGAAATTACTGTTTGTGCATTTACAAAATTCATTGATTTTTGCCATTGAAAAACATCATGTTATTCATATACCAGAAATGATTGAAGCTACTGACTGAAGGAAAGGAGCTGGCATCTCACTCTCTTTGAATCTTCTTTATCATGCTAAGAGGAGCAGGAAAAAGCAAAAAATTTCAGAATTGCACCTTGCAATGCGGAGAAATTACTGTTTGTGCATTTACAATATTCATTGATTTTTGCCATTGAAAAACGTCCAGAAATGATTGAAGCTACTGACTGAATGAAAGGAGCTGGCATCTCACTCTCTTTGAATCTTCTTTATCATGCTAAGAGGAGCAGGAAAAAGTAAAAAATTTCAGAATTGCACCTTGCAATGCGGAGAAATTACTGTTTGTGCATTTACAATATTCAATGATTTTTGCCATTGAAAAACGTCCAGAAATGATTGAAGCTACTGACTGAATGAAAGGAGCTGGCATCTCACTCTCTTTGAATCTTGTTTATCATGCTAAGAGGAGCAGGAAAAAGCAAAAAATTTCAGAATTGCACCTTGCAATGTGGAGAAATTACTGTTTGTGCATTTACAATATTCATTAATTTTTGCCATTGAAAAACGTCCAGAAATGATTGAAGCTACTGACTGAATGAAAGGAGCTGGCATCTCACTCTCTTTGAATCTTCTTTATCATGCTAAGAGGAGCAGGAAAAAGCAAAAAATTTCAGAATTGCACCTTGCAATGCGGAGAAATTACTGTTTGTGCATTTACAATATTCATTGATTTTTGCTATTGAAAAACATCATGTTATTCATATACCAGAAATGATTGAAGCTACTGACTGAATGAAAGGAGCTGGCATCTCAATCTCTTTGAATCTTCTTTATCATGCTAAGAGGAGCAGGAAAAAGCAAAAAATTTCAGAATTGCACCTTGCAATGCGGAGAAATTACAGTTTGTGCATTTACAATATTCATTGATTTTTGCCATTGAAAAACGTCCAGAAATGATTGAAGCTACTGACTGAATGAAAGGAGCTGGCATCTCACTCTCTTTGAATCTTCTTTATCATGCTAAGAGGAGCAGGAAAAAGCAAAAAATTTCAGAATTGCACCTTGCAATGCGGAGAAATTACTGTTTGTGCATTTACAATATTCATTGATTTTTGCCATTGAAAAACGTCCAGAAATGATTGAAGGTACTGACTGAATGAAAGGAGCTGGCATATCACTCTCTTTGAATCTTCTTTATCATGCTAAGAGGAGCAGGAAAAAGCAAAAAATTTCAGAATTGCACCTTGCAATGCGGAGAAATTACTGTTTGTGCATTTACAATATTCATTGATTTTTGCCATTGAAAAACGTCCAGAAATGATTGAAGCTACTGACTGAATGAATGGAGCTGGCATCTCACTCTCTTTGAATCTTCTTTATCATGCTAAGAGGAGCAGGAAAAAGCAAAAAATTTCAGAATTGCACCTTGCAATGCGGAGAAATTACTGTTTGTGCATTTACAATATTCATTGATTTTTGCCATTGAAAAATGTCCAGAAATGATTGAAGCTACTGACTGAATGAAAGGAGCTGGCATCTCACTCTCTTTGAATCTTCTTTATCATGCTAAGAGGAGCAGGAAAAAGCAAAAAATTTCAGAATTGCGCCTTGCAATGCGGAGAAATTACTGTTTGTGCATTTACAAAATTCATTGATTTTTGCCATTGAAAAACATCATGTTATTCATATACCAGAAATGATTGAAGCTACTGACTGAAGGAAAGGAGCTGGCATCTCACTCTCTTTGAATCTTCTTTATCATGCTAAGAGGAGCAGGAAAAAGCAAAAAATTTCAGAATTGCACCTTGCAATGCGGAGAAATTACTGTTTGTGCATTTACAATATTCATTGATTTTTGCCATTGAAAAACGTCCAGAAATGATTGAAGCTACTGACTGAATGAAAGGAGCTGGCATCTCACTCTCTTTGAATCTTCTTTATCATGCTAAGAGGAGCAGGAAAAAGAAAAAAAATTTCAGAATTGCACCTTGCAATGCGGAGAAATTACTGTTTGTGCATTTACAATATTCATTGATTTTTGCCATTGAAAAACATCATGTTATTCATATACCAGAAATGTTTGAAGCTACTGACTGAATGAAAGGAGCTGGCATCTCACTCTCTTTGAATCTTCTTTATCATGCTAAGAGGAGCAGGAAAAAGCAAAAAATTTCAGAATTGCACCTTGCAATGCGGATAAATTACTGTTTGTGCATTTACAATATTCATTGATTTTTGCCATTGAAAAATGTCCAGAAATGATTGAAGCTACTGACTGAATGAAAGGAGCTGGCATCTCACTCTCTTTGAATCTTGTTTATCATGCTAAGAGGAGCAGGAAAAAGCAAAAAATTTCAGAATTGCACCTTGCAATGCGGAGAAATTACTGTTTGTGCATTTACAATATTCATTGATTTTTGCCATTGAAAAACGTCCAGAAATTATTGAAGCTACTGACTGAATGAAAGGAGCTGGCATCTCACTCTCTTTGAAACTTCTTTATCATGCTAAGAGGAGCAGGAAAAAGCAAAAATTTTCAGAATTGCACCTTGCAATGCGGAGAAATTACTGTTTGTGCATTTACAATATACATTGATTTTTGCCATTGAAAAACGTCCAGAAATGATTGAAGCTACTGACTGAATGAAAGGAGCTGGCATCTCACTCTCTTTGAATCTTCTTTATCATGCTAAGAGGAGCAGGAAAAAGCAAAAAATTTCAGAATTGCACCTTGCAATGCGGAGAAATTACTGTTTGTGCATTTACAATATTCATTGATTTTTGCCATTGAAAAACATCATGTTATTCATATACCAGAAATGTTTGAAGCTACTGACTGAATGAAAGGAGCTGGCATCTCACTCTCTTTGAATCTTCTTTATCATGCTAAGAGGAGCAGTAAAAAGCAAAAAATTTCAGACTTGCACCTTGCAATGCGGAGAAATTACTGTTTGTGCATTTACAATATTCATTGATTTTTGCCATTGAAAAACATCATGTTATTCATATACCAGAAATGTTTGAAGCTACTGACTGAATGAAAGGAGCTGGCATCTCACTCTCTTTGAATCTTCTTTATCATGCTAAGAGGAGCAGGAAAAAGCAAAAAATTTCAGAATTGCACCTTGCAATGCGGAGAAATTACTGTTTGTGCATTTACAATATTCATTGATTTTTGCCATTGAAAAACGTCCAGAAATGATTGAAGGTACTGACTGAATGAAAGGAGCTGGCATCTCACTCTCTTTGAATCTTCTTTATCATGCTAAGAGGAGCAGGAAAAAGCAAAAAATTTCAGAATTGCACCTTGCAATGCGGAGAAATTACTGTTTGTGCATTTACAATATTCATTGATTTTTGCCATTGAAAAACGTCCAGAAATGATTGAAGCTACTGACTGAATGAAAGGAGCTGGCATCTCACTCTCTTTGAATCTTCTTTATCATGCTAAGAGGAGCAGGAAAAAGCAAAAAATATCAGAATTGCACCTTGCAATGCGGAGTAATTACAGTTTGTGCATTTACAATATTCATTGATTTTTGCCATTGAAAAACGTCCAGAAATGATTGAAGCTACTGACTGAATGAAAGGAGCTGGCATCTCACTCTCTTTGAATCTTCTTTATCATGCTAAGAGGAGCAGGAAAAAGCAAAAAATTTCAGAATTGCACCTTGCAATGCGGAGAAATTACTGTTTGTGCATTTACAATATTCGTTGATTTTTGCCATTGAAAAACGTCCAGAAATGATTGAAGCTACTGACTGAATGAAAGGAGCTGGCATCTCACTCTCTTTGAATCTTCTTTATCATGCTAAGAGGAGCAGGAAAAAGCAAAAAATTTCAGAATTGCACCTTGCAATGCGGAGAAATTACAGTTTGTGCATTTACAATATTCATTGATTTTTGCCATTGAAAAACGTCCAGAAATGATTGAAGCTACTGACTGAATGAAAGGAGCTGGCATCTCACTCTCTTTGAATCTTCTTTATCATGCTAAGAGGAGCAGGAAAAAGCAAAAAATTTCAGAATTGCACCTTGCAATGCGGAGAAATTACTGTTTGTGCATTTACAATATTCATTGATTTTTGCCATTGAAAAACATGTTATTCATATACCAGAAATGTTTGAAGCTCCTGACTGAATGAAAGGAGCTGGCACCTCACTCTCTTTGAATCTTCTTTATCATGCTAAGAGGAGCAGGAAAAAGCAAAAAATTTCAGAATTGCACCTTGCAATGCGGAGAAATTACTGTTTGTGCATTTACAATATTCATTGATTTTTGCCATTGAAAAACGTCCAGAAATGATTGAAGCTACTGACTGAATGAAAGGAGCTGGCATCTCACTCTCTTTGAATCTTCTTTATCATGCTAAGAGGAGCAGGAAAAAGCAAAAAATTTCAGAATTGCACCTTGCAATGCGGAGAAATTACTGTTTGTGCATTTACAATATTCATTGATTTTTGCCATTGAAAAATGTCCAGAAATGATTGAAGCTACTGACTGAATGAAAGGAGCTGGCATCTCACTCTCTTTTAATCTTCTTTATCATGCTAAGAGGAGCAGGAAAAAGCAAAAAATTTCAGAATTGCGCCTTGCAATGCGGAGAAATTACTGTTTGTGCATTTACAAAATTCATTGATTTTTGCCATTGAAAAACATCATGTTATTCATATACCAGAAATGATTGAAGCTACTGACTGAAGGAAAGGAGCTGGCATCTCACTCTCTTTGAATCTTCTTTATCATGCTAAGAGGAGCAGGAAAAAGCAAAAAATTTCAGAATTGCACCTTGCAATGCGGAGAAATTACTGTTTGTGCATTTACAATATTCATTGATTTTTGCCATTGAAAAACGTCCAGAAATGATTGAAGCTACTGACTGAATGAAAGGAGCTGGCATCTCACTCTCTTTGAATCTTCTTTATCATGCTAAGAGGAGCAGGAAAAAGTAAAAAATTTCAGAATTGCACCTTGCAATGCGGAGAAATTACTGTTTGTGCATTTACAATATTCAATGATTTTTGCCATTGAAAAACGTCCAGAAATGATTGAAGCTACTGACTGAATGAAAGGAGCTGGCATCTCACTCTCTTTGAATCTTGTTTATCATGCTAAGAGGAGCAGGAAAAAGCAAAAAATTTCAGAATTGCACCTTGCAATGTGGAGAAATTACTGTTTGTGCATTTACAATATTCATTAATTTTTGCCATTGAAAAACGTCCAGAAATGATTGAAGCTACTGACTGAATGAAAGGAGCTGGCATCTCACTCTCTTTGAATCTTCTTTATCATGCTAAGAGGAGCAGGAAAAAGCAAAAAATTTCAGAATTGCACCTTGCAATGCGGAGAAATTACTGTTTGTGCATTTACAATATTCATTGATTTTTGCTATTGAAAAACATCATGTTATTCATATACCAGAAATGATTGAAGCTACTGACTGAATGAAAGGAGCTGGCATCTCAATCTCTTTGAATCTTCTTTATCATGCTAAGAGGAGCAGGAAAAAGCAAAAAATTTCAGAATTGCACCTTGCAATGCGGAGAAATTACAGTTTGTGCATTTACAATATTCATTGATTTTTGCCATTGAAAAACGTCCAGAAATGATTGAAGCTACTGACTGAATGAAAGGAGCTGGCATCTCACTCTCTTTGAATCTTCTTTATCATGCTAAGAGGAGCAGGAAAAAGCAAAAAATTTCAGAATTGCACCTTGCAATGCGGAGAAATTACTGTTTGTGCATTTACAATATTCATTGATTTTTGCCATTGAAAAACGTCCAGAAATGATTGAAGGTACTGACTGAATGAAAGGAGCTGGCATATCACTCTCTTTGAATCTTCTTTATCATGCTAAGAGGAGCAGGAAAAAGCAAAAAATTTCAGAATTGCACCTTGCAATGCGGAGAAATTACTGTTTGTGCATTTACAATATTCATTGATTTTTGCCATTGAAAAACGTCCAGAAATGATTGAAGCTACTGACTGAATGAATGGAGCTGGCATCTCACTCTCTTTGAATCTTCTTTATCATGCTAAGAGGAGCAGGAAAAAGCAAAAAATTTCAGAATTGCACCTTGCAATGCGGAGAAATTACTGTTTGTGCATTTACAATATTCATTGATTTTTGCCATTGAAAAATGTCCAGAAATGATTGAAGCTACTGACTGAATGAAAGGAGCTGGCATCTCACTCTCTTTGAATCTTCTTTATCATGCTAAGAGGAGCAGGAAAAAGCAAAAAATTTCAGAATTGCGCCTTGCAATGCGGAGAAATTACTGTTTGTGCATTTACAAAATTCATTGATTTTTGCCATTGAAAAACATCATGTTATTCATATACCAGAAATGATTGAAGCTACTGACTGAAGGAAAGGAGCTGGCATCTCACTCTCTTTGAATCTTCTTTATCATGCTAAGAGGAGCAGGAAAAAGCAAAAAATTTCAGAATTGCACCTTGCAATGCGGAGAAATTACTGTTTGTGCATTTACAATATTCATTGATTTTTGCCATTGAAAAACATCCAGAAATGATTGTAGCTACTGACTGAATGAAAGGAGCTGGCATCTCACTCTCTTTGAATCTTCTTTATCATGCTAAGAGGAGCAGGAAAAAGCAAAAAATTTCAGAATTGCACCTTGCAATGCGGAGAAATTACTGTTTGTGCATTTACAATATTCATTGATTTTTGCGATTGAAAAACATCATGTAATTCATATACCAGAAATGATTGAAGCTACTGACTGAATGAAAGGAGCTGGCATCTCACTCTCTTTGAATCTTCTTTATCATGCTAAGAGGAGCAGGAAAAAGTAAAAAATTTCAGAATTGCACCTTGCAATGCGGAGAAATTACTGTTTGTGCATTTACAATATTCAATGATTTTTGCCATTGAAAAACGTCCAGAAATGATTGAAGCTACTGACTGAATGAAAGGAGCTGGCATCTCACTCTCTTTGAATCTTGTTTATCATGCTAAGAGGAGCAGGAAAAAGCAAAAAATTTCAGAATTGCACCTTGCAATGCGGAGAAATTACTGTTTGTGCATTTACAATATTCATTGATTTTTGCCATTGAAAAACGTCCAGAAATGATTGAAGCTACTGACTGAATGAAAGGAGCTGGCATCTCACTCTCTTTGAATCTTCTTTATCATGCTAAGAGGAGCAGGAAAAAGCAAAAAATTTCAGAATTGCACCTTGCAATGCGGAGAAATTACTGTTTGTGCATTTACAATATTCATTGATTTTTGCCATTGAAAAACATCATGTTATTCATATACCAGAAATGATTGAAGCTACTGACTGAATGAAAGGAGCTGGCATCTCACTCTCTTTGAATCTTCTTTATCATGCTAAGAGGAGCAGGAAAAAGCAAAAAATTTCAGAATTGCACCTTGCAATGCGGAGAAATTACTGTTTGTGCATTTACAATATTCATTGATTTTTGCCATTGAAAAACGTCCAGAAATGATTGAAGCTACTGACTGAATGAAAGGAGATGGCATCTCACTCTCTTTGAATCTTGTTTATCATGCTAAGAGGAGCAGTAAAAAGCAAAAAATTTCAGAATTGCACCTTGCAATGCGGAGAAATTACTGTTTGTGCATTTACAATATTCATTGATTTTTGCCATTGAAAAATGTCC
The DNA here is from genome assembly GCF_046119375.1 of Phyllobates terribilis. Classification (NCBI taxonomy): domain Eukaryota; kingdom Metazoa; phylum Chordata; class Amphibia; order Anura; family Dendrobatidae; genus Phyllobates; species Phyllobates terribilis. Next base: position 23,050 of record NW_027364081.1, on the reverse strand, counting down.
AGAAATGATTGAAGCTACTGACTGAATGAAAGGAGCTGGCATCTCACTCTCTTTGAATCTTCTTTATCATGCTAAGAGGAGCAGGAAAAAGCAAAAAATTTCAGAATTGCACCTTGCAATGCGGAGAAATTACTGTTTGTGCATTTACAATATTCATTGATTTTTGCTATTGAAAAACATCATGTTATTCATATACCAGAAATGATTGAAGCTACTGACAGAATGAAAGGAGCTGGCATCTCGCTCTCTTTGAATCTTCTTTATCATGCTAAGAGGAGCAGGAAAAAGCAAAAAATTTCAGAAATGCACCTTGCAATGCGGAGAAATTACAGTTTGTGCATTTACAATATTCATTGATTTTTGCCATTGAAAAACGTCCAGAAATGATTGAAGCTACTGACTGAATGAAAGGAGATGGCATCTCACTCTCTTTGAATCTTCTTTATCATGCTAAGAGGAGCAGGAAAAAGCAAAAAATTTCAGAATTGAACCTTGCAATGCGGAGAAATTACTGTTTGTGCATTTACAATATTCATTGATTTTTGCCATTGAAAAATGTCCAGAAATGATTGAAGCTACTGACTGAATGAAAGGAGCTGGCATCTCACTCTCTTTGAATCTTCTTTATCATGCTAAGAGGAGCAGGAAAAAGCAAAAAATTTCAGAATTGCGCCTTGCAATGCGGAGAAATTACTGTTTGTGCATTTACAAAATTCATTGATTTTTGCCATTGAAAAACATCATGTTATTCATATACCAGAAATGATTGAAGCTACTGACTGAAGGAAAGGAGCTGGCATCTCACTCTCTTTGAATCTTCTTTATCATGCTAAGAGGAGCAGGAAAAAGCAAAAAATTTCAGAATTGCACCTTGCAATGCGGAGAAATTACTGTTTGTGCATTTACAATATTCATTGATTTTTGCCATTGAAAAACGTCCAGAAATGATTGAAGCTACTGACTGAATGAAAGGAGCTGGCATCTCACTCTCTTTGAATCTTCTTTATCATGCTAAGAGGAGCAGGAAAAAGTAAAAAATTTCAGAATTGCACCTTGCAATGCGGAGAAATTACTGTTTGTGCATTTACAATATTCAATGATTTTTGCCATTGAAAAACGTCCAGAAATGATTGAAGCTACTGACTGAATGAAAGGAGCTGGCATCTCACTCTCTTTGAATCTTGTTTATCATGCTAAGAGGAGCAGGAAAAAGCAAAAAATTTCAGAATTGCACCTTGCAATGTGGAGAAATTACTGTTTGTGCATTTACAATATTCATTGATTTTTGCCATTGAAAAACGTCCAGAAATGATTGAAGCTACTGACTGAATGAAAGGAGCTGGCATCTCACTCTCTTTGAATCTTCTTTATCATGCTAAGAGGAGCAGGAAAAAGCAAAAAATTTCAGAATTGCACCTTGCAATGCGGAGAAATTACTGTTTGTGCATTTACAATATTCATTGATTTTTGCTATTGAAAAACATCATGTTATTCATATACCAGAAATGATTGAAGCTACTGACTGAATGAAAGGAGCTGGCATCTCAATCTCTTTGAATCTTCTTTATCATGCTAAGAGGAGCAGGAAAAAGCAAAAAATTTCAGAATTGCACCTTGCAATGCGGAGAAATTACAGTTTGTGCATTTACAATATTCATTGATTTTTGCCATTGAAAAACGTCCAGAAATGATTGAAGCTACTGACTGAATGAAAGGAGCTGGCATCTCACTCTCTTTGAATCTTCTTTATCATGCTAAGAGGAGCAGGAAAAAGCAAAAAATTTCAGAATTGCACCTTGCAATGCGGAGAAATTACTGTTTGTGCATTTACAATATTCATTGATTTTTGCCATTGAAAAACGTCCAGAAATGATTGAAGGTACTGACTGAATGAAAGGAGCTGGCATATCACTCTCTTTGAATCTTCTTTATCATGCTAAGAGGAGCAGGAAAAAGCAAAAAATTTCAGAATTGCACCTTGCAATGCGGAGAAATTACTGTTTGTGCATTTACAATATTCATTGATTTTTGCCATTGAAAAACGTCCAGAAATGATTGAAGCTACTGACTGAATGAAAGGAGCTGGCATCTCACTCTCTTTGAATCTTCTTTATCATGCTAAGAGGAGCAGGAAAAAGCAAAAAATTTCAGAATTGCACCTTGCAATGCGGAGAAATTACTGTTTGTGCATTTACAATATTCATTGATTTTTGCCATTGAAAAATGTCCAGAAATGATTGAAGCTACTGACTGAATGAAAGGAGCTGGCATCTCACTCTCTTTGAATCTTCTTTATCATGCTAAGAGGAGCAGGAAAAAGCAAAAAATTTCAGAATTGCGCCTTGCAATGCGGAGAAATTACTGTTTGTGCATTTACAAAATTCATTGATTTTTGCCATTGAAAAACATCATGTTATTCATATACCAGAAATGATTGAAGCTACTGACTGAAGGAAAGGAGCTGGCATCTCACTCTCTTTGAATCTTCTTTATCATGCTAAGAGGAGCAGGAAAAAGCAAAAAATTTCAGAATTGCACCTTGCAATGCGGAGAAATTACTGTTTGTGCATTTACAATATTCATTGATTTTTGCCATTGAAAAACATCCAGAAATGATTGTAGCTACTGACTGAATGAAAGGAGCTGGCATCTCACTCTCTTTGAATCTTCTTTATCATGCTAAGAGGAGCAGGAAAAAGCAAAAAATTTCAGAATTGCACCTTGCAATGCGGAGAAATTACTGTTTGTGCATTTACAATATTCATTGATTTTTGCGATTGAAAAACATCATGTTATTCATATACCAGAAATCATTGAAGCTACTGACTGAATGAAAGGAGCTGGCATCTCACTCTCTTTGAATCTTCTTTATCATGCTAAGAGGAGCAGGAAAAAGTAAAAATTTTCAGAATTGCACCTTGCAATGCGGAGAAATTACTGTTTGTGCATTTACAATATTCAATGATTTTTGCCATTGAAAAACGTCCAGAAATGATTGAAGCTACTGACTGAATGAAAGGAGCTGGCATCTCACTCTCTTTGAATCTTGTTTATCATGCTAAGAGGAGCAGGAAAAAGCAAAAAATTTCAGAATTGCACCTTGCAATGCGGAGAAATTACTGTTTGTGCATTTACAATATTCATTGATTTTTGCCATTGAAAAACGTCCAGAAATGATTGAAGCTACTGACTGAATGAAAGGAGCTGGCATCTCACTCTCTTTGAATCTTCTTTATCATGCTAAGAGGAGCAGGAAAAAGCAAAAAATTTCAGAATTGCACCTTGCAATGCGGAGAAATTACAGTTTGTGCATTTACAATATTCATTGATTTTTGCCATTGAAAAACGTCCAGAAATGATTGAAGCTACTGACTGAATGAAAGGAGCTGGCATCTCACTCTCTTTGAATCTTCTTTATCATGCTAAGAGGAGCAGGAAAAAGCAAAAAATTTCAGAATTGCACCTTGCAATGCGGAGAAATTACTGTTTGTGCATTTACAATATTCATTGATTTTTGCCATTGAAAAACGTCCAGAAATGATTGAAGGTACTGACTGAATGAAAGGAGCTGGCATATCACTCTCTTTGAATCTTCTTTATCATGCTAAGAGGAGCAGGAAAAAGCAAAAAATTTCAGAATTGCACCTTGCAATGCGGAGAAATTACTGTTTGTGCATTTACAATATTCATTGATTTTTGCCATTGAAAAACGTCCAGAAATGATTGAAGCTACTGACTGAATGAAAGGAGCTGGCATCTCACTCTCTTTGAATCTTCTTTATCATGCTAAGAGGAGCAGGAAAAAGCAAAAAATTTCAGAATTGCACCTTGCAATGCGGAGAAATTACTGTTTGTGCATTTACAATATTCATTGATTTTTGCCATTGAAAAATGTCCAGAAATGATTGAAGCTACTGACTGAATGAAAGGAGCTGGCATCTCACTCTCTTTGAATCTTCTTTATCATGCTAAGAGGAGCAGGAAAAAGCAAAAAATTTCAGAATTGCGCCTTGCAATGCGGAGAAATTACTGTTTGTGCATTTACAAAATTCATTGATTTTTGCCATTGAAAAACATCATGTTATTCATATACCAGAAATGATTGAAGCTACTGACTGAAGGAAAGGAGCTGGCATCTCACTCTCTTTGAATCTTCTTTATCATGCTAAGAGGAGCAGGAAAAAGCAAAAAATTTCAGAATTGCACCTTGCAATGCGGAGAAATTACTGTTTGTGCATTTACAATATTCATTGATTTTTGCCATTGAAAAACATCCAGAAATGATTGTAGCTACTGACTGAATGAAAGGAGCTGGCATCTCACTCTCTTTGAATCTTCTTTATCATGCTAAGAGGAGCAGGAAAAAGCAAAAAATTTCAGAATTGCACCTTGCAATGCGGAGAAATTACTGTTTGTGCATTTACAATATTCATTGATTTTTGCGATTGAAAAACATCATGTTATTCATATACCAGAAATGATTGAAGCTACTGACTGAATGAAAGGAGCTGGCATCTCACTCTCTTTGAATCTTCTTTATCATGCTAAGAGGAGCAGGAAAAAGTAAAAATTTTCAGAATTGCACCTTGCAATGCGGAGAAATTACTGTTTGTGCATTTACAATATTCAATGATTTTTGCCATTGAAAAACGTCCAGAAATGATTGAAGCTACTGACTGAATGAAAGGAGCTGGCATCTCACTCTCTTTGAATCTTGTTTATCATGCTAAGAGGAGCAGGAAAAAGCAAAAAATTTCAGAATTGCACCTTGCAATGCGGAGAAATTACTGTTTGTGCATTTACAATATTCATTGATTTTTGCCATTGAAAAACGTCCAGAAATGATTGAAGCTACTGACTGAATGAAAGGAGCTGGCATCTCACTCTCTTTGAATCTTCTTTATCATGCTAAGAGGAGCAGGAAAAAGCAAAAAATTTCAGAATTGCACCTTGCAATGCGGAGAAGTTACAGTTTGTGCATTTACAATATTCATTGATTTTTGCCATTGAAAAACGTCCAGAAATGATTGAAGCTACTGACTGAATGAAAGGAGCTGGCATCTCACTCTCTTTGAATCTTCTTTATCATGCTAAGAGGAGCAGGAAAAAGCAAAAAATTTCAGAATTGCACCTTGCAATGCGGAGAAATTACTGTTTGTGCATTTACAATATTCATTGATTTTTGCCATTGAAAAACGTCCAGAAATGATTGAAGGTACTGACTGAATGAAAGGAGCTGGCATCTCACTCTCTTTGAATCTTCTTTATCATGCTAAGAGGAGCAGGAAAAAGCAAAAAATTTCAGAATTGCACCTTGCAATGCGGAGAAATTACTGTTTGTGCATTTACAATATTCATTGATTTTTGCCATTGAAAAACGTCCAGAAATGATTGAAGCTACTGACTGAATGAAAGGAGCTGGCATCTCACTCTCTTTGAATCTTCTTTATCATGCTAAGAGGAGCAGGAAAAAGCAAAAAATTTCAGAATTGCACCTTGCAATGCGGAGAAATTACTGTTTGTGCATTTACAATATTCATTGATTTTTGCCATTGAAAAATGTCCAGAAATGATTGAAGCTACTGACTGAATGAAAGGAGCTGGCATCTCACTCTCTTTGAATCTTCTTTATCATGCTAAGAGGAGCAGGAAAAAGCAAAAAATTTCAGAATTGCGCCTTGCAATGCGGAGAAATTACTGTTTGTGCATTTACAAAATTCATTGATTTTTGCCATTGAAAAACATCATGTTATTCATATACCAGAAATGATTGAAGCTACTGACTGAAGGAAAGGAGCTGGCATCTCACTCTCTTTGAATCTTCTTTATCATGCTAAGAGGAGCAGGAAAAAGCAAAAAATTTCAGAATTGCACCTTGCAATGCGGAGAAATTACTGTTTGTGCATTTACAATATTCATTGATTTTTGCCATTGAAAAACGTCCAGAAATGATTGAAGGTACTGACTGAATGAAAGGAGCTGGCATATCACTCTCTTTGAATCTTCTTTATCATGCTAAGAGGAGCAGGAAAAAGCAAAAAATTTCAGAATTGCACCTTGCAATGCGGAGAAATTACTGTTTGTGCATTTACAATATTCATTGATTTTTGCCATTGAAAAACGTCCAGAAATGATTGAAGCTACTGACTGAATGAAAGGAGCTGGCATCTCACTCTCTTTGAATCTTCTTTATCATGCTAAGAGGAGCAGGAAAAAGCAAAAAATTTCAGAATTGCACCTTGCAATGCGGAGAAATTACTGTTTGTGCATTTACAATATTCATTGATTTTTGCCATTGAAAAATGTCCAGAAATGATTGAAGCTACTGACTGAATGAAAGGAGCTGGCATCTCACTCTCTTTGAATCTTCTTTATCATGCTAAGAGGAGCAGGAAAAAGCAAAAAATTTCAGAATTGCGCCTTGCAATGCGGAGAAATTACTGTTTGTGCATTTACAAAATTCATTGATTTTTGCCATTGAAAAACATCATGTTATTCATATACCAGAAATGATTGAAGCTACTGACTGAAGGAAAGGAGCTGGCATCTCACTCTCTTTGAATCTTCTTTATCATGCTAAGAGGAGCAGGAAAAAGCAAAAAATTTCAGAATTGCACCTTGCAATGCGGAGAAATTACTGTTTGTGCATTTACAATATTCATTGATTTTTGCCATTGAAAAACATCCAGAAATGATTGTAGCTACTGACTGAATGAAAGGAGCTGGCATCTCACTCTCTTTGAATCTTCTTTATCATGCTAAGAGGAGCAGGAAAAAGCAAAAAATTTCAGAATTGCACCTTGCAATGCGGAGAAATTACTGTTTGTGCATTTACAATATTCATTGATTTTTGCGATTGAAAAACATCATGTTATTCATATACCAGAAATCATTGAAGCTACTGACTGAATGAAAGGAGCTGGCATCTCACTCTCTTTGAATCTTCTTTATCATGCTAAGAGGAGCAGGAAAAAGTAAAAATTTTCAGAATTGCACCTTGCAATGCGGAGAAATTACTGTTTGTGCATTTACAATATTCAATGATTTTTGCCATTGAAAAACGTCCAGAAATGATTGAAGCTACTGACTGAATGAAAGGAGCTGGCATCTCACTCTCTTTGAATCTTGTTTATCATGCTAAGAGGAGCAGGAAAAAGCAAAAAATTTCAGAATTGCACCTTGCAATGCGGAGAAATTACTGTTTGTGCATTTACAATATTCATTGATTTTTGCCATTGAAAAACGTCCAGAAATGATTGAAGCTACTGACTGAATGAAAGGAGCTGGCATCTCACTCTCTTTGAATCTTCTTTATCATGCTAAGAGGAGCAGGAAAAAGCAAAAAATTTCAGAATTGCACCTTGCAATGCGGAGAAATTACAGTTTGTGCATTTACAATATTCATTGATTTTTGCCATTGAAAAACGTCCAGAAATGATTGAAGCTACTGACTGAATGAAAGGAGCTGGCATCTCACTCTCTTTGAATCTTCTTTATCATGCTAAGAGGAGCAGGAAAAAGCAAAAAATTTCAGAATTGCACCTTGCAATGCGGAGAAATTACTGTTTGTGCATTTACAATATTCATTGATTTTTGCCATTGAAAACGTCCAGAAATGATTGAAGGTACTGACTGAATGAAAGGAGCTGGCATATCACTCTCTTTGAATCTTCTTTATCATGCTAAGAGGAGCAGGAAAAAGCAAAAAATTTCAGAATTGCACCTTGCAATGCGGAGAAATTACTGTTTGTGCATTTACAATATTCATTGATTTTTGCCATTGAAAAACGTCCAGAAATGATTGAAGCTACTGACTGAATGAAAGGAGCTGGCATCTCACTCTCTTTGAATCTTCTTTATCATGCTAAGAGGAGCAGGAAAAAGCAAAAAATTTCAGAATTGCACCTTGCAATGCGGAGAAATTACTGTTTGTGCATTTACAATATTCATTGATTTTTGCCATTGAAAAATGTCCAGAAATGATTGAAGCTACTGACTGAATGAAAGGAGCTGGCATCTCACTCTCTTTGAATCTTCTTTATCATGCTAAGAGGAGCAGGAAAAAGCAAAAAATTTCAGAATTGCGCCTTGCAATGCGGAGAAATTACTGTTTGTGCATTTACAAAATTCATTGATTTTTGCCATTGAAAAACATCATGTTATTCATATACCAGAAATGATTGAAGCTACTGACTGAAGGAAAGGAGCTGGCATCTCACTCTCTTTGAATCTTCTTTATCATGCTAAGAGGAGCAGGAAAAAGCAAAAAATTTCAGAATTGCACCTTGCAATGCGGAGAAATTACTGTTTGTGCATTTACAATATTCATTGATTTTTGCCATTGAAAAACATCCAGAAATGATTGTAGCTACTGACTGAATGAAAGGAGCTGGCATCTCACTCTCTTTGAATCTTCTTTATCATGCTAAGAGGAGCAGGAAAAAGCAAAAAATTTCAGAATTGCACCTTGCAATGCGGAGAAATTACTGTTTGTGCATTTACAATATTCATTGATTTTTGCGATTGAAAAACATCATGTTATTCATATACCAGAAATGATTGAAGCTACTGACTGAATGAAAGGAGCTGGCATCTCACTCTCTTTGAATCTTCTTTATCATGCTAAGAGGAGCAGGAAAAAGTAAAAATTTTCAGAATTGCACCTTGCAATGCGGAGAAATTACTGTTTGTGCATTTACAATATTCAATGATTTTTGCCATTGAAAAACGTCCAGAAATGATTGAAGCTACTGACTGAATGAAAGGAGCTGGCATCTCACTCTCTTTGAATCTTGTTTATCATGCTAAGAGGAGCAGGAAAAAGCAAAAAATTTCAGAATTGCACCTTGCAATGCGGAGAAATTACTGTTTGTGCATTTACAATATTCATTGATTTTTGCCATTGAAAAACGTCCAGAAATGATTGAAGCTACTGACTGAATGAAAGGAGCTGGCATCTCACTCTCTTTGAATCTTCTTTATCATGCTAAGAGGAGCAGGAAAAAGCAAAAAATTTCAGAATTGCACCTTGCAATGCGGAGAAGTTACAGTTTGTGCATTTACAATATTCATTGATTTTTGCCATTGAAAAACGTCCAGAAATGATTGAAGCTACTGACTGAATGAAAGGAGCTGGCATCTCACTCTCTTTGAATCTTCTTTATCATGCTAAGAGGAGCAGGAAAAAGCAAAAAATTTCAGAATTGCACCTTGCAATGCGGAGAAATTACTGTTTGTGCATTTACAATATTCATTGATTTTTGCCATTGAAAAACGTCCAGAAATGATTGAAGGTACTGACTGAATGAAAGGAGCTGGCATCTCACTCTCTTTGAATCTTCTTTATCATGCTAAGAGGAGCAGGAAAAAGCAAAAAATTTCAGAATTGCACCTTGCAATGCGGAGAAATTACTGTTTGTGCATTTACAATATTCATTGATTTTTGCCATTGAAAAACGTCCAGAAATGATTGAAGCTACTGACTGAATGAAAGGAGCTGGCATCTCACTCTCTTTGAATCTTCTTTATCATGCTAAGAGGAGCAGGAAAAAGCAAAAAATTTCAGAATTGCACCTTGCAATGCGGAGAAATTACTGTTTGTGCATTTACAATATTCATTGATTTTTGCCATTGAAAAATGTCCAGAAATGATTGAAGCTACTGACTGAATGAAAGGAGCTGGCATCTCACTCTCTTTGAATCTTCTTTATCATGCTAAGAGGAGCAGGAAAAAGCAAAAAATTTCAGAATTGCGCCTTGCAATGCGGAGAAATTACTGTTTGTGCATTTACAAAATTCATTGATTTTTGCCATTGAAAAACATCATGTTATTCATATACCAGAAATGATTGAAGCTACTGACTGAAGGAAAGGAGCTGGCATCTCACTCTCTTTGAATCTTCTTTATCATGCTAAGAGGAGCAGGAAAAAGCAAAAAATTTCAGAATTGCACCTTGCAATGCGGAGAAATTACTGTTTGTGCATTTACAATATTCATTGATTTTTGCCATTGAAAAACATCCAGAAATGATTGAAGCTACTGACTGAATGAAAGGAGCTGGCATCTCACTCTCTTTGAATCTTCTTTATCATGCTAAGAGGAGCAGGAAAAAGCAAAAAATTTCAGAATTGCACCTTGCAATGCGGAGAAATTACTGTTTGTGCATTTACAATATTCATTGATTTTTGCGAATGAAAAACATCATGTTATTCATATACCAGAAATGATTGAAGCTACTGACTGAATGAAAGGAGCTGGCATCTCACTCTCTTTGAATCTTCTTTATCATGCTAAGAGGAGCAGGAAAAAGTAAAAAATTTCAGAATTGCACCTTGCAATGCGGAGAAATTACTGTTTGTGCATTTACAATATTCAATGATTTTTGCCATTGAAAAACGTCCAGAAATGATTGAAGCTACTGACTGAATGAAAGGAGCTGGCATCTCACTCTCTTTGAATCTTGTTTATCATGCTAAGAGGAGCAGGAAAAAGCAAAAAATTTCAGAATTGCACCTTGCAATGCGGAGAAATTACTGTTTGTGCATTTACAATATTCATTGATTTTTGCCATTGAAAAACGTCCAGAAATGATTGAAGCTACTGACTGAATGAAAGGAGCTGGCATCTCACTCTCTTTGAATCTTCTTTATCATGCTAAGAGGAGCAGGAAAAAGCAAAAAATTTCAGAATTGCACCTTGCAATGCGGAGAAATTACTGTTTGTGCATTTACAATATTCATTGATTTTTGCCATTGAAAAACATGTTATTCATATACCAGAAATGTTTGAAGCTCCTGACTGAATGAAAGGAGCTGGCACCTCACTCTCTTTGAATCTTCTTTATCATGCTAAGAGGAGCAGGAAAAAGCAAAAAATTTCAGAATTGCACCTTGCAATGCGGAGAAATTACTGTTTGTGCATTTACAATATTCATTGATTTTTGCCATTGAAAAATGTCCAGAAATGATTGAAGCTACTGACTGAATGAAAGGAGCTGGCATCTCACTCTCTTTGAATCTTCTTTATCATGCTAAGAGGAGCAGGAAAAAGCAAAAAATTTCAGAATTGCGCCTTGCAATGCGGAGAAATTACTGTTTGTGCATTTACAAAATTCATTGATTTTTGCCATTGAAAAACATCATGTTATTCATATACCAGAAATGATTGAAGCTACTGACTGAAGGAAAGGAGCTGGCATCTCACTCTCTTTGAATCTTCTTTATCATGCTAAGAGGAGCAGGAAAAAGCAAAAAATTTCAGAATTGCACCTTGCAATGCGGAGAAATTACTGTTTGTGCATTTACAATATTCATTGATTTTTGCCATTGAAAAACATCCAGAAATGATTGTAGCTACTGACTGAATGAAAGGAGCTGGCATCTCACTCTCTTTGAATCTTCTTTATCATGCTAAGAGGAGCAGGAAAAAGCAAAAAATTTCAGAATTGCACCTTGCAATGCGGAGAAATTACTGTTTGTGCATTTACAATATTCATTGATTTTTGCGATTGAAAAACATCATGTTATTCATATACCAGAAATGATTGAAGCTACTGACTGAATGAAAGGAGCTGGCATCTCACTCTCTTTGAATCTTCTTTATCATGCTAAGAGGAGCAGGAAAAAGTAAAAATTTTCAGAATTGCACCTTGCAATGCGGAGAAATTACTGTTTGTGCATTTACAATATTCAATGATTTTTGCCATTGAAAAACGTCCAGAAATGATTGAAGCTACTGACTGAATGAAAGGAGCTGGCATCTCACTCTCTTTGAATCTTGTTTATCATGCTAAGAGGAGCAGGAAAAAGCAAAAAATTTCAGAATTGCACCTTGCAATGCGGAGAAATTACTGTTTGTGCATTTACAATATTCATTGATTTTTGCCATTGAAAAACGTCCAGAAATGATTGAAGCTACTGACTGAATGAAAGGAGCTGGCATCTCACTCTCTTTGAATCTTCTTTATCATGCTAAGAGGAGCAGGAAAAAGCAAAAAATTTCAGAATTGCACCTTGCAATGCGGAGAAGTTACAGTTTGTGCATTTACAATATTCATTGATTTTTGCCATTGAAAAACGTCCAGAAATGATTGAAGCTACTGACTGAATGAAAGGAGCTGGCATCTCACTCTCTTTGAATCTTCTTTATCATGCTAAGAGGAGCAGGAAAAAGCAAAAAATTTCAGAATTGCACCTTGCAATGCGGAGAAATTACTGTTTGTGCATTTACAATATTCATTGATTTTTGCCATTGAAAAACGTCCAGAAATGATTGAAGGTACTGACTGAATGAAAGGAGCTGGCATCTCACTCTCTTTGAATCTTCTTTATCATGCTAAGAGGAGCAGGAAAAAGCAAAAAATTTCAGAATTGCACCTTGCAATGCGGAGAAATTACTGTTTGTGCATTTACAATATTCATTGATTTTTGCCATTGAAAAACGTCCAGAAATGATTGAAGCTACTGACTGAATGAAAGGAGCTGGCATCTCACTCTCTTTGAATCTTCTTTATCATGCTAAGAGGAGCAGGAAAAAGCAAAAAATTTCAGAATTGCACCTTGCAATGCGGAGAAATTACTGTTTGTGCATTTACAATATTCATTGATTTTTGCCATTGAAAAATGTCCAGAAATGATTGAAGCTACTGACTGAATGAAAGGAGCTGGCATCTCACTCTCTTTGAATCTTCTTTATCATGCTAAGAGGAGCAGGAAAAAGCAAAAAATTTCAGAATTGCGCCTTGCAATGCGGAGAAATTACTGTTTGTGCATTTACAAAATTCATTGATTTTTGCCATTGAAAAACATAATGTTATTCATATACCAGAAATGATTGAAGCTACTGACTGAAGGAAAGGAGCTGGCATCTCACTCTCTTTGAATCTTCTTTATCATGCTAAGAGGAGCAGGAAAAAGCAAAAAATTTCAGAATTGCACCTTGCAATGCGGAGAAATTACTGTTTGTGCATTTACAATATTCATTGATTTTTGCCATTGAAAAACATCCAGAAATGATTGAAGCTACTGACTGAATGAAAGGAGCTGGCATCTCACTCTCTTTGAATCTTCTTTATCATGCTAAGAGGAGCAGGAAAAAGCAAAAAATTTCAGAATTGCACCTTGCAATGCGGAGAAATTACTGTTTGTGCATTTACAATATTCATTGATTTTTGCGAATGAAAAACATCATGTTATTCATATACCAGAAATGATTGAAGCTACTGACTGAATGAAAGGAGCTGGCATCTCACTCTCTTTGAATCTTCTTTATCATGCTAAGAGGAGCAGGAAAAAGTAAAAAATTTCAGAATTGCACCTTGCAATGCGGAGAAATTACTGTTTGTGCATTTACAATATTCAATGATTTTTGCCATTGAAAAACGTCCAGAAATGATTGAAGCTACTGACTGAATGAAAGGAGCTGGCATCTCACTCTCTTTGAATCTTGTTTATCATGCTAAGAGGAGCAGGAAAAAGCAAAAAATTTCAGAATTGCACCTTGCAATGCGGAGAAATTACTGTTTGTGCATTTACAATATTCATTGATTTTTGCCATTGAAAAACGTCCAGAAATGATTGAATATACTGACTGAATGAAAGGAGCTGGCATCTCACTCTCTTTGAATCTTCTTTATCATGCTAAGAGGAGCAGGAAAAAGCAAAAAATTTCAGAATTGCACCTTGCAATGCGGAGAAATTACTGTTTGTGCATTTACAATATTCATTGATTTTTGCCATTGAAAAACATGTTATTCATATACCAGAAATGTTTGAAGCTCCTGACTGAATGAAAGGAGCTGGCACCTCACTCTCTTTGAATCTTCTTTATCATGCTAAGAGGAGCAGGAAAAAGCAAAAAATTTCAGAATTGCACCTTGCAATGCGGAGAAATTACTGTTTGTGCATTTACAATATTCATTGATTTTTGCCATTGAAAAACGTCCAGAAATGATTGAAGCTACTGACTGAATGAAAGGAGCTGTCATCTCACTCTCTTTGAATCTTCTTTATCATGCTAAGAGGAGCAGGAAAAAGCAAAAAATTTCAGAATTGCACCTTGCAATGCGGAGAAATTACTGTTTGTGCATTTACAATATTCATTGATTTTTGCCATTGAAAAATGTCCAGAAATGATTGAAGCTACTGACTGAATGAAAGGAGCTGGCATCTCACTCTCTTTGAATCTTCTTTATCATGCTAGGATTAGCAGGAAAAAGCAAAAAATTTCAGAATTGCACCTTGCAATGTGGAGATATTACTGTTTGTGCATTTACAATATTCATTGATTTTTGCCATTGAAAAACATGTTTTTCATATACCAGAAATGTTTGAAGCTACTGACTGAATGAAAGGAGCTGGCATCTCACTCTCTTTGAATCTTCTTTATCATGCTAGGATTAACAGGAAAAAGCAAAAAATTTCAGAATTTCACCTTGCAATGTGGAGATATTACTGTTTGTGCATTTACAATATTCATTGATTTTTGCCATTGAAAAACATGTTTTTCATATACCAGAAATGTTTGAAGCTACTGACTGAATGAAAGGAGCTGGCATCTCACTCTCTTTGAATCTTCTTTATCATGCTAGGATTAGCAGGAAAAAGCAAAAAATTTCAGAATTGCACCTTGCAATGTGGAGATATTACTGTTTGTGCATTTACAATATTCATTGATTTTTGCTATTGAAAAACATGTTTTTCATATACCAGAAATGTTTGAAGCTACTGACTGAATGAAAGGAGCTGGCATTTCACTCTCTTTGAATCTTCTTTATCATGCTAGGATTAGCAGGAAAAAGCAAAAAATTTCAGAATTGCACCTTGCAATGTGGAGATATTACTGTTTGTGCATTTACAATATTCATTGATTTTTGCCATTGAAAAACGTTTTTCATATACCAGAAATGTTTGAAGCTACTGACTGAATGAAAGGAGCTGGCATCTCACTCTCTTTGAATCTTCTTTATCATGCTAGGATTAACAGGAAAAAGCAAAAAATTTCAGAATTGCACCTTGCAATGTGGAGATATTACTGTTTGTGCATTTACAATATTCATTGATTTTTGCCATTGAAAAACGTCCAGAAATGTTTGAAGCTACTGACTGAATGAAAGGAGCTGGCATCTCACTCTCTTTGAATCTTCTTTATCATGCTAGGATTAACAGGAAAAAGCTAAAAATTTCAGAATTGCACCTTGCAATGTGGAGATATTACTGTTTGTGCATTTACAATATTCATTGATTTTTGCCATTGAAAAACATGTTTTTCATATACCAGAAATGTTTGAAGCTACTGACTGAATGAAAGGAGCTGGCATCTCACTCTCTTTGAATCTTCTTTATCATGCTAGGATTAGCAGGAAAAAGCAAAAAATTTCAGAATTGCACCTTGCAATGTGGAGATATTACTGTTTGTGCATTTACAATATTCATTGATTTTTGCCATTGAAAAACATGTGTTTTTCATATACCAGAAATGTTTGAAGCTACTGACTGAATGAAAGGAGCTGGCATCTCACTCTCTTTGAATCTTCTTTATCATGCTAGGATTAGCAGGAAAAAGCAAAAAATTTCAGAATTGCACCTTGCAATGTGGAGATATTACTGTTTGTGCATTTACAATATTCATTGATTTTTGCCATTGAAAAACATGTTTTTCATATACCAGAAATGTTTGAAGCTACTGACTGAATGAAAGGAGCTGGCATCTCACTCTCTTTGAATCTTCTTTATCATGCTAGGATTAACAGGAAAAAGCAAAAAATTTCAGAATTGCACCTTGCAATGTGGAGATATTACTGTTTGTGCATTTACAATATTCATTGATTTTTGCCATTGAAAAACGTCCAGAAATGTTTGAAGCTACTGACTGAATGAAAGGAGCTGGCATCTCACTCTCTTTGAATCTTCTTTATCATGCTAGGATTAGCAGGAAAAAGCAAAAAATTTCAGAATTGCACCTTGCAATGTGGAGATATTACTGTTTGTGCATTTACAATATTCATTGATTTTTGCCATTGAAAAACATGTTTTTCATATACCAGAAATGTTTGAAGCTACTGACTGAATGAAAGGAGCTGGCATGTCACTCTCTTTGAATCTTCTTTATCATGCTAGGATTAACAGGAAAAAGCAAAAAATTTCAGAATTGCACCTTGCAATGTGGAGATATTACTGTTTGTGCATTTACAATATTCATTGATTTTTGCCATTGAAAAACATGTTTTTCATATACCAGAAATGTTTGAAGCTACTGACTGAATGAAAGGAGCTGGCATCTCACTCTCTTTGAATCTTCTTTATCATGCTAGGATTAACAGGAAAAAGCAAAAAATTTCAGAATTGCACCTTGCAATGTGGAGATATTACTGTTTGTGCATTTACAATATTCATTGATTTTTGCCATTGAAAAACGTCCAGAAATGTTTGAAGCTACTGACTGAATGAAAGGAGCTGGCATCTCACTCTCTTTGAATCTTCTTTATCATGCTAGGATTAGCAGGAAAAAGCAAAAAATTTCAGAATTGCACCTTGCAATGTGGAGATATTACTGTTTGTGCATTTAAAATATTCATTGATTTTTGCCATTGAAAAACATGTTTTTCATATACCAGAAATGTTTGAAGCTACTGACTGAATGAAAGGAGCTGGCATCTCACTCTCTTTGAATCTTCTTTATCATGCTAGGATTAACAGGAAAAAGCAAAAAATTTCAGAATTGCACCTTGCAATGTGGAGATATTACTGTTTGTGCATTTACAATATTCATTGATTTTTGCCATTGAAAAACATGTTTTTCATATACCAGAAATGTTTGAAGCTACTGACTGAATGAAAGGAGCTGGCATCTCACTCTCTTTGAATCTTCTTTATCATGCTAGGATTAACAGGAAAAAGCAAAAAATTTCAGAATTGCACCTTGCAATGTGGAGATATTACTGTTTGTGCATTTACAATATTCATTGATTTTTGCCATTGAAAAACGTCCAGAAATGTTTGAAGCTACTGACTGAATGAAAGGAGCTGGCATCTCACTCTCTTTGAATCTTCTTTATCATGCTAGGATTAACAGGAAAAAGCAAAAAATTTCAGAATTGCACCTTGCAATGTGGAGATATTACTGTTTGTGCATTTACAATATTCATTGATTTTTGCCATTGAAAAACGTCCAGAAATGTTTGAAGCTACTGACTGAATGAAAGGAGCTGGCATCTCACTCTCTTTGAATCTTCTTTATCATGCTAGGATTAGCAGGAAAAAGCAAAAAATTTCAGAATTGCACCTTGCAATGTGGAGATATTACTGTTTGTGCATTTACAATATTCATTGATTTTTGCCATTGAAAAACATGTTTTTCATATACCAGAAATGTTTGAAGCTACTGACTGAATGAAAGGAGCTGGCATCTCACTCTCTTTGAATCTTCTTTATCATGCTAGGATTAGCAGGAAAAAGCAAAAAATTTCAGAATTGCACCTTGCAATGTGGAGATATTACTGTTTGTGCATTTACAATATTCATTGATTTTTGCCATTGAAAAACATGTTTTTCATATACCAGAAATGTTTGAAGCTACTGACTGAATGAAAGGAGCTGGCATCTCACTCTCTTTGAATCTTCTTTATCATGCTAGGATTAACAGGAAAAAGCAAAAAATTTCAGAATTGCACCTTGCAATGTGGAGATATTACTGTTTGTGCATTTACAATATTCATTGATTTTTGCCATTGAAAAACGTCCAGAAATGTTTGAAGCTACTGACTGAATGAAAGGAGCTGGCATCTCACTCTCTTTGAGTCTTCTTTATCATGCTAGGATTAACAGGAAAAAGCTAAAAATTTCAGAATTGCACCTTGCAATGTGGAGATATTACTGTTTGTGCATTTACAATATTCATTGATTTTTGCCATTGAAAAACATGTTTTTCATATACCAGAAATGTTTGAAGCTACTGACTGAATGAAAGGAGCTGGCATCTCACTCTCTTTGAATCTTCTTTATCATGCTAGGATTAGCAGGAAAAAGCAAAGAATTTCAGAATTGCACCTTGCAATGTGGAGATATTACTGTTTGTGCATTTACAATATTCATTGATTTTTGCCATTGAAAAACATGTTTTTCATATACCAGAAATGTTTGAAGCTACTGACTGAATGAAAGGAGCTGGCATCTCACTCTCTTTGAATCTTCTTTATCATGTTAAGAGGAGCAGGAAAAAGCAAAAAATTTCAGAATTGCACCTTGCAATGCGGAGAAATTACTGTTTGTGCATTTACAATATTCATTGATTTTTGCCATTGAAAAACGTCCAGAAATGATTGAAGCTACTGACTGAATGAAAGGAGCTGTCATCTCACTCTCTTTGAATCTTCTTTATCATGCTAAGAGGAGCAGGAAAAAGCAAAAAATTTCAGAATTGCACCTTGCAATGCGGAGAAATTACTGTTTGTGCATTTACAATATTCATTGATTTTTGCCATTGAAAAATGTCCAGAAATGATTGAAGCTACTGACTGAATGAAAGGAGCTGGCAACTCACTCTCTTTGAATCTTCTTTATCATGCTAGGATTAACAGGAAAAAGCTAAAAATTTCAGAATTGCACCTTGCAATGTGGAGATATTACTGTTTGTGCATTTACAATATTCATTGATTTTTGCCATTGAAAAACATGTTTTTCATATACCAGAAATGTTTGAAGCTACTGACTGAATGAAAGGAGCTGGCATCTCACTCTCTTTGAATCTTCTTTATCATGCTAGGATTAGCAGGAAAAAGCAAAGAATTTCAGAATTGCACCTTGCAATGTGGAGATATTACTGTTTGTGCATTTACAATATTCATTGATTTTTGCCATTGAAAAACATGTTTTTCATATACCAGAAATGTTTGAAGCTACTGACTGAATGAAAGGAGCTGGCATCTCACTCTCTTTGAATCTTCTTTATCATGCTAAGAGGAGCAGGAAAAAGCAAAAAATTTCAGAATTGCACCTTGCAATGCGGAGAAATTACTGTTTGTGCATTTACAATATTCATTGATTTTTGCCATTGAAAAACGTCCAGAAATGATTGAAGCTACTGACTGAATGAAAGGAGCTGTCATCTCACTCTCTTTGAATCTTCTTTATCATGCTAAGAGGAGCAGGAAAAAGCAAAAAATTTCAGAATTGCACCTTGCAATGCGGAGAAATTACTGTTTGTGCATTTACAATATTCATTGATTTTTGCCATTGAAAAATGTCCAGAAATGATTGAAGCTACTGACTGAATGAAAGGAGCTGGCATCTCACTCTCTTTGAATCTTCTTTATCATGCTAGGATTAGCAGGAAAAAGCAAAAAATTTCAGAATTGCACCTTGCAATGTGGAGATATTACTGTTTGTGCATTTACAATATTCATTGATTTTTGCCATTGAAAAACATGTTTTTCATATACCAGAAATGTTTGAAGCTACTGACTGAATGAAAGGAGCTGGCATCTCACTCTCTTTGAATCTTCTTTATCATGCTAGGATTAACAGGAAAAAGCAAAAAATTTCAGAATTTCACCTTGCAATGTGGAGATATTACTGTTTGTGCATTTACAATATTCATTGATTTTTGCCATTGAAAAACATGTTTTTCATATACCAGAAATGTTTGAAGCTACTGACTGAATGAAAGGAGCTGGCATCTCACTCTCTTTGAATCTTCTTTATCATGCTAGGATTAACAGGAAAAAGCAAAAAATTTCAGAATTTCACCTTGCAATGTGGAGATATTACTGTTTGTGCATTTACAATATTCATTGATTTTTGCCATTGAAAAACGTCCAGAAATGTTTGAAGCTACTGACTGAATGAAAGGAGCTGGCATCTCACTCTCTTTGAATCTTCTTTATCATGCTAGGATTAGCAGGAAAAAGCAAAAAATTTCAGAATTGCACCTTGCAATGTGGAGATATTACTGTTTGTGCATTTACAATATTCATTGATTTTTGCCATTGAAAAACATGTTTTTCATATACCAGAAATGTTTGAAGCTACTGACTGAATGAAAGGAGCTGGCATCTCACTCTCTTTGAATCTTCTTTATCATGCTAGGATTAGCAGGAAAAAGCAAAAAATTTCAGAATTGCACCTTGCAATGTGGAGATATTACTGTTTGTGCATTTACAATATTCATTGATTTTTGCCATTGAAAAACGTTTTTCATATACCAGAAATGTTTGAAGCTACTGACTGAATGAAAGGAGCTGGCATCTCACTCTCTTTGAATCTTCTTTATCATGCTAGGATTAACAGGAAAAAGCAAAAAATTTCAGAATTGCACCTTGCAATGTGGAGATATTACTGTTTGTGCATTTACAATATTCATTGATTTTTGCCATTGAAAAACGTCCAGAAATGTTTGAAGCTACTGACTGAATGAAAGGAGCTGGCATCTCACTCTCTTTGAATCTTCTTTATCATGCTAGGATTAACAGGAAAAAGCTAAAAATTTCAGAATTGCACCTTGCAATGTGGAGATATTACTGTTTGTGCATTTACAATATTCATTGATTTTTGCCATTGAAAAACATGTTTTTCATATACCAGAAATGTTTGAAGCTACTGACTGAATGAAAGGAGCTGGCATCTCACTCTCTTTGAATCTTCTTTATCATGCTAGGATTAGCAGGAAAAAGCAAAAAAATTCAGAATTGCACCTTGCAATGTGGAGATATTACTGTTTGTGCATTTACAATATTCATTGATTTTTGCCATTGAAAAACATGTGTTTTTCATATACCAGAAATGTTTGAAGCTACTGACTGAATGAAAGGAGCTGGCATCTCACTCTCTTTGAATCTTCTTTATCATGCTAGGATTAGCAGGAAAAAGCAAAAAATTTCAGAATTGCACCTTGCAATGTGGAGATATTACTGTTTGTGCATTTACAATATTCATTGATTTTTGCCATTGAAAAACATGTTTTTCATATACCAGAAATGTTTGAAGCTACTGACTGAATGAAAGGAGCTGGCATGTCACTCTCTTTGAATCTTCTTTATCATGCTAGGATTAACAGGAAAAAGCAAAAAATTTCAGAATTGCACCTTGCAATGTGGAGATATTACTGTTTGTGCATTTACAATATTCATTGATTTTTGCCATTGAAAAACATGTTTTTCATATACCAGAAACGTTTGAAGCTACTGACTGAATGAAAGGAGCTGGCATCTCACTCTCTTTGAATCTTCTTTATCATGCTAGGATTAACAGGAAAAAGCAAAAAATTTCAGAATTGCACCTTGCAATGTGGAGATATTACTGTTTGTGCATTTACAATATTCATTGATTTTTGCCATTGAAAAACGTCCAGAAATGTTTGAAGCTACTGACTGAATGAAAGGAGCTGGCATCTCACTCTCTTTGAATCTTCTTTATCATGCTAGGATTAGCAGGAAAAAGCAAAAAATTTCAGAATTGCACCTTGCAATGTGGAGATATTACTGTTTGTGCATTTACAATATTCATTGATTTTTGCCATTGAAAAACATGTTTTTCATATACCAGAAATGTTTGAAGCTACTGACTGAATGAAAGGAGCTGGCATCTCACTCTCTTTGAATCTTCTTTATCATGCTAGGATTAGCAGGAAAAAGCAAAAAATTTCAGAATTGCACCTTGCAATGTGGAGATATTACTGTTTGTGCATTTACAATATTCATTGATTTTTGCCATTGAAAAACGTTTTTCATATACCAGAAATGTTTGAAGCTACTGACTGAATGAAAGGAGCTGGCATCTCACTCTCTTTGAATCTTCTTTATCATGCTAGGATTAACAGGAAAAAGCAAAAAATTTCAGAATTGCACCTTGCAATGTGGAGATATTACTGTTTGTGCATTTACAATATTCATTGATTTTTGCCATTGAAAAACATCCAGAAATGTTTGAAGCTACTGACTGAATGAAAGGAGCTGGCATCTCACTCTCTTTGAATCTTCTTTATCATGCTAGGATTAGCAGGAAAAAGCAAAAAATTTCAGAATTGCACCTTGCAATGTGGAGATATTACTGTTTGTGCATTTACAATATTCATTGATTTTTGCCATTGAAAAACATGTTTTTCATATACCAGAAATGTTTGAAGCTACTGACTGAATGAAAGGAGCTGGCATCTCACTCTCTTTGAATCTTCTTTATCATGCTAGGATTAGCAGGAAAAAGCAAAAAATTTCAGAATTGCACCTTGCAATGTGGAGATATTACTGTTTGTGCATTTACAATATTCATTGATTTTTGCCATTGAAAAACGTTTTTCATATACCAGAAATGTTTGAAGCTACTGACTGAATGAAAGGAGCTGGCATCTCACTCTCTTTGAATCTTCTTTATCATGCTAGGATTAACAGGAAAAAGCAAAAAATTTCAGAATTGCACCTTGCAATGTGGAGATATTACTGTTTGTGCATTTACAATATTCATTGATTTTTGCCATTGAAAAACGTCCAGAAATGTTTGAAGCTACTGACTGAAT
The DNA here is from genome assembly GCF_046119375.1 of Phyllobates terribilis. Taxonomy (NCBI): domain Eukaryota; kingdom Metazoa; phylum Chordata; class Amphibia; order Anura; family Dendrobatidae; genus Phyllobates; species Phyllobates terribilis. The sequence continues at coordinate 546 of NW_027364081.1, read as the reverse complement.
GAAAGGAGCTGGCATCTCACTCTCTTTGAATCTTCTTTATCATGCTAGGATTAACAGGAAAAAGCTAAAAATTTCAGAATTGCACCTTGCAATGTGGAGATATTACTGTTTGTGCATTTACAATATTCATTGATTTTTGCCATTGAAAAACATGTTTTTCATATACCAGAAATGTTTGAAGCTACTGACTGAATGAAAGGAGCTGGCATCTCACTCTCTTTGAATCTTCTTTATCATGCCAGGAAAAAGCAAAAAATTTCAGAATTGCACCTTGCAATGTGGAGATATTACTGTTTGTGCATTTACAATATTCATTGATTTTTGCCATTGAAAAACATGTGTTTTTCATATACCAGAAATGTTTGAAGCTACTGACTGAATGAAAGGAGCTGGCATCTCACTCTCTTTGAATCTTCTTTATCATGCTAGGATTAGCAGGAAAAAGCAAAAAATTTCAGAATTGCACCTTGCAATGTGGAGATATTACTGTTTGTGCATTTACAATATTCATTGATTTTTGCCATTGAAAAACATGTTTTTCATATA